>NC_046657.1:67322887-67377695 GCF_010883055.1 Belonocnema kinseyi
AGTGTCAGTAGAGTGAATGATGCCTGAAACAAAGACCTTGGTTATTAATGGACCCAAGTGGGGAACCTTACATAACGACTTCGTGAGGTTCTTCGCTTGGGGCGACTTCTAGAGAGATTGATCAGCAACCTGGGTCGGAACAGTGTTGCGGAACGAACGTGTTATTTACTTAGCACGAGAATTCTGGATCAATCTGAAAAATCTCTATCCCTTCCACACACTACACCTTTCCCCTGCCGAGTGAGTCACGCCTACCCCGAAAGGGAAATGGCTTAATGGCGTAATAATAATAATAATAATAAAAGAAGAGTGTAGAAGATTTTAAAGCAAAATCTTTCAATTTGATAAGATTAAAAATTTTTAAAAAACGTAAATAATCCAGTAAATTCAAGAAATATTTAGAAGAATGGAAGAGATTCAAATCATATTTTAAACTTAAATGTTTTAGAAATGTAGATTTTCAAAAATTTCGAAAAAATAAACTTTACAAGCTTTAAGGGAATTTAGAAAGATTTCAAGGAGATAAAATTATTTTTCTCAAAATTCCTGTGAAAAATTTAAAAGATTATGAGTTAATTTTTGCACATCTTGAATTAAGGAGCATAATTCTTATTAGGCGTTCTTGTTCAATTTTGTTACACAATTTTTTACATTATATAGTATGTTGTTTTATAAATCTACTTTCAAATTTGAAAAATTTTAAGAGAATGCATATTCCGATGTTGTTTTGGACGACAAACGTTTGGCGGAAGGTGTAAAAGACCCTTGAAGCCCACACGAAAAAGTAGTAGCACATATCCATTGCAATAAATGATTACTTTTTGTTTTCTAAAGCACAAACTCATGAAAGTGAAAGAGATCGACACCGATCTATTTATCTCTTTCACCTCCATGAGTTTCTGTTTTACGGCAAAGTTTTATATTCAAGTGGGGCAGATACTTAAGAGCTGAGTTATTTAGAGTATAGGCCCTTTTTAAATCCAATATTGCAGCCATCTTTAAGCGTGAGAAATTGAACATTTTTCTTCAGAAATTCCCTCGCTTGCTCATTTTTTGGAAGAGAAAAGGATAGTCGATCGCAATTTCATAGGAAATAAGATTCTGGTTACACTTTTGGTTTTTCTTTTTGTTGCACTGGTTAAAAAACTTTTATGAAGGAATGCTCTCGGTGCCCTCTGGCGTGCGACCTACTTGTAGTATTTCGTGCCAATGACAGTTTCTTTCACTACACAAGCTCATGTGGGTGGTATAGTAGAAGTCAGAACGAATTGATTTTAATAAATATTTTTAATTCCGCGCCATCTGCGGACAACTAGCGTGCGAATTTAAGGCGAGCGCAGTAGCTCAATGCGCCCACATTGGCGTCAATGTAAATAAGCATTCCATCACTTTGTTCAATAGACTCGATTCAATAGGATAGAAATAGACAGTAAAGGTCAGTAGACAGAGATGTTTGGTTATTTTTAAACGAACGACTGCACCTATCTCTTTTTTATATTACTCACCAGAAAAAGAGGGATGGTGGTCAATGATCGAGAAGTCGGGCGAAATTCTCGATTATCGAATATTGGTCCTCTTCTTTGACTTGCAGAGTATAAAGAGATTCTTGTAATTAATCGTTTTAAAACGATTAAACATCTGGGTCTAAGTTCATGCAGTAAAAAGAAATATTTAATTAATTCAATTAGAGAAGCAAACGAAAATCTAGCGGACCTCTTTTTCTAACGTGTGAACGTAAAAAGAGAGGTTCGTTTGATTTTCGACTTCGAAACATTATCGGAGTCGCACTGCAGGGCTTCAGGATGCGATTTGGCTTTTCATTTAATATTCTAGCCCTGAAATTCCATAATATTTTTTATTTATAAATATATTCATTTAAATAAATAACGTGAACACAAAGAAATGGTTTAAATCATAAATTTGCCATCAGAAGAGAAACAGGTTTTGATCCCAAGATTTCTAATTAACTATGACAATGCAAAGATTTTTGTAGTTGAATCGAAAATAATTTATCATTAGAGATTTAACCAAAAGTTTTCGCTGTGAGAATCATCTTCGGGAATTTTCAAACCGAAATTTCACGTTGTTTTTTTTAAAGCCACTACTACCTTTATAGGCTATGGAGACTTTTGAATACTGTGTCCGTTGTGAAACATATTTTGGAAAATAAAGTGTGCTGAGTCGACAATTTGACCATAAATTTAATAACTGAATTCTTGTATCATCTTTCTGGATCACTTTTTGGACGTAAGTATGTCATAATTTAATATTTAAAACCGCTTCTTTACATATAAAGTCAGCATGTCACACTTCAACTGTACATAACCCACCTCCAGGGTAATTTCAGGTATACATTACCCACTTATCAATTACCCTGACCGACATCACCCTTACCCTAGCTGACTTTACCCCGAATTAATGATTACTTCCAACATTTTTTACGAGTATTTTTTTCTGTCTTATTATTTAGCAGCCCCAAAAAACATCACTTTTATGTTTAATCAGCCTCGGATCAGCTGCCTTTAACATAAGAAGACAAAAAAAGTAAACAAAAATAAGGACCCACGGTACCTTCCCAAGCATAATATTTTTTCATACGAAAAGATTTTTTTGGGAATGACAAAGCTGAATTATAAGATAGTACCTAGCATAATACCAATCGCCAATTTATATATTATAGCATTGAAATAGTTCCATATTTATCAGATATTCTTACCAAATGTAACAAAAAACATACAGATCATTATTCAAGCTCTTCTCTTTACGTTTGCGATTTTCATCAATTTTGGTGGCAAGTGGGCCCTATCTAATATTAATTGTAATCTCACTATAAAATATTGCATGCTTCTAAAATACAAAATTTGGAAATTTGAAGCTAAGTTTCAAAATACACAACTATCGAAACCTTTAACATTGAAATAATTAGATACGAAAATGCTTTGATTTAGAGTTTATGTTTCTCAATTTTCACTGTACTGAAATGTAAAGTTAAATTGTTCATAATACTAACCTCAGTTTTTAAGTATTGGATATTTACAAATATCATTTGTATTCTCTCAAAATTTAAAACTATAGTTGAATACTTTAGATGTGATGAGTTAAAAATCACATTAAAGTCTATGTTAACATTTTTGTTTATATTATACCACTTTAATATTTTGGATAAGACTGAAACGTAATCATTCGAACTAATTATAATCCAGACTACAATGATCTACTTTATACGCTCGAAGGTTTTGGTACAGGTAGAATAATTTTAGCAACATCGTCGCTGACTTCTTTTAGAATCCAAAATACTTGTCAATTTTCTCATAATCCTTTTATATTCACAATACACAATATTTTTACTAACACTCTCAGACCTTTTTTGCAAATCAAAAATTAATTTTTCTTTACGTTAGATTCCTCTCAAAATCTTTTATTTCATTCCCTCATTCGTCCTTCAAAACTGCAGTCAAAATTCCCTTCTCCACGACCTCAAACTTCGATTTCAATACGAAATAATGTTTTTCTTCTTATACTATTTTTACAATTATAACCCAAGCTCACCTTGCCCCCCCCCCAAGCTTATTTTGCACTCAAAAGCATCGTTTTCATCCCCTCTGGCTTTTTTTAACCTAAAATTCCATTTACAATCCCCTCAGATTTCTTTTTTTACATATTTGTTCATCTTTTTTACATTCTTTTTTTACATCTCTGCAAACTTCTTTTGCAAGAAAAATCTTTTTACCATTAGCTCATACTCATTTGTCAGTTGCCATCCAAAATCCCTTTTCCATCCCTTTTTCATTTCAACAGATTTCTTTTCCACTTTGCATCTATTCAGACTCCTTTTACAATTAAAAATGATCATTTCGATCGTTTCACCTTCCAAAATCCTTTCTGCATTTCCTTCATACTCCTTCTACAATTACAATCCAAAAATAAAAGCAATGTCGAACGGAGTAGGTCCAAAGCCTACGCTTTAGCCCCCACGACCATCGTCTCACTTTTGTGCCGAAGTATTTACATTCGGCATTCCTTGACAACCTGAGAAACAGTGAGTTTCTCTACGACAAGAAAGAAGGCCAAAGACGAAGAAGAGTCACCGCGGGGGTGGTACAAGACTCTGAACTCAGTCTAGATCTGTCGAACATCATGTACGATAGTCTACTGTCGATTGAACTGCCAGAATAAGACATATTGTGTGGCTTAGCAGATGACAGCGTGGCAAGGGTAAGGGCCAGAAACGATGAAGGGACACAGTGGAGAGCAGACAAGTAGTTCGGCAAGTATTAAGTTGACTTGATGCACAAAGATTCGACGTCACTTCCAACGGAACGGAAATGGTGGTACTGAAAATAAAAAAAGTTGCTTTGATCTCTTCCGTTGCCAGGGTAACTATCACAGCCAGAAAAGCAGTTCAGTATTTAAACAGGAAGACACGTAGGATAGAAAGCTTATTCACTGAACACAGAACCGATGTTCAGCAACAGTCACAGTTACAAGGTTGACGCGAGCGATTAAAGACAAGGTGGAAGAAGACGCATCTGGTTTATAGGATCTCGAGCAGCTTATATGCAGGCCAAATAATAACAATGGTAGACTCCAAGGCAAAGTGTAGCTGTTACAAACCCTCGGCCCTAAAGAAATGCGAAAAGTCTTCCGAAGTCAAAAGTAGGCAGTGAGAGGAGGTGAATTTAATGGATATGACGTTTTTTTAATTAAGTTCCACACTCACTGGGTTAATGCGTTTTCACCTTCTCTATACAAAAATAGTATATAGCTGTAAGGACACTTATCAGAAGTGAAACTATGATGGATGAACTTTGACCTTATAAATTTCTGACCTTGAACTGTAAAAATGAAACGTTTAAGTTGCAATTTTAGCAAATTTCAACCTTTTTCGACGTCTTTGTGAACGATGTTTCCAACGACTTTTATATTTTAGTGAGAAGGTTTACATTTGGAAGACAAAATTCATCATTTTAAAAGCAGCACACAGATATTAAATTCAGTTCTTTGATAGCCATTTCAAAATAGAAATCTGGAAGCCCTGTGCTCTTAATTTGTGAATCAACAGTGTATGGAAATCTATATCACAATACTTATTAAAGTCTAAAAGTACCATAATAGTAACCATTTGCTTTTTTATGCCCCGCCTAATATCATCTTAAACCTTTACTAGAAAAGTCTGCATGCTAAAACGATGTCTGTAGCCAGTAGATAGGAATCTATTGTATTCTCAAGTTCAATATAGTCAACCATTTCTCTAATACTGTCCACAGGCAGCAATATAAAGCTTCAGGTCTATAATCACTAAGGCCTTATGGTGCTTTAACTTTATTAATAGTCCTAATGAGAACTTACTTTCACTCTTGTTGAAAGACTGATGAGCAAAGAGATAAATTAAAAGGGGCAAGAACATGTGCGAAAAGTACTGAAAGTGCCCTCGCAATGAAAATGATAATTCAAACATCATATCTTCGCTCCTAATTTTTTATATTTCTTAGACTACTAATAAGGGAGAGAGAAGATATATCACCGAAGTGAACAAGGGAGTCACCAAAACCAAGGTCAAGCATATCCCACAGCTATTTAACTGTAATATTATATGAGCGTTTAAACAGAGCCCTCGACTGTCTCTATGGGCTTCTACTGCCTGTTATACCCTCTAATTTCTGATTATTCTTTCTTTCTCTAGTTTTTCCATACCAAGTACTGACGTGCTTCCTTAACTCCTCATTTGTATGATACAAAGCCGGACATCCAACCCTACTCCTGATCCTATGAGCACTCGTCAGTTCTCGCATATGGTTTCTGATGTGACCTATTACCCCTGAACAGACTTTTTGTGAGGTTTAATAATTCGCAAGAGGGCATGTTCATCCACAACTGCATTCAGAACATCATTCAAAAACATTTATTATTCATTCACTTTGTAAATAAATGCAAAATCTTGCTATTTTGAAGATTGAAGTGTTGACAGGAAGGCATCCTCATTAAAGGCACGCATATCTTGATAAATTTTGTTAGTATTCCATAAGCAAATTTTCCAAGTATAAGTAATTGAAATTAATTCCCGTATTGTCGAAAAAGGCACAACAGATTGATAAATAGATGATACCTTTCCCTTTTCAATAATATAAGACGAATTAAAAGACTAATTGGGAGGTTTTTCCGTTATATTATAGTCAAAATAATAAAAATATGATTATATACACAGGTTTATTAAATACTCTAAAGGAAATCTCTAGAACCTTAAAAAAGAGACCACTAACAATGTAAACATCCACGCCATCATCGCGCCTACCATCCCTGTTATTTCTTAAACGTGTATAGCCATTCAGCGCAACCATATTTTCATTGATCTCAGAAGAAAGCCATGTTTCACTTATGCCAATTATAAGTAAATCAGTGTGCGATTTAAGTGAGTTGATATTAACATAGCAGATGTTTTGATCTACACCACGTATCCATAGTACCTGATCTTTGTCTTGGCGACTTACAATGGCAAATCGATCTCTCTGCGCTTCATGGTTCACCATTTTGATGAGGTTATATATTGTCACCCTCAGGTATTCATTAATGTAGACACCAGATCTTGGAAGGATATTATGACCATAAGTTTAATGGAGAGTTTTATTCTTTTCCATCGTTTGAAACCTCAGGGTGGAGTTTAGAATACATACGCTGAGCACTTAAGATTTTAGGTGGATACAATTTAACATTCAGAGTTGTGGAGATTAGGCACGTTGGAGATTGGAAGATTAGATTCCGATTGGAGATTAGAAGATTAGATTTTAAAACTCTTATCCCTCCTTCTTAGGTAGTCAGGAGATTAAAAGGCTATTTCAGATTGACGAGCTTCTGTTACAG
The DNA here is from genome assembly GCF_010883055.1 of Belonocnema kinseyi. NCBI lineage: Eukaryota > Metazoa > Arthropoda > Insecta > Hymenoptera > Cynipidae > Belonocnema > Belonocnema kinseyi. The sequence continues at coordinate 67,329,746 of NC_046657.1, forward strand.
TGAATCTCTGAAAAGTTTATTTTGTTCATTTTCCGCAGTCAGTCCTGATACCTTATTTTCAAGTTCAGGATACTGCTACGTGGTAGGCTCCAGCTTCTGATTGTTGACCTCCAGCTCATGCTGTAAGTCTGGAAAGCATTTTACTTTTTCTTTGATCAAAACTGAATCAGTAAATACCTGATAGTTATTAGGCTAATAAGTTTGAATATTGGAGCTGCAGGCCTTTATTGCAGCCATTAATTTGGTTAAACTTATCATCTGAAATTATACTGCTTGAGCGTCAGAACCGACATCAAGTGAATTGCTACTAGAAGCAACAGAAGAATTTTTGGGAGTACCAGTTCCCTTCGAGCAAATGTTAAGGGCATGTAACATAGCCAAATACCTATATTATCGACCTCACTTCATCAGCTCACTGAATATTATTTTGAACCTAAAAACTTTTTTTGGAAATAAAATATTCAGCTGAAACTTTAGAAAATGTATCAGAGTACAATAAAGTACGTTTAGGTGCTGTCTTTTGGTAGGAACTTTACTGAAAATTATTTCATCTTTTTTCTGAACCTCGACAATTTTTGAACGTTCGAACTTTTTTTATACATAAAAGATCGGTCTCAAACTTTGAGAAATGCAAGAGCCGAAAGAAAACTACGTTAAAGTACAAAGCTTAATAATGAAAGATGTAAAAAAAATATTTTAACAATTAATTCCAACGGAATCAGCCAGTAACGTTGTACACGAAAATACGAACCCTCTAGAGCCTCGTCTAGTGGCCGCCAGGTTTCGTATTTTCGTGTACAACGTTACCGGCTGATTCCGTTGGAATTGATCGTTGAAATATTTTTTTTACATCTTTTATTATTAAGCTTTGTACTTTAACATAGTTTTCTTTCGGTTCTTGCATTTCTCAAAGTTTGAGACCGATATTTTATATATAAAAAAAGTTCGAACGTTCAAAAAATGTCGAGGTTCAGAAAAAAGGTAAAATAATTTTCAGTGAAGTTCCTACCGAAATGCAGTACCTAAACTACTTTATTGTGCTCTAATACATTTCCTAAAGTTTCAGCTCGATATTTTATTTACAAAAAAGTTCTTAGGTTTAAAAAAACATTCAGTGAACTGATAATGTGAGGTTGGCAATGTAGGTATTTAGCTGTGTCACATGCCCTTAAAGCTTAGTTTTCTTGGAGCACATTTTGGATACCTCTGTGTCGTCTTCTGTCCTTCTTTTATGCGTACTCTTTTCCTTAAGTTCCTTAAGGTTTACACTTTACAGTTGATCAGTGCACAAGACAAGTATATTGTCCTTTTTGTAACCTTGTTTGTTCTGAGCACACAGAATTTTAATGGCAATGCTCTGGACATTGAATAAAATGCTTTGCAACATTCTGAATTTTCTTTTGGCATGATAAACATGGTTTCCCATGATTTATATGCAACAAATCAGAAGCCACAGGTTTTTGAAATATTAAAGTTTGCAAAGTTAGAAAAGGAACTAAACGTAAATTTTCTGACGCGCGGATATAAGTTGATAGCACTCAAGATTACTAGGCATGATCAATTATTGCTATACATTACTAGATAATTACACGCTGCTGAATATGCATAAAACTAATTTGGTCAAATCACTGGGACCATAAATTTTACTGCACTAACATTGTGTCAGACAAACAAAGTCAGTAGAAAGTAGAGATGAAAATAGTTACTAGAAATCATCATAATGTATTTCAGATGTATCCCAAAGTACTGTAACATTCAAAACCGAAGTTAGAGGAATGCAGTAGTAAATACCAAGATATATATTTCTGCTGATTTTCAAGATGACGGAAATGTAGTGACCTTAAATTCCAAGATGGCCACGTCTCCTTTCTTGCCATATGGCAACAGCCGCCACTTTGAGTCAACAGTGTTGAGCAAACATCACGCCACTAGAATCTATGTAGTATACTCAACCTGAAAAATGACAGCAATTGGTATTTTAAACGGCTTTTTGGAAGACATATAATGCTTATGGATAAATAAATTATCCGAAAGCATTGATGGGTGCATGCTTATGCAAATCTTCAACTGAAGAACAGCCGCTATGGTTAGAAAGCGGCAAAATAAATCGTTTTAGGAGGAACAAAAATGTACGCGCAGACTAGTAGTCACAGAAAAGAGAGAGGAGGGATCCAGACCCTCCTGCACGATCGTTTCTTTTTTTTAATCATTTCCATCCCAACGATATTTAACTAGAGTCCTAAAAGAAGTTTCATTTTTAAAAAACCTCCACAACCACATCCACCTCCAACACACTACATTTACGACCATCAGAAACTAAATCACTAGAAATTCACTTCCAATCTTACCACATCCACCATTATATCATCCAGGGCATGCACCAGTACCGCAACGTATATTAAATCCATCACCACATCATCCACTGCACTACCACCACAACCACGGCAACCACCCTACTTCATTGACCCCATTTACATTCACCGTTGCAGTCTCCGACATTAATACCTCCACATCCAGCTTCAGGTGCGATCTGCTAACACCTTTTAGCTTCACAATATTCACCATAAACTCAACATCTACGACATCGACCTCCGAAACCCCATTTTCCGCCAATACCACCACCACACTATAAACACTACCTCATTCACTTTATCAACCTCCACCACAATACATCCACTATCTCTACCACCAGGATCGACGCTTTTATCACCAACAAATTCTTCTGCATCGCGACATAAATTACGTTCGGAAGATGAACGGACAAAAAGTGGAAATTAAGGAGGCGTTCTGTTACCTAGGTTTTTTGATTTGAGGCAGAAGGGGAAACGAGCTGCAGGTGACGAAAATAATTAAATGTTAAATGTGCAAGTAAAGTCATGTACCAAGTATAATGTATGGGAAAGAGAAGATTTAATGACGATTGGAGGAGAAGGGTCTAGTTGTTTGGCGCGTTGGTTTGGGCGGTGTTGTGTTATAGAGTGGGGGTCTGGGGATGGAAGTAGTGTAAAGAGAGTGGAAAACATGCATGAGAGATTTTTGAGATGGGTAATGGGGGTCAGTTGCAGTTGCCCAGGATACAGTTTAAGAGAAGAGTTGGGAAGGAGAAAATTGTAATTGAACAAATTAGGAAAGCCTGGATGTTTGAAAAGAAGCTAAAAAGGGGAGAGGAAAACAGAGTAACACAAGTGTGTTTGGGCAAAATTCATAACAATGAAGTGAGAAGAAATTTGGGACATTCAAAATAGGAGATACTGTTAAAACTACTAGTAAAACAAGTAGAAAAGAGATAGAGAAAAATATAGATTTCAAAGGGTTAAAGAAACCAGAATATCTGCAATAAATAAAAAATTAATAAAAATGGGGTAGGGTTGTACGGTTTAGACTGGGATGAAGAAGTTGGAAGCGGGAAGACAAAGCAAGGGAACGGAACAGAGTCAAACGGTTAATCCTGAAAAAGAAAAGTAAATAGCAAACATTTTATTTCAAAATCTTCAAAAACTTATTTTAATGGTGAAAGAAAACGGAAGCCCTGAAAGTTCGCTTATTTATAAAATTGGTTTTATTATTATTATTGTTCATGTTAAGTAAGGCGAAATATTGCAATATAAGGAGTTGTTAAATATTTAAATATTTACAAAATCTTGAAAAGATTCTTTTTCTTCGAGATATTCTAAAATCTATATTTTTTCAATTTTTATTCGCCCTTCAAAGATCTAAGTTATTTTTGATTGCAGTCAAGACTCATTAGTATCTAATAATTAGAAAATGGCCCTAAAAATCTTTCGGGTTATTTTCTGACAAGTTCGGAAATATTAAAAAAGATTTATCTATCCTTTTATATATTCTATGAAATTAATTTTTCAAAATCAAAATTTATTTCAAATTATTGTCAGTTTTCTGAAATCTTTAATTTTTTAATTATTATTGAATTTTCTTTAAACTTTGAAATTTCTCTTGAACTTACTTACATTTTTACACAATTTTGATTAAATTTCAACACAAAATTGCTTTTTGGACATTTTTATCCACAAAACTGACTATTCTGAAAATTTTTAATCTAGATCGATAAATGAATAAACTGAAATTCGCTAGTGCTATAAGTTAGGAATTTATTTTTTTTTCATATTTTCCAAAAGAATTCGTAAAACTCTGGCATTTCTGGTATTCTTTACTACTTGGCTATGATAGTTTAAACAATTGAAATTTGTTAAATCTTGTATTCTTTTGTTAAAAAGATCTCCTACATATTATCCTGTTCCGAATAACATTAACGAATTGGTTTAAATGAAAAATAAACACAATCGATTCATTTTATTGTGATTTTTAAAATAATTTTCTGCTGCTTAAACATACCAAACTAATTTTTATTTAGCTTACCAATGATATGCATAAGAAGATGAAATTTTTAAAGCAATTAATTACATGAAAAACATTTGAGAAGTTTTAATTAAATAAATTAACGGAATTAATACACAAGAAATGAATCCGCTATTTTTCATTAAAAGTTCATTCCTTTTGGTTGAAAAGTCTGCTATTATATTTTTGGTTTAGAATTAATTTTTTTTAATTGAAAATTTAACTATTCTTTTTTCGGCTAAAAATTTATTAGATTAAGACAAAAGAGTTACATTTTTTACAGAAATAAGAGAAGTAGCAACCCAAAAAGTCGAAACTCCAACAAAAAAATTAAATTTTTAACAAAATATATGCATCATCGACTAATAAAATTAATTTTTAAAAGAGTAATTTTATTTTTTATAAACAGCGAGGTAATTTAATTTAAAACGAATGTCATGAATTTTCAACTGAAAACGATCCATTACAAAAAATTTAAATAGCTAATTTTGCAACCTAAGACGAAAAATTTACATTTTTAGTTTATAATCTTTTTCTAATTTAAAAAAATCTAGGGCTGAACTTGACCTTTTAATTTTCAAATTATTATAAAATCGCAAATTCAAGGGTCGTAATACTTATCTTAGAAAATTTTTAAACAAGAAAAATTGAGGATCACAAGGCAACCTATTAACGAAGGTTCTGCGTTCTACAAGATGAAATATTAAAAATTGTAAAAATAAAAATTTCTAAACGTTACAAAGTCAAATTTGTGACAAAAAACTTTCTACTGTAACTTTTGAATATAATTATTTTTATAAGGCAAAATAAAGAGATTATTATCTTTAAAAAGAGATGTTTTTAAATCTTGGTTTTGGATAGTTTTAAAACACAGAAAAAAAAGTTACGTGAAAAAAATTTTGACAGCTATTGAAAATCATAAAAAATTATAGACATAGAGTAACTCTTATGATTAAACAGAAACATTCTGAATTAAGAATTCAGTTAAAGAATTAAAATATTAGGAATTTTGCAATCAAAAGAAATAATTCTTTTCGGTATTATTCTTCATCACTTTCAGTGAAAATAAATATTGCATCAAAAACCTATAGTTATTTAAACAGTACTTTACAGAATCATAAAATAATTTCTATTTCTCATTAGGTGTGACTTAATAATAATTAATTAGATTTAGAAAAAATAATTCTTGAAACAAATTGAAAACAAAACTTTACAAGTCATTTTAAGTCCTAGTCCTTCCACCTACTCCTTATTATTCCATTATTATGTAAAAAGTGACAGCTGAAAAGCGGTGCCCCCCCCTCCCCTCAATTGGGGTTCAAAAGGCGAAATTCGTGTTTTTTTGCACTTAATCATGGTTTTCTCAAAAAGAACGAATCGCACAACGAAAAGTTGTGGATTAATATTGTAGAGCATAAAATTCTCTATATCATCACGCAATTTAAATTTAAAAAACATCATTATTTTACTTGCAAGTTAATTATTAAGTAAGATTCTCCTTAAAAATTTAATAATTGATTCAACGGCAAAAAATACATTTTTTGGAATGTGAGTACCCGATAATGATAACTTCATTATTGAACAATGTTCACTAATTTTTTTTGTTATTGCTGCTAACGTCAATTCAGCAATCGCACTTTGGGGTTTTCCTTTAGAAATATTCCAAGTTTTTTCTTCCATTTAAGACAAAAGTCGCAATTTTAATTAATTTCAAAATAGATCTTTTTTTTATTGATTCTCAACTGTTGGTGATTTTCTTTGAGAAAATTATTGCATCTAGAAACTAGAAGAGAATATTTTCAATCAATGTTGACATGAGACGTGAAAAAAAGATGGTAAAATTGATTAAATGTGTAAACAATTCTACTTTCAACGTTTTGAAAAAAATGACTTGAAAAATGCCTTCTAATGATTTAATAAGGTTGACAATTTTACACAATCGCCTTCTTTTATTAAAATTTAAATTGATAAAATTATGTATAAATTATTATTATTATCAATAATTCTTTTATGTTTTTATAACCGTACTTTAGGAAATAGGACGATATTAAATTTAACGAGTAACGAATAGTACGAAATTCTATTGGAATTAATTCATGTTCATTTATTTATTTAGAACCAATTTTTAACCAAATAGTTGAATTTTCTACTATAATATTGTGAATCCTAGAAAAAATTAATTTTTCATAAAGTAGTTCAACTTTAAGCCAAGTAGTTGATTTCTTGAATAAAACACATGAATTATCGACGAAAGAATTTATAGTTGATATTAAATTAAATTAACTAAAATTTAGGTAAAAAAGAAATAATTTTCATCAAAAAGAATAAATTTTGAATCCAAAACAGTTGAATTTGAAATGAAAGAAATACGTTTTTAACGAAATGCATTATTTTTCAACATAAAAGATAAACTTTCTACCAAATCGTTGACTTTCTAATTAAAAGAAAAAAATTTTCAAGAAATAATATGATTTTTAAAATTAAGTTAAAAATATGTAAAAAATGTAACTCAGTATAACCATATTGAACGTTTTAATAGTAGAATTTTTAAAGAAAGGTATTCTTTTTAAATAAGAGTATTCTTTTACTACCAAAAAGGATAATTTTTTAACAAAAGACATGAATTTTTAAACCACAAGATATATATTTTCTACCAAATAACGCATTTTTTAACTAAAATATATAAATTTGAAATTGAAAATGGGAGAGCTAAGTACAGTTAAAGAATTTAATTTAAAAAAACAAACTTAAATTTAAAAAAAAAAAGGTTTTTACAAAGCCGTTAAATTTTGAAACAAAGAAAGTAATCCTAAAGAAACAAAACAAAATTGTAAAGCAGTTTAATTTGCAACCACACATTTGAATTTTTTTACTAAACAATAACATTCAATAAAAAAATATAAATTTTAAACAAATACTGAAATTCTTATCAAAAATATTGGAAATGTCAACCACATAGTCAAAATTTTAATTAAAAAGAATAAATTTTCGCTTAAAAAGTTAGATTTTTTAACAAAAAAGAAAAGCTTTTTGAAAATTTAACCAAATAGTTGAATGTTTAACTATAAAACATATATTTCTATTTAAAAAATTCAATTTTCAACTCAAAAAGACAAATTTTTAACTAAAAATTGTTTTTTTATATTTTCTGCATTAAAAATTAATTTTTTACCAAAAAGAAGCATTTTTAACAAAAGACTTTGTATATGAAAGCTCAAGTATTTAACTGAAAATTGATCTTTTTCAGATGAAAATTAAACTGCTTTGTTAAAAATTCAATTAGTTGATTTAAAATTATTCTACTTCGTAGAAAATTTATTTAACTTTTTTTTTCAAATTCATTTTTTTTTGTTTGTTACGAATTAATTTTTGTAAACCAATTTTTTTTATTTTTGTTGTTGAAAAATGTATTCTTAATTAAAAATCAATGTTTTATAATTGCATATTCAACTATTTGGTTGAAACTTAATATATTTTATTGACAAATTTTATTTTGCGGTGAAAAATTAATCTTTCTAAACAGAAATTAATTCTTTTTATTTAAAAAGTGAACTGTTTGTTTCCAAATTAATCGATTCTCTATAAAAATTCAATTATTTGGTCGAAAATTCATATTTTTGATTGAAATGTACTGTTTGGTGAAAAATTAAACTATTTGGTTAAATTTTAAACCGCTTTAAAAAATTTCGTTTGTTCAGGATTTTAAATGTTTAAAAATGTAACTGCCTAATGAAAAACTTTTTCAACTAATTTTATATTTTAATTAGTTTTTTTAACTGAATTTAGCTGCCCCATTTTCAGTAGAAAATAAATATTTTTTGGTTAAAAATACCATTTAAAAGAATTTTTTTTTCAAATCCTACCATTTAGTTGAACCTGGAAATTTTTTGTGAAAGAAATTTTTTATCTTCATCACTTTTTGTTTAAAATTCATCTCTTAAGGTGCAAATTGAACAATGTTAAAAAAAATTCATTTTTTGTTTGTTTGTCAGAGAATCAATATTTTTAACTGAATTTCAAATATCATATTTTTTCTTTGCGATCTTTTTTTTAGTTGAAAATTTAACTATTCGGTAGAAAATTTAATTATTTTGTTGAAGATTTTTTTCTTTTCTTAGTGAAAAATTCATTTTTACGTTGGAAATGTAAAAATACCAATTTTAGTTGAAAATTTGTCTTTTTGAGTTGAAAGTAAAAGTATTTGTCAGAAAATAATCCCTTTTAATTTAAAATTCAACTGCTTGATCAAAAATTTAATTATTTGATTAAAACATAATCGACTGCGTAGAAAATTCATTTACCTCTCTTGTACAAATTCTTTTTTTGGTTAGTAATTAATTTTTGTAAACTATTTTTTTTTAGATTGATCTTCTCAATTTAAAATCGATGTTTTATAATTTCCACCTTAACTATTTGGTTAAAACTTAATGTATTTAATTGAAAATTTGTTGTTGTGAAAAATTAATCTTTATAAACGAAATTTTTTTTTTATTTAAAAATGAAACTGTTTTGTTTAAAATTAATCTGCTTTGGATTACAATTCAACTATTTTGTTGAAAATTTATATTTTTTATTAAAAAATACTTGGAAATAAGTTAAAAATAATAAAAATCTTTTTAAATAAAAAAGATTTTAATGCAGTTCGCAGTTTATGCCTAGAATCTTCTTATTGCAAATTCAATAATGTCTTTTATAAAAAAATTTTTGGACTTCCTATGGGGTCACTCATTTCTGTAGCATCTGCAAACATAGTGATGGAAAGTTTTGAAAAACAAATTTCAAATAATTTAAATTATTAAATTATTTTCTACTAGCAATATATAGATGACACCTTAATTTTCTTTCCAAAAAAAAGTCGATGATATTCTTGAAAAATTTAACTCTATAAATGAAAAATTAAAATTCACTACTGAATTAGAAAAATAAAATAAAGTTAATTTTTAAGATTTAGCACTAGAAATAGTAGACAATAGAATTATAACAAACTGGTATAGAAAACCTGTATGGTCAGGACGTTTTCTCAACTTTGCTTCGCATCACCCAATGTGCAACAAAACTGGTGTCATCTTTGGTTTGGTCGGTAGAGCGATAAAATTGTCAGATAGTAGATTTCGCAATGAAAAATTAAAAATTAATAAAAATACCTTATTAAAAAATGGTTACCTCATAGATCTGTTAAAACTAAAGATGACTGAACTTTACAAAACTATTAAAAAAACAATTAATAAAAATGAACAAACTATTGATCAGAAGATAATTATAGTAATGCCATTTATTAATAGTTTTGATCAAATTCTTTTTAGAATTTTCACTAAAAAAAGTAATATACGAATTTATTTTTCTATTGAAAATACTTTTAATAAAATTATTTTTCCTAACATTAAAGATCTAACAGATAAATTATATAAAGTTAACACTATCTATAGAATACCACGCAAAACAGGCTACTCTATACTCTCACAACTTTAACTTTAATATTAAAAACATAAAAATTTTTAATATTGAACCAAATATGGAAAAAAAGATTAACTCTTGAAATGGTTTATATTAAAAGCGAAATAAATGCTGTAAATTACAGAACTGGCATCCAAAACTTAACTATTATATATCACAATCTTATTTCTAAAATTAAAATTTTTAAAAAGAGTCCTTTTCCCGGTCAAACAGTATCACATGACCTAACACGTGACTTATCACACGCCTTATTACATAACCTCAAAATACTGTATTATAATTTTAACCCATAAGTGTCACTTGCCTGTCTCTAATAACTTTCAATCAATTATTAAAAGCTACTGTTCAGTGAAAAATTAAACTATTTGCTTAAAAGTTAAACTGCTTAAAAAAATTTGGTTAGTTTTTTTATTATTATTCCCATGTTTCGAAATCTCTCAAACAATTTTTTTCAATCTGCCTCATTTAAGTTAAAAACTTTTCTGTTGCGGTGAAGAGAAAATTGAACAATGATTTTTTTGGTTTCAAATTGACCGTTTTTGGACTAAAAATTCTTTATTTTAAGAATTATTTATTTTTTATCTGAAATTTTAATTATGCCATGTTTTGTTGATAATTGATTCGATTTAACCATCCCGTTGAAAAATTATATTTCAGCTGTCTTCTAAACAATTTCCTTTTGTCATTATACACAAACTATTTTTAACAACTGATGTGTTTAATAATTTGAATGTTTTAGAAAAATTCAAATATAATGTAAAAAATCATATCTTTTAATGTAAAACTCAACTGTCGAGTTGAAAAATGATCTTTCTTTTCCGAAAATAAACTTTTTCATGTAAAATTTAACTGTCTTGAAAAAATATCGGTTTTTATCTTATTTTTTAGTTTTTTCGATTTCTTTTTAATATGTTTAGTTAAAAATTAATTTATTAAAATTGAAAATTTATCTTTATAGTATGAAAATTAATGTTTTTATTGAAAATTCAACTATCTTACAAACATATCAGCTTCTTAGTTTATTTTTTAAATATTTTTATTGAAATTTTTAGTTAGACATTAACTTATAAAAATGGGAAATTCATCTTTCTTCTCTAAAAATTAAATTTTTTTTGTAAGTGGAATTGTCATAAAAAATACCGGTTTTTTTACTTATTTTTTCTTCTCTAAAAATTAAATTTTTTGTAAGTGGAATTGTCATGAAAAAGTATCGGTTTTTTGACTTATTTTTTATTTTTTCAAATTTTATTTAAATGTCGTTAAACATTAAATTTTGGACATTGAAAATAAACCTTTCTTGTCTGAAAATTAACTTTTTTGATTTAAAATTCAACTGTCTTCTACAAAAATTTTGTTTGACTTGACAAATAAGCTATTTTGATAAATTATTTTTGTTGAATAATTTAAATATTTTAGGAAAAATTCAAATATACTGTTAAATTCATATTTTTTAATCTAACAGTCACCTATGTGGTCAAAAAATCTAATTTCTTGTCTGAAAATAAAATTTTTATTGAAAATTTAACCATCTTCGAAAAATATTTGTTTTTTGGCTCATTTTTTATATTTTTAAAAATTTTATTCAAATTTGGTTAAAAATTAAATTGTCTAATTTTAAAATTCATCCCTGTTGTCTGAAAATTAACTTTTTTATTTAAAATTCAACTGCTTTCTAAAAAAATGTTGTTCGGCTTGACAAATAAACTATTTTGATCAATTATTTTTCTTGAATTATTTTAATACTTTAAAAAAAATTCAACTATACTGTAAAATTCATCTTTTTAAATCTAAAACTCGACTATCAAGTTAAAAATAATCTTTCTTTCCTGGAAATTAACTTTTGATTTAAAATTGAAATTTCTTCGAAAAATATCGCTTTTCAGCCTATTTTAATTTTTTTTTAAATTTTATTCAAATTTTTACATAAAAATTAATTTATTAAAATTAAAAATCAATAAATCTTGTCTGAAAATTTACTTTCTTTAAAATAAATAATCAACTGCCTTCCAAACCATTTTTTTGTCTTTACAAATAAACTATTTTTACCAACTATTGTGTATATTCAAATATCATATAATATAATAATATACATTATATATACAATAGTAAAACTAAGATTCAAACTTTTAGTTAGAAATTAATTTATTAAAATTGAAAATTCATTTTCCTTGTCTAAAAATTAACTTTTATTTGAAAATTGAATTGTATTCGAAAAATATCGGTTTTTTTACTTATTTTTTATTTTTTCAAATTTTATTCATATTATATTCACCTTTCTTGTCTGAAAGTTAACTTTTTTTATTGTAAATTCAACTGTCTTCTACAAAAATGTTGTTTGGCTTGACAAATAAACTATTTTGATAAATTATTTTTGTTGAATTCAAATCGAATTTCTTCTGTGAAAATAAATTTTTTATTGAACATTCAACTACCTTCAAAAAATATCATTTTTTGGCTTATTTTTTGCAAATTTCGTTAAAGATTTAATTATTTAAATTAAAAATTCATCTATCTTGTCTATAAATTAACTTCTTTTATTGAAAATTCAACTTCCTTTTAAAAATTGTTGGTTTTGTTTGACAAATAAACTATTTTGATCAATTATTTTTGCTGAATAATTGTGATTCTTTAGAAAAAAATCAACTATACTGTAAAATTCATCTTCTTTCATCTGAAACTCGACTATGTGGTTGAAAAATCATTTTTCTTGTCTCAAAATTAATTTTTTTTATTTAAAGTTTAACTGTTAAAAAAATATAGGTTTTAGGCTTATTTTTTTCTCAAATTTTATTTAAATTTTTGGTTAAAAATTAACTTGCCTAAATAGAAAATTCACCTTTTTTGGTAAAAAATCTTTTTTGATTGTCTATGGATGGTCAAAACCAAATAAATAAAGCGAATAAAATGTATTTCTTTATCTGTATTTTCTCTTATTTCCATAGTTTCTATATTATTAATTATTCCAGCTACAATCGCAATAATAAATATTGCATCCGTAATTGTGACAATGAATTTTTTTTACAAAGGCCAAAGTAAAACTAACGTTAATTTTTTAAATTTGTAAATGACTAAGCACCATTTCGATGCGGCTCACATATGCTATAGATACGAAGATATTTCAAAACCAACACTTACGCGGAAAACATTTTGAGAAATGAAAAGGATGTGTGAATAAAATATTTGGAAAATGACTATTAAACATTTTCTACATATTTTCATTGAATGTAGGTAAAGCGATACAATTTTGTATACTTATTGTGAACTATAACATTCTTAATCATTGAAATAATTCTTTTACTCAAACTTTTATGATTTTCGTATAATCTGATGACTTCTACATTCAGTTAGTTCAAACAAGAAGCCTTTCATCTGTCTTAAATAGCGCCAGGCGTAAATAAAAAAATAAGTGAACAAGCAGATATTTTTAAGATAATTTTTCAAAAATAATCATAATCATGTTACAGTTTTTTAAATTATAACCATCCAATCCAAATTAAAAAAAAAAATACGATTACTAACCGAACATGTTTTGAACCCTTATATTTTAAGTGGGGTTCAAATTTAATTCTAATATTAACAATTTATTGAAAAGTTTACTCTTGTACAAGGATCAAAAACGAAAAATAGATTTCTTATCATTTAAATTTAAATTGTATATAATTTAAATTATTATTAAAAATTTTACTATTCAGAAAATTTTATAATTAAAGAAATATAAATTATTATTTATTAAAATAAATTTCTCTTATTGATTAATATTAAATAAAAATTATTATCACTCATTTGCAAAGTCGATTCGAATAAATTGCGCCGTAGAAAAGAAATATAAATAACTATTTCGTCATTCTTCAAAAAATATAAAAAAGAGATTTCACATTTAAACTATCTGAATATATATTTCGTAATATTTTCCCTATTTTCTTGTCTTCCCCTTTTTTGAAGAATTTCGTTCCTTCCCAGTTATTAAAAAACTTTCCCTTTTTTCCAGGGTTTCTAGCGTCCCAGAAATTCTTGAAAACATGAAAGTCTTTAAAATTGGCTTGGAGAACGTGCGTAAACTACGAACCAATTTGATTGGGGGGGGGGGGTGGTACATGAAAATAAACTTACGAACTTCGATGACAATGACTGCGTTTCCTAAAGATAAATTTCAAATGAATTTATAGATTTCAGTAAGAAAATTCAACTATTTTCAGCTGAAAACTCTACTTTTTGTTTAAAACTTTGAATATTTTAGGGAAATGCAACTATCTCCTTCAAAAGTATTTATTTGTCAAGAATGCAATTAGTTGGTTAAATGTTAAACTAATTTCTTCAAGATTGAATTTTTTTTCTTTGGTTGCAAATTTAACTATCAGATTATCATAAAATTAATTTTCCTTGTTAAAAAAAAAGTCTTTTGGGTTCAATGTTACACTTTTTTATTAAAAATTAATTTTTCTGTAATCCGCAACAATTTAGTTGAAAATTAAAATACTTTGTTTATTTTTTTTAACACGTTTCTATGTTTTGTGAAAAATTGAAATATTGAAATTAATATGATAGTTCTTTTGTGGTAAAAATTACAGTTTTTTAGTTGAAATAGCAACTGTTTGTTTATTAATTAATCTCTTTTGGCTGAGAACTTGACTGTTTTTTTATTGTTAAGAATTTCACTTCTTTGGTTGGACTCAACTTTTTTTTGCAAATTCAAATATTTTAGATAGAAGTACTAACTAGCATTTCTAGTTAAGAATTCTTCTTTAGTCATACAAAATTTAAACTGCTGGTTAAAATTTGTACTAAATTTTGTTAAAAGTTAATATTATTATTTTTTGCGTTAAACTTTTATTTTTTTGTCCTCCAAATGTGTCTACTTTGGTACTTATTCCATGTTTTGTTCGGATTCAACTGTTTTTTATTACAAATTAAAATATTTTTGATAGAAGTATTAACTATGTATTAAAATTTTTAGTTAAGAATTTATCTTTATTGGTAATAAATTCAATTAGCTAGTTAAAAAATGTATTAATTTTCTTAAAAATTAATATTGCTTGGTTTGAAAATATATTATTTGAGTTGAAAATTAAATACTTTGTAGAAAATGATGTCTTGAAATTTTAATATTTTAATCAAAAGTTATTATTCTCGTTTTAAATCAACTCATTTTTTGACAACTTACTTTTTTATTAAAAAATTATATTGTGAAGTTACAAATTAAACTGTTTTATAGATTTTTTTATTATTATTTTTTCTTTTTTGAAAACACATAATTTTTGGAGGAATATTAATTTAACTATTTGGTTAGAAACTAAATTTTTTTGTTAAAAATTGAACTACTTAGTTGAAATGTTCTGTTAATTTTTTTTTGATTTACCTATACTTGAAAATATAACCCATTTTAAGTTAAAAATTTATATTTGAAAATTCAAATATTTGGTACCAAATTCACATGTTTTAATGGAAAGTTGTTTTCTTGGTTTATAAAAAACTTGTTTGTTTAAAACTGATATTTTTGTTCAAAATTAAACTATTTATTTCAAAAATCGTCTGTTTCGGATAAACTCAACCAACTAAAAATACGGGGTATCTAATAATATTTATTTTCTTAAACTAAAAATTTGTAAATTCCATTTTCAGATCAATAAATCTCTTTTAGTTGAAAATTTAACAATTTGGTTTGTAATTTACTTTAATTAAAGAAAATTAATTTAATTGTTTAAGGATTTAAATAACTTGTTGCAAATCCTTTTTTTAAGAATTCTTCAATTCGTAGATAATCTTCTTTTTGCTAAAAAATTCATCTTATATGTTAAATAATTTCTGCTTTATTGACAATAAACTTTTTTGTTTGCAAATGAAACTGGTTTGTGAAAAATTACTTTCACTTTATTCAAAATTCGCCTTTTTGTGTTGAAAGGTCAAGGACAAGGTGACTATATAATTTGACACTTTTGATTGAAAGTTCAACCATTTGGTTATAAATGCAATTGTTACTTTGGTATTTTTTAAAGAATGAAACTATTCTGTTGCAAAATCGTTTTCTTTTTCTTCTTTTAATAGATTTTTTAAACTTCTGTTTTCCATCAATGCAATACATTTAAAAATGGAGATATTTTTCAGACTTACCAGTCAAACATGAATTGACAAATTATACCCGGGTGTTAGTGGAAGGAAAGAGACCAAGGTTTATTGAGCGCTGTTTTTGATTTCGATAGTTTGTCCGGGCGACGATGTTTCCTACTGCTATTACCACACAATCTACTCCCACCTATTGAAATATTTGCTCATTCTAATGAATTTTTCAGATATATATAGTGGTGGAAATGATCCAGATCTAGCAGTTATCTTTTACGATATCTGATAAGAAAGATGAAGATCTTTCTTGTAACTCTGCTTCTGGCCTTCGCGGTTCTCATTAATTCTAGTGGTGAGTTTGACCACTATAATAAAAACCTTGGAAGGGGATGGAGGGGATAGTGTAAAAGAAAGGAAATAAGAGTCAATAAGGAGAGTGGTGGAGAATAATGGGGAAGGAAGAGAAAGGTTAGGATGTTGGGAAAGTTGACAAGGGGAATTTAGAGAGGGATGGGAAAGTGTTGGATGGTTAGGATAAAAGCAGGAGGGTAGTCAAAAGTGTGAAGAGGGGTGCGAAAGGATTGGGGAAAAGAAAGGAAAAGGATGTGATTGAGGAAAAGGAGTGAATAAAGGGTATTTGTTGAAAAAATGGTTAGCAAGTGAAGAGGTTGGAGGGGTATTGGAAATGAGTGTGAGAAGGTATGGGGAATGAGTGAGAGGATGCTAGGAGTTGGAAGAAAAGAATGGAAAGCGAAAAGTTTAACATTAGAAGGGTCGAAGGCTCCAATTTGGACCTTTTTGACATTCAAAACGCTGCTGCCCCCTTAAAAGTTTGTTTAGGGTTCCGCCCTTTCAAGACCCTTCGGGCGTCTATTTGTAATATTAAAGAGGTACGGGAAAGAAGTCTAAGGAGGTATGGGAAAGGAGAAAAAAGATGGTAGGAGTTACAAAAAAGGAACGGGAAGTGTAAAGGTTAAGAGAGAAAGTAAAGAGGAAAAGGAGTGAAAGGATGGTAGGAGTTGAAAGAAAGGGGAGGGATATAAAGCGGTTGAAGGGGTATGTGAAAGGAGTGTAAGGAGGTAAGGAATGGGAGTGGAAGGATGGTAGAAGTTTGAAGAAAGGAATAGGAAGTAAAGAGATTGAAGTGGAGTTACGAAAAGTAATTATTTCGGCAATTGTTTTCGTTAATAGATTTTTTCTTACTGCCACTTTTTCCAACATTTTTAATAAATAGTTGAATTTTAATAAATTAATGCTTAGCTTTTCCAGGAAGACATTTTCGGAATTTTTGCCGTTTCCTTTGAAAAATAAGTAAAAAATCCTAATATATATTTGCTTAAATATGGCCTTTTCGAAAAATTCTTTTAAGGATTTCAGCTATAGGCAAATTTACTTTCAACACCTTAAACAGTAGACTTGAAAAGAATGTCTTCCATACAAGAATAAGCAAGCATTTAATAAACAAGAAACATTTGTCAAAAGTTGGCAAAAAGCGGTAAGAAAAAAAATTCAATTGCAAAAGGCGTTGTAGAATAAATGTAATCAGTAAGTTTAAAAAATGTGTGTGCTCGTTTGTAGGCTTTAATGCAAATTGAATGAATTAGACCTTCCGCTAGCAACTTCACAGCGATATTTGAATATTTTCTGCATGTCATGATTTTTTTAAAAACTTTTTTGGACACTGATGCCGATTTTTGGGCTCTTTTAGTACTTTAAAAAAGTCGACTTTTAGGTGGAGATGCTGGCCAACAGCACCACCACTACAGAATATTGAAAGAAATACCAAAATCAACCGCGGCAGAATTTTGCGTTTTTTTGAACTCTGGTAAAATGCAAAAATCAATTATCAAAAAATAACCCCTATTATCTGAAAACTACCTTAATAACTCTACCTTAAAACTACCCTAAAACTACCTTAATCAATAAATAAAATTTGCAACTAAACTAAATGTATGCATATAAAATTTTTTACCTTTTTTGGGCTCTTCTTTGGCTATAATTCAGATTTTCGGGCTTTCTTATTTTTTAAAAACCTGGCCTTTTTGATAAAGCTGCTAGCCGCCAGCACTTCCACTACATCAAATTTCAAAAATGGAAAAAAATCAACAGTGCTAGAATTTTGGAGTTTTTTGGGGCTCTTAGAAAGTGCAGGAATTAATTTTCTAAAAACAACCCCTATCTCATAAAAACGAGCATCAAAACTAAATATGGGCTCAAAATAAATAGAAGCGTATAAGAATTTTGGTCTAAGCTAGTAAAAATGAACAATAAAGATCTCTTGAGAACTACCCCTATCACATTCAACGAACCAAATCTCAGCTTTTCAAGTCAAAAGTAGATATATTTACCCTCAAAGTAATGTTTAACAACCCCTAGGAACTAACCCATGCAAATTTAATGAATCCAGTCTCAACCGTTTTCAAGTAAAACCGCCAAAAATATTTCGAATTAAAAATAATTGCCCCATACATTTTTCGAAGAATTTCTTTATTATACCTTTCTCCAGAGTAATATTCCACTGCTCAAGAAATTACCCCTATCACATTTCGCAAACCGAGGATCACCTTTTATCAATTAAAATGGTTGAAAATATTTCAAATTGAAAATAATCATCGCACACAACTTTTCAAATCTCAAGTAGATATATCCACTCTCACAGTAATATTCCACAACCCCTAGGAACTACCCCATTCAAATTTAACGAATCCAGTCACAGCCCTCTTCAACTAAAACTGCCAAAAATACTTCGAATTAAAAATAATTGCCGTATACATCTTTTGAAGACTCTTTTAATATATTTATTACCAAAGTCATATTCCACGTTTCCCAGAAACTACCCCTATCACATTTAACAAACCAAGGATCACATTTATCAATTAAAATGGTTAAAAATATTTCAAATTAAAAATTATCATCGCACACAACTTTTCAAGTCTCAAGTAGATATATTTACCCTCACAGTAATATTCCACAACCCCTAGCAACTACCCCAGTTAAATTTGATGAATCCAGTCTAAGCCGTTTTCAACTAAAGCCGCCAAAAATATTTTTAATTAAAAATAATTGCCCCATACATATTTCGAAGACTTCATTTATTTTATATTTTTTCAGAGTAATTTTCAACTGCCCCTAAGAACTACCCCTAGCACATTTGACGAACCAAGCCTCACCCTTATCTATTAAACCGGTAAAAAATAGTTCGAATGAAAAATAATAATCACACACAGCTTTTCAAGTCTCAAGTAGATATGTTGACCTTTACAGCAATATTCCACAACCCCTAGGAACTACCCCAATAAAATTTAACGAAAGAAATCTCAGGTGCCTTCAACTAAAATAAAAAAATTAAATTAAAGAATCACCTCAGACAACTTTCCAGTATGCTATTTAATTTATCTGTCTTCACAGTAATATTCTACGACCCCTAGAAACTACCCCTTTATTACTTAACAAATCCAGTCGCAGCTGTCTTCAAGAAACAACGCTAAAAAATGTAATTAAAATGAATCATTTAAAAAAAATTTGAATGTCTCTATCTAATATATCTAATTTTACTATGGTAGTCCAAAAATGAATTGCGAAATTTTTTTCACTCTAGCTGGCAATTACGTGTCTACTAAATAATACCATACTAGTAACTTTTATTTTTAGCCCACTATCACCCTCCCCCCCTACTACAATGCCCAAATATAACTCAAAAATAAAAAAACTATATGTTTACGTTTTATTGTTATTTTTTTGGCATTTCTGTATATATATATATATATATACCCGTACATAGAAATTTTCAAATTTGGAAAAAATTGGTCACAGAAATTTTCAAAATGCGCTCACTTTCTGAATTTTATTCCAAAATAGCTGGCTTGCGAACGTAACCTTTGACTTAGCATACCAACCTAAAAATCTACAGACCCATAGAGAAGCAGACAAACAAATTTTTAACCAATTTGAACGAAATACTAAATTTTTCTACAAAATATTTAATAGCTACATTTTTATTACAAAATATTATTTAAAAAAAAAATATATATATATATATATATTCTTCCACGAATCAGTTGAATTTTCTACTAAATTGTTAAATATTTCAGCTAAAAGACGAATTTTGTACAAAGCAATTGAATTGCCTACTCAAAAACATTAATTTTCAACAAAAAAGTAAATTTTGAACCAAGGAATGGAATTTAAACAAAAAATTTCTGAATTTTCAAAAAGAATGAATTAAATATAAGCAAACAAAAAACGAATTTTTAACCTCGACAGATTAATTTTCATAGAAGAATGTTATAGTTAATTTTTCATCTAAAAAATAATTTTATTCTATAACAAAAATTGTTTAATTTTCTGCTAAAGAATTGCCTTTCCAAACAAAAAATTGAATTTTCACATCAATAAATGTAAAAGAATATAAAACAAAAGACATAAATTATTGTAAGTTAAATTTTCAACCGGAAAGAAGATTAACTTTATTTAAAAATAATAATTTTCAAAAAAAAAAATTAATTTGGAACCAAATAGTTGGATTTTCAACGAAAAAGATTTATTTTAAACTAAAAAGACGAAATTTCAACAAAATAGTAAAGTTTTTAAGCTATTAGTTTAATCTTCAACTAAAAAGGATAATCTTCGACTAAATAAATGAATTTGAAATAAATTGAATACATTTTTAACTAAATAAATGAGTTTTTAAACTAAAAGAGAACAAATTTGAACGAAACGTGCAATAATTAGATTTTTGTTGTAGAAGTTTAATTTTTAAACGGAAGAAAAAGAAATTTAACAAAAACTTCACTTTCAAGCAGAAATAATAGAGTTTTTCAAGAAATTGTTGAATTTTCAGCTAAATAATACAATTTTCAGTCAAAAAAGATGATTTTCTAAGAAAAAAAATCTCAAAGTTAATATTTGAAAAAATCGTTATTTTAAACTAAAAATAGTTGAGTTGAAGCAAAAAAGAAAATTAAAATATAAATTTTTAAACCAGAAAGCTTTATTTTTACTAAAATAGTGACATTTTCTATGAAGGTAAATATTTTTCTGTTTATAAAGAGAAAAATATCATCCAAAATGTTATTTCTTTTCCAAAAAAGTCGAATTTTCTACAAAATAACTTGAATTTTCAAACAAAAAATATGCATTATCAAGAATTAAGATAATTTTTAACCCAAAAATACGAATTTATTACACAGAACTTGAATTTCGATTAAAAAAGTCTACCTTTTTGGCCTAAAATGATTAACATTTTAAATATTTTTGGAAATTTTCCATCAAATAATACATTTGTCAACCAAAAAATATGAATTCTCAACAAAAAAATGTAATAATTGGTCTTTTAACAATTCAATCTTTTGGGTGATATTTTTGTTACTTATTAACAAAATAATCTTTTTCATAGTTGAACATCCAAGTGATGTGGTAAAAATTCAGCTTTTTGGTTTAAAAATTTATCTGTTGCTGCAGAAAATTAAATTTTGCCTTCAAAAAATGCAGTTGTTTTGCTTGCAAATTATTCTATTTTTAATAAAGATTTAACTATTTTGTTGCAAAATTTTTCTTTTTTCTTAAGCTCATCTCATTTTAGTTTAAAATAAAACTAAAAAAAATGACTGGTTAAATCAACCGGAATTCTGATTAAATATGACCTTACCATTTTCTCTGTTTAGAGTAACCAGAAATTTTTTTTAATAAACAGTATTTTTGATTGAAATATTAACTTTCATAACTTTTTGAGAAGAATTAATATTTTTTAGCTGAAGTTTTATTAGTCTGTTAAAAATTTAATCTTTTTCGTTGAAAATAAACTTTTTTGTTAAAAATTAGTTCTTTTGTAAATTAATTTTTTGTAATGAAAAGTTTACAACTGCATATTTGGTCAGATATAATATATTTTAGTTTCAAAATTCCACTGTTTGGTTGAGAATGTATGCAATTGATTAGGATTTTATTTATTATTAGGAAATCAACATTCTTGGTTGAAGATTCAACTATACGCTTGAAATTTATTTATTTAAAAAAATTCTTTTTTCATGAAAATTCAACTATTTAGTTCAAAGTTAATATATTTTCTTGAGAATTCGTTTTTTTTTGTACAAAATTAATCTCATTAGCGATTGAAGATTTAGCTGTTTGGTTTATAGTAATTTCTGCATTTGGTTCAAAATTCTTCTTTTTATTGTTGTACAAAAAATTTTTGTTTGTTAAGAAATGCAATTGTTTGCCAGAAAATGAAACTGTTTTTGTTTTAGCATAAAACTATTTTCAGTTGAAATATTAAATATATAATAATATTGTTGGATATATTCATTATTAACAATGACATATTTGGATCAAAATGCATCTGTTCAGGTTGGAAATTCGTCTTTTGTTTGTTAAAACAAATTTATTTAACTGAAAATTCAGCAATTTGTTCTTTAATTCACTGCTTAGTTGAAAATGCAGTTGTTTTGTAGAAAACTCGTATTTTTAGCTCGTATTTTTTGAAATTTTCGTTCAAAATTTAACTCATTGTTTGAAAATGTTTGGTTTAACTGTTCAGCTAAAATCTATCTATTTGTTTAAAACATTGTCTATTTGGTAGAAAATTAATTTTCTTTTTCAAAAATTAATCTTTTTGCTTGAAAATTCAAGTAGCTGAAAATTAAACTGCATTGTGTAAACTTGTCTTTTGGCCTGAAAAATCAATATTTTGAATGAAATTATTTTTCTCTATTGACAAGTTGACAGAAAAACAGAATAAAAGAAACATTCATGACAAACTGTTTTTTGGATTCAGGGGGTCTGCAAACGTAGGAATTTCACAAAAAAGGGGGAGGGGGCGATTTTATACAAATCCAATACCTTCTCTGAAGAGAATGTAAAAAGACGAAAATTTCATCCACGGAAGGTCGATTTCATAATTTACATTTTTTGTTTTAAAGATAGTTTTCAAAGAATCCTGAAGATTTGTTAGGAGTGTCAAACCCATATCTGACACATACAATTATTCATTAAATGATTCTCTACAAGCCTCTATACTTTACCGTCGCATTTTGCCAAACCCTACAAAATAATTACAAAAACTCAAAAAAGTGATATTTCCCTACCATTTTACACAGGAAACTTTAAGTCAAACCCGGCACCGATTAAAATCAAAGTGAAAAAAATTAAGGAATTTCTTTTTCGGATTAGGAATGGAAAAGGGGGGTGGGGCGGGGGGTCGTTGCCCTTTCGCATGAAAAAAAATTGTAATGCATTTTTGGATCACCCTAGTGTTCATATAAAAAGCTTGGTTTTTGCTGATTGTTTTATATAATTTGGGATATTAGAAAAAAATATTTTAGCGTTTATCAATTTTCAAAAATCCAAAATTAAACTTTTCATTTTTATCATTTAAGATTAATACTATTTTGTTAGCATTGGCCCACCTAATCCCGCTTTTCTACTGTTTATCAGTAATTTTATTTCTATGCATTTTTTTATATAAGAATACGTCTACAGTGTGGACAGTCTGGGGCTTACATGTACACAGAACTTGAAGGCTATCCGGTTTGCACAGCAAAAGAAGAGATGCCATTCTAAAGGGGCATGTTTAAATCTTGTGTCTTTAAAATTGCATTCGGATAGGCCATTCGGTCAAATCCGTGCATATTCGGATGAAGTTTAGCAGAGGTTTCGTGGTTGGTTTCTAAACTTCAAATGGATACAAGGGTCAAAAAAATATAGGTCACGTTAAGTAATACATACATACCTACTTTTTTAGGCCGCAAATAAGCGTTCCATACAATCCACTCTTCGTTCACTGAAGCGCTGAATATCTACATTTCAGAGTATTTGTCACTCAGCAGAATTCCATAATTATTGACTCAAAAAAAGTGCGTTTCTCTTTCAGCCCACCTGTCTTACTTCATTATTAAATAAACACTTTTATTATTTTTAATTACTACAGAACCCAACCTTTATTTTTTTGACACTTTTATCCATTAGAAGTTTAGAACTCAACCATAAAACCTATGATAAATTTGATCCGAAGATGCTCGAAGTTGACTGAATTGCCGACCCAAATGCCATTTTAAAGGCATGCAATTTAAAAATGTCCCTGTTTAATGGCTTCTTCCTTGCTGTTGTGGAAATCGGGTAGCATTCAAGTTCTCTGTACATGCAAGCCATAGGTTGTGCACCCTGTTTATGGTGGCTAGATTAGGGTGGGGGATGGCGACTATTGTAGAGATTACGCTAATTATAATTTGTTCTATTTTAAAGCGATACATAACTTGCAGGCGAGGAGCTGTACACTATGAACTCTTCTAAATACTATCTCTAAGCGCTCTGGCAATGATTTGAAAAATGTATAGAAATTTATTAAAAGGAATGAAATTTTTTTAAATTCATAAAAATTAACGAAATATATAGACAGTTTATTAATTCTGGAAATGTTTGGTTATTTAGCGGCAACATTTGATAAATTTATTGACAGAGTATAGAAGCTTCCCAATTGGGCATAACAAGGTTGAAACAGTTTCCCAAACTTAAACGCTTATACTTCTGATTATTTCCAAGAAAAATTATTTTGTGTTTAGAACCAACAGAACATTTTTGACGTTCGTTGAAAAAATTGTTTGATAAAAATTTCTTTATTATATCTCACAGATCCAGTTGAAAATAACCCGAGATCAAATAATCGTGGTCGAGGCAAGCGAGGAGGACCAGGCAGGCATCAGGCGCGTCTGACAGCATTGAATCAAGCAAGTTAGTATATTACAATTTTGTTTCAATAACTCAAAATTGATGAAAATCTGAAAAAATCAGTATAATACAGTGAGTACATCAGAATTTAAGGCTCATTTTACGCTCTCTAACGGCCCCTAAAATCAATTTATCAAAACCATACTTAATATAAAAAACTGCCCCCTACTCCAAAGTGCTGATGTAGTGCACTAAATTTGCACTAGTCATAAAAGTGGGTACATCAGAATTGAATGCGTATTTCAGCCTTTTCAGCATCCTTAAAACCAGTTTTCCAAAACCATTCCTTAATATTGGAATACTACCCCTTACCCAAAAGGGATTATAATGTGCAAGAAAAAATATTTTATCAGTTTGTAATATTTTCTAGCTATCAGAAAACATCAAAACCTTTTTAAAAAACCAATTTAAACACTCGAAAATTACCCTGTACATTAAGAAAAAAGTACTATTGAATTAAAAGTACCAGTGCTTTTGAATTGCGCGTTACTAATACAATAGTTTATGTCAATAGTACAATAAATTTGGTTTTAATTGAATAAATTCGAGTCTTTGAATAAAAAATACAGAACTATAGTTTGAAATGATGATTATGAGACTAAAGCTTATAAAGTTATAAAAAATAAATGTATTATACATTTATTCCAAGATGTACACAAAAGCATATGTAATATATGGTACTTCTATTTTATTAATATGGTTGGCGCAACCATTTACTTAGTTGCTGGCGCTAACTGAATAGTCACTGCAAATAATGTCATTGTTGTCCCTGCTGATAAAATAGCAGTTTCAACTAATAAAATAGTGATACCATATCTCACTAACTAAATAGTTGGCTCAGTAATTGACAAATTACTGAATAATAAAATTCATGACCCGAACCAGAAAATTCCGGAATTATAACAATCAAAATAATTGTTTTTTATAACTATTATTTATATATTTTGTATAAAATAAACAAATTTCTTTTAATATTAAAAAATATGTCAGAAAATTTTCTAAATATAAAATAAATATTACTGAAAAGAATATATTTCTGAATGGAATATTTTGTTTTAAAATATTCATAGTATTAAAAAAAATAACAAACAGTTTTCTCAAAAATCGTATTTTTAATTTGAAGAAATTTTTTTAACAATCTTCGAGGTAAATCAGTCTTGATTTAAATCATGCGAAGTTTGCTTGAAAAATGTTATTAGGTTCGAAGAAAATTTAGGGAAAAATTTAATTTTTCGCTCGAGGAGCACGTGTTTTTAAATTTATTCCTTTATACAATTTTTATACAATTATTGCTATTTTAAAATTAAGAAATAATTTTCATATATTTGAATCATTATTAAAAAATTTCTTAAAGACAGCTATTTGATCATTGTACTTTAAATAAATAAATCATATTTATTTTTAAAACAAACAATGATTTTTTAAATTACTTTAATTCGAGAATTTCATAACTCGGACATTTATTTCAGTGATTTTATTATTTACTAATTTCACATTGTCGAAAAATTTATTTTTCAGTATTTGTCAGTTGTCTTATTTGTCAGCGTAAATAAATATTTAAAAATATTTAGGTAGGAAGAGCGATTATCTGGAGAAAATTGACCAAAGTTTCCATAGGCACTGTGAGCAAACTAAATTTTAAAATAATGTATCTTGAACATTCTAGTTTTTGTAATCAATTGGGGTTTAAACATTAAATAAAAAAATTTTTAAACTTTAAAGAACTACACATCTGTGTAACTTATGGTTGTCAATTTGATGAAATCAAATTTTTTCACACATAAGATATAATAATTACGGTAATAATTTTCATTATTATTGAATTAAATATTATTATAAATAAATAGGTAAAAATAAAGAATTATAATAATTATGCAAGGAATTATTTAAAAAAATATTATATATTTTATGCAAGTAATTATTGAGTAAAAATGATTTAAATAAATGGAGCACATTATACTATTTAGCTCCAAATGATGCAAAATAGAAACTTGAAACTTTTTTTTAATATCCTAACATTACCTATTTTAGTCAGAAATTACATTTTTCAATTATTAACTTATGAACTATTCTTAATCTAAATTATTATTATCGAGGAATGAATTTACATTTATTAATTGACTATTTAATGCTCCTTCTCAAAAAAGATTGTTTATATTTACAAATTTTAACTATAATTGAATTGTTTCTGAATTTTCAATAATATAATTTTACCTTATTTTACTTCTATTTCAAAAAGAGAAAAGTTTCAAAAAATTACCGAGATGCAAACTTTTAAAATGTTCATTTCTGCAGGAAAAATTTCAAGTACCAAACGCCTTAAAAATGTGAAAAAATTTTTCCTAAATACTAATTTAATTTTAAATCATTTAAATACGTTGTGAAAGTAACTAATAGTTCTTAACATATATTTTGTGTGATATGAAAAAAACTAATTTTTCGATACTTTGCATTCAACGATATTTTTCCAAACCACAGCAGAAAAATTTCTACAATTTGTAAAAATGTATGAAAATTGATGTTTATAAAAATGTAGGAAATTGGTGACATTTCGTAACGTTTCATAAATCAGCTATCTTTGTTTTAAACCAATAGCAAATTTTTGGGATTCCTTAAAAAAATTTATGAATAAAAATCCCTATATTATATTTTACAGATCAACCTTCACCTGAATTGTTAGGCTTAGCACCAAATCTGTGGCAACAACAATCAGGTTCCTCTAGTCAAAATCAATGTAAGTATAGAACAATTTTTCAAATAACAAATTTTTCGAATTTTTAACTAAAAAATTTGTTGAATTTTTAACTTGAAGAGCTGAATTTTTGAGAAAAAAGTGATCTTTTTACAAAATAGTTGAACATTGAGCTTAAAAGATTAATTTTCAACAAAATGTTTTTAAATTTTCGGACAAAAAAGAATGAAATTTAACAAAAACCAAACAATTCAATTTTCTGCAATTCAAGCTGGAAACATTTAAAATTCAAAATCTAATTCTTTTAATTGAACACTTTTTAAATCAAAAGTGAAATTATTTTGATTTTAAGCAGCTTAAATATGCTTAAAAAGCTCTAAAGTTTCATTTCAAAATCTCGAAACAGCTGGAAGTGGTTATTAATTTTTTTCGAATTTAAAATTATTTTTGTAGGCTTTTCCAAACTTCTAAATATTTTAGTAAGTAATAACTGACATAAGATAAATGTTTTTATTCAAAAATTTTCCAATATAAACGCTTTAATATTTATTTCTTTAAGTCTTTAAGTTTGCATATTTAAATTCTCTAAATTAAAAATATCAGCTTAAAAATAAAAATGGAAAATTTTTACATTGAAAGATTTTCAAATTACGGGTTGTAAAGTGAATGCTATCATAATTGAAAAAGTGCAGAATTCAACTTATTATTTTAAATGCTGTTAAAATCTAACTAGGACAGATTGCAATTTTCCTTCGACATTTTCGTAATATTTGGTTACACCTGGTTACGCAACGCATAACCTAAACACTGAGTGACTAAAAGCTAACTGAAGCGAATGTTCTGCGACATTTTTTCCTCTGACTGAAAATTGACGAGAATACTGTCCGCTTTTTCATACACTCCTACATTGTTGTGAAGTTGCTCCACTGACCTAGCAGCGCCACTATATTATTATAAATAATTTATTAATCAATTACTCCAAACCTAATGAAAGAATTTGGATAAGAATTCTCTTAGCCTTTATTCACCAGCGTGTACATTAGGCTGGCTTTAATATTTTGTTTTTTAATTCTTCTTTGTGTTAAGCCCTATTTTTTTAAATACAAAAAAAAATTATCACCAAATTTGAACGAAATCGATAGTACTATCATGTGGCCCAAAGCACTCAAGATCTCTCCTGCAATTTACATGGGAGAAAGTACCGTAAAACTTTTAATGAATAAAAGGTTGGTTAATAAAATAACAAAAAACCAACAATTCTGACAATTCGGTGAAAAGTTTTCAAATTAAAAAAAAATGGGCGGCCATCTTGAATCTTTTCAAAAATTTGAGTGTCCATTGCCATCACGTACTTTCTAATAAAGAAATCTGTCTTTTATAAGAATTTTACGAGATTTTGTAATTAATTGTGGAAATTGAAATTTTAGTTCAAATTTAGGGGTCCGTGTGGCGATTTTGTAAATTTAGAAGAAAAAATTTTTTCGGGCAGTTATATTTTTTCAACATACTCTAAATATCACAATTGTACAGTCAAAAGATTCCGATGAAATGTAAGAAATTACCTGCCTTTGAAATTGTACGGTACAGTACGGAGCACATGCTAACCCTCAGTCGTCCTTGTGGGTCATACGTGACCCAGGTGATTTTTCGACGTAAAATTTTATGTCGAAGAAAGAACTATTTGAAACCGGATTTTTTTTTCAACATTAAAAAACAATTGAATGATAAAATAGAGGATCTGAATAATAACTTCGAATTTTCAAATTTTTTTTTTATCTCAAACTGTATTGGTGGAGGAGAGCTATACACAGGTGACACACACGGACGGCGGAGGTAGTGAAAATAACAAGGACTGCGAAAGGGTTATATCAACCGATTTCGCGGCAATTTGGCGGAGATAATTTTTTTAGTCATTTAAATAAGATAGGGAGTAAGACCAAAGAAATTCGGGAAAAAATTCACCAAGGGTAAATCTGTATTCAATTTTTAAGAATTATATTTCAAATCTGTATTTTGAAAGAGTTTCTTCAAATAACTCGATTTTAAGACTTACAATGGAACATTCTTCAATTCTAAGGGTTTGAAATCTAAAGACATTTAATTTTGAAGAATAATAATTGAAAACTCTTTAATTCTGAAAGAGGCATAAATAAAAATCCCTTAATTGTGATGATTCCGAATATTCAAATTGAAGATTGCTCAACTTTAAATCTTTAAAATTGATCAAATTAAAAATGTCGATCGTTAAAATGAGAGCGCTTTTATTTGTAATACTTAAAACTGACATAATTTTTTAATTTTAAAATTAAAAAATTAATATTTACAGCTTTAAAGTTTAAAGTTCTACCATTTTAAAGGTTTTTAAATCATATTCTCCAATCTTGACGATTTACAATTTTAATATCTTTGCTTTTGAAATATTTGCATTTTCAACCTTTTAATTTTTAAGATTTACTATTGAAAACTGTTTAATTTTCAAATTTAAAATGTTAATCATTGAAATTGCAGACTTTCCTATTTTTCAACATGAGGCTCTTGAAATTTGGAACTGTAGATTTTTAAATAAAGAAATTTTTAATTTTAAAGATTGACTATTCAAATTCTGATAATTTTAAATAGTTATAATTACAAATGCTTAAACTTTAAAAATAGAGATTTTTAAATTGTTCCATTAGTCAATTTTGAATATTTTATATTACGGATTTTTTAGTATTATTATTATCAACATTCTTTAAAACTGGTTTTTAAACTAGCCAAGTAGATGTTAATTTTATAAATTTCGACTTATTCAGAAAATTAGTAGATTTAATTGAACTGGTGCCTATTTTATTTCTTACAGTTGGAACTTATGGGGGGTCACAATTTCATCCAGTCAACGATCCTGCTGCAGCATACAGCTCTGGAGGTTCAAGTTCTAGAAATCCACGTTAGTACATTATAATTTTTGTAACTGAAAAATAATTTTTGGGACTCCCTGTGAGGAAAAATATCCTGACATTCTACTTCAAGGTTATGCCCAGGTCTGAATTTATCTAGATTATCTAGTCAGGAAGGTCTGATCTGTTACAGCACTGGCACTGATCATCGAGAGAAGAACCGAAAGAAGTTGTAACTTCGATCAGTCAATTTTTCTAACATATTAAAAAAATTTAACAGGCTGATTAAGATTATACAAAAAAAAATTATTTACACTATCAAAACAAGACTTTAGTATCACCTTGATAGACTGTCGTACAAAATAAATAAGAAAATAAGAAATTTATTATATCAAGACAAAACTTTCTTTCTTATCACATTGAAAGTTTGGCCTGGTGTACGTTTGGCGTTGATTAACGAGTCAAGAACCAAAAAAAAAAATGTTAAAGACGATTATCAAAATTTTTTTGGGCATATTTACAAAGGTCAGGGGGCCTGTGCCAGGTTTGGCGCTGATCAGCTAGCCATGAGCAAACCAAATCTAAGATCGAGCAGTAATTTTTTCTAGATATTTCGATAAAGTCACCGAGTGTCTATAGAATGAAAATTTGTTTAAACAAAGAAGCTTCTAGTGAAAAATAAGTTTTTTTCGAACATATTGAAAAAATAAAGTTTCTTTCCAAACATTTGGAATTTATTGCTTGGCCCTCGACTGACTAACCCATACCTCAAAGCTGACTAGGCGGTCTGGCCTGGGGCTGGCTAGAAACTACGTTAGACTTTTAGCCAGAAATTTTTCTTGCTAGACAATTGTTCTTGGCTCCTGGAAACCTTTGAAAAAATTTTCCAATTTTAAATTGGAAAGTGAATATTCTCAAAGGAATATTCATTGCGAAATATTTTCGGAAGAAAAATATTGCAGCTTTTCCCGTTTTCAAAGTCAATCCGAAGAACCCGTTTCTTAAAAAACAAATTTTTTTTTGAAATTTATGGGAGTAGTGAAAATATAATGAAATTTGTAAAATTTTAGAAATTTGTGAATATCTAGGAAAATGTATACGCATTCATGGAAATTTTTGGAAATGTGTATTGTTTCAGCAGTCAAATTTAATAACAGTTCTGCTAACCACATACGCAGTAGCTCAAACTCAAATTTATATAATTGGTAGAAATGTATAGATAACATTTGATTAAATTTTTTCAATTTGAGGTTTTTATTCTTTTTCGGTTGACTGTTTACGCACTATACTTTTTCATAAAAAAAGTTCGGAAAACAAAATATGTTTTCAATCATTTTTTTAAATCGGAAATTAACTTATTGTCTTCTTCGATTTATTTTTATGTATACATAAGCAAAAATATTATATTTTTTAAACGTGCAAATAGAAAATATGTTGTAAAAATAACATAATACTCAAAAGACACATAACGCAGGGTGTCGAGATTCCCAAAATATATTTACTTTATCGAAATTTGATACCTTAGTTAATATTAATTGACCTTGGGCTTGAATTGAAGCTATCTTTACTCACGACGAATAATTTATTTTTGGGCTTATTGAAAACAATTCTTTAATCAAAATCCCTATATTATATTTTAAAGCTCCAACTTTACCATCAAATCTAGGCACCTTCGATGCGAACGCTCTAGCACACCAGCAGATGCAACTAGGAATGTCGTGTAAGTATAGAATAATTTTTTAACTGAGAAAAAATTTCTGTGTTTTAGAAAAAAAATTAAAATCGTGGGTCCTTGAAGATCTGTGAAAAAAGTTTTGAATTTTGACTCAAGAAATACATACTCCTATGGGAAATTAATTTCGTATTTCTTTTTCTGGAAACTATGGTAATTAATGAATATTGTGTGTTACCTTTGCTTTTGCCTTTGATGAGGAAATATTAAAAATTATCAAAATAGGCAAATACATAATTATATTTTTCTAAAAAATGAACTTCTAACATGATATCTCAAGCCTGGTGTTAAATTTATGATACGAGTAATTTTAAAAGAAATCTGTATTATCAGCAGATTAGTTACTATCGATCAGTATAGATGTCACTTCACAATCTGTGGAAATACAAATTAAATACATCGATTGAGTGAACTTTTTAAATGACAGGAAATACTTAATAGATTTTCATTTTTGAAAATTCATGATGTTCGCGCTAATTTTTTTAAACTCATTATTTCTTTGTTTCTAGATAAAGAAGTTTCAGGTGTCAATTAAAAGGCTCCATTATTGTAGAAAAACATATTTTGTAACGCATTAAAGTTAAAATTTTGAAAAATTCCAAATTGAGCCTGATGAAATATTCAGAAACTCGTATTTTCTAAGCTTTTCGCCCAAAGGTCTTCAAATTTTCAAGAAGAATCAATTGTATTGTTACAAAGTGTATTTTTGGAAGTAGATCTCAGACTTCTCACTAAAGTAAAAATCGCCCTTCATTACTATTTTACAAAGTTGGATAATTTTTAAAAATTACAGAAATATGAAATTCATTTTCGGAAAGGATTGACTGATTTTCCAAAACTAACATTTTTTGAAAATTTGAAAGGTTGAATAATAAAATTACAAACGACCAACATTTCTGACTATTCGGTGAAAAGATTTCAAATTTTAACAAAAATTTGGCTCCCATCTTGAATTTTTTCATAATTTTGAGTGTTATTTGCATTCAGACTCTTTCTAATAAATAAATCTGCCTCTTGTAAAAATTTTACGAGATTTTTAATTAATTGTGGAAATTAAAATTTTGATTTAGATTTAGGGGTCGCCAATTTTGTAAATTTAGAAGAAAACTGAATGACAAACAAAACTGAATCTGAATGACAATTTAGAATTTTCAATTTATTTTTTTTTATCTCAAACTGTATTGGTGGAGGAGGGCTATACAGAGGTGACACACACGGCCGGCGGAGGTAGTAATAATAACATGGACTGCAAAGGGGTTACATTAACCAATTTCGCTGCAATTTGGCGGAGATAATTTTCTTAGTCATTTAAATGAGATAGGGAGTAAGACCAAAGAAATTCTGGAAAAAAATCACCAGGGGTATATCTGTATTCAATTTTTAAGAATTATATTTCAAATCTGTAGTTTGAAACAGTTTTTTAGAATAACTTGATTTTAAGACTTACAATGGAACAATCTTCAATTTTAACGATTTTCAGTCTAAAGCCTTACAGTTTTGAAGAATTATAATTGAAAACTCTTTAATTTGAAAAGAGTCATTCATAAAAATCCATTAAATGTGATGATTATGAAGATTCAAATTCAAGACTCTTAAAATTTAAATATTTAAAATTTATAAAATTTAAATGTCGAATGTTAAAATGAGAGCCCTTTTATATATAATATTTGAAACTCGCAGAATTTTTAAATTTTAATATTAAGAAATTAACAATTACAGATTTAAAATTCAAAGTTCTATACTTTAGAAGATTTGTAAATTAAATTCTCCAATCTTGACGATTTATAATTCTAAAATCTATAATTTTAAAAGATTTGAAATCCCAACCTTTTAATTTTTAAGCTTTACTATTTAAAACTGTTCAATTTTGAAATATTTATTATTAAAACTTCTCTAATTTGAATTATTTCGACGATCAAACGTCAAGCGTTTTAATGGTAAATGTTCCAAATTTATGAAATTTAAAATGTTAGAAAATTAGTAGATTTAATTGAACTTGCTTTGAGACCTTCTAAAATTTCATGATGTCCACATTTGTATCGATCATGTTCTAAATTTTACGAACCCCTTTTCTGCGTGTGTTATGAGAAGGTTTGTGGGGTTGCCATTTTGAAAAATCTGCGATTCGATAAAAAAATTCTTTAATGGAAATCCCTGTTATTTCTTACAGATGGAGGTTATGGGGGGTCACAATTTCATCCAGGGAAGGATCCGGCTTCAGCATGGGGCCATCGAGGCTCAAGTTCTAGTCATCCGGGTTAGTATATTATAATTTTTTAAACCTGTGGGACTCTCCGTTTGAAGAAATATCCTGTCAGTCTGGTTTTAATTTGGGCTCGGGTCTGAATTTATCTAGATATTCTAGTTTGGAAGGTATAGTCTATCCCAGGACTGACGCAGATCAAAGGCGCAATTGTCAGCCAGACAAAAACAAAAAGATCTAAGTTTGATCAATACATTTTTTTGACATATTTCGAGAAAGTTAGAGGGTGCCTGGAATGGTAGAAAATAAGAAATTTATTTTATCACAACAAGAGTTTTTTTCTTATCACCTTGAAAGTTTGGCCTGGTGTACGTTAGGCACTGATTAACTAGTCAAGAACCAACAAATGTTAAATTCGATAATCATACATTTTTTTGGACATAATTCCAAAGATCACTGGGTGATTAAAATAATAGAAAATAAAAAATTCGCACTATCAAAGCAACCATTTTTTCCTTAAAAGCTTGACCATCTGGCCTGCCCCAGCTTTGGTGCTCAGCAGCTAGCTAAGAGCAAACCAAATCTAAGATCGGTCAGTATTTTTTTTCCATATACAGTAGGACCTCTCGGATCGTGACTCGCCGCATCGAAATGCTCGGAGGGACCTAGTCTCCACCGGTGTAGCCGAGTTGCGGCCCGCGCTCGATTCAAGAGACCCGTACCCCTACAGTCCTCCTTACCCTCTCTACTTGACACTTTTCTCCTTAACTCTAAATGATTTTTTGCAAGTCGCGACTGTCATTTTTCATTCAAACTTTTTCCAGGCAAACCCGTTAAGTAAGTACTTCCTATGCGAGTTAGATTATATTTATCCCGTAAATTAATTCAGCAGACTTACAGCCCTAAAATAAACAAAATTATCTCATTAAGAAATTATTCTTGCTGCTTACATAAAAGATTATAAAAACGCTTAAATTAAAAATTTAGAGGTCATGCTTCACATGATTTACTCTGGTGTTACTGAACTGATTATTAAATAAGTCTGAAATCACTGATTAATCAGTGAAATGTCTAACTACTATTTCAATCTGTGAATTTTTCACTGATTCATATTTAGAGAGTAGATTTATTATGCTGGCGTGTTTAAAAAATGTTGGGAAATATGCATTGTCAGTGATAATGATAAAAAAGTGATAATTACAGTACTAATAATAATATACTATGTAATAAAATATGATTGATTAAGCTAGAAAAGGATGACGTAAATTCTATAAATAATTAAGTATTCATGAGATTATTCGTTTGGTGATGGAGTGGGAGAAGGCACGTCGAGGTGAAACTCAACAAGACCAAAAGTGACCGCGGGCCACAATTCGAATATTTTCTTGACCATGGGCCGCAACTCGGTAGTACCCGTCCCCACTCGTAAATTTCTCCACTGACCGTGATAGGCAGGCGCATGCGCGTAAAACGCAGCAGGCTGCACGCGACGGAAGCCAGTCCCGATCCGACGAGTCCTACTGTATTTCGATAAAGTTACCAGGTGTCTGTAGAATTAAAATTTGTTTAAACAAAGATGCTTCTAGTGAAACATGAGTTTTTTCCAAATTATTCAAAAAATAAAGTTTCTTCCCGAGCAATTAAAATTTATTGCTTGGCCTTCGGCATTCAGACATCTTACAAGAAAACGCCAGAAGTTAAAGTACCAGTTGCGTGTTGACTCTGACCTCTCTAAGACACTACTAGTTGTTGTCGATCAAGTGTCATAAACAATCAGCCAGCCATTAACTAGTGGCTGACCAGACATCCTAGCCTGAGACTGGTTAAAAAAACGTTACACTTTTGGTCAGGAATTGTTCTTGCTGAACAGGGTTGGCGTCTGGAAACCTCTGAAGCAAGTTTCGAATTTTAAAGTGGAAAATGCATATTATTCTCATAGGAATATTCATTTCGCAATATTTTAAGGACAGAAATGTTGCAGCTTTCCTCGGCTTAAAATTAAATTTGAAGAAACCGTTCCTTAAAAAACAAATTTTTTTTTTAGAAATTTATGAAAGTTGTGAAAATATGTTGATATTTGTCGGTCAAGTTCAGATTACGTTGATTGTGCCAGAGACTGAAATAGAGTCTGCCATTTTTTAGCATTTTTGTAGCAAAAAAGTCATCGTAATTGATTAAAAATGTGTAATATGTTTTTTATCCATGCGCAAATATTTTGATTAATAATTATTTATAAACAAATATTGCTATAACCACTGTTGAGTACTTTTTGACTATTTTTGTAGAAAAAAGTACTAGCATAGGTCATAACTTGTGACCTGTCATAGGTAGGATAATGTTACTTTTTGTAACTACAGAAAATTGAGTCTAGTTTCACTCGCCTGTGGAACACTTTTCCGTGCAGTAGTTATATGCGAAGATACAGTGTTTTTTAAAACTTAGTGATTTTTTGCTGAAAATCGAAAAAAATGCAGATTTTTAAATATGGCATAACTCACAACCAATAGAAGTTAACGGATTCTTTTGTTTACAAAATTTGTTCAGAATTTTGTTTCCTTTCTTTTTTCTGTTGGACATTTTACTCTAAAATGCAATGTGAAATATCCGTCCACGCAAAAGTAACTTTTGGAACAGTTAAAAAAAAAAAAAAAAAAACTCGGATTGGCAGTTGATCTGTTCTAGCATTTTTGATATGTAAAAAGGACCCCTTAACGAAACTTAATCATTAAAAACATTGCAAGTAGGATTTTTTTCTGGAATTTCACTCATTATTGCGACGTAATGCCTGGACTATTACACTGAAAAAATCTTCGCGCACGATAATGAGTTACTTCGCGCTTCGCGCTCGGATATTTATTCTTTGCATTTGAAATAATTGAAAAAAAAAACTTGATCAAAAAGATCTCTTTTAGATGTCACTATTTATATGTAACTTCATATTCTGAATTGTCGATTTAATTAAGTATAGTCAAAGATCAAGTTTCTCAAAGCTCTGTAGGATTTGAGGTAGAATTTCTCATCGTGACACTCGCGCTGCGCGCTCGATTTCCCGCAGACATTTGTAAACAGGTTTTGTTGCATTTTTTTTCTCGTAACTTTCGGCGTTTTCCCACATTTTTTGTTTGTTTTATTTTTTGTTCTATGTTATTTTTCACGAATAAAACAAAAAGTGCGCGTCCTATCAAGAAGTGATTCTTAACGAAATTGTGTAGATCTTTTTTGGGATAACAATTTTGGTTAATTCAACTTTTTTCGTATCCTACATAGTTTGTCCACCAAACGGAATTTTTTATTTTTCATTATTTTTTGTGCAATTAAAATTTGAATTTTTGACTTTTGAGGAAAATCCAAAAATTTGTTAGGATAATCTGATAGGGCGGTAAAAAAGAAATTTTTTTCTTTTCTTGACTTTTTTTTCATATCATGCGTTTTTTGGCTTAAAATTTTGATTTTCGGTTGATTTAAAAAAATTTGAAAACGCTATGACTCGGATAATTTTCTTTTGATCGAAAAAGAAAAATATTCAAAATGCACTCACTTTTTGAATTTTTATCAAAAATTGCTGGTTCACGAACTCGCCATTTCTTTTAGGACCTCAAAAAAGTGTGCCAAAGATGGATTTGATTCGTTAATTTTTTCGAGAGCTATCATGTTTACGGACGGAAGGCCGGACGAACGGCTGGACAGACAGACGCCACCGTAAAAACCTGATTTTCGGATTCAGGGGGTCGGGAAACGTGGAGATCCGTTGAAAAAGTGTGATGTCAAATTTCCAACAATTCTAATACTTTCTCAATCATAAATGATGAGAATGAAAAATCTACAGACACACACAGCCAGACAGACGCATTCGTAATAACGTGTTTTTCAGATTCAGGGGGTTTCAAAACGTGGACATTTAACAAAAACGAGGGGGGGGGGGGGAATTTCACACATATCTAATACGTTTTCTTGACGAGAATGTCAAAAATTGTTCTTGAATCAAGAAAATATTACTTGTTCCTCAACTAAACACTATTTCTCAAATAAAAAAAATTGTTTACGAAATTATTGTTACATAATCTTCATTTTTTACATTAATAAAGTCTGTGATTCGCGCACACTGTTACTTATACGTGTAATCGTACGCCTAGACGCTTTAAAAAATCGCACTCGCCGATGATTAAACCCTCCCTACCTGAGACCTACCTAAACTAGTGTCTCCTAACCGCGCGCTCTACCGACTTCGCTATCGAAGCACTTGGATCTCGGCGACAAAAGCTTGGGTAAGAATTTCAAGGCAGG
This sequence comes from Belonocnema kinseyi, assembly GCF_010883055.1. NCBI lineage: Eukaryota > Metazoa > Arthropoda > Insecta > Hymenoptera > Cynipidae > Belonocnema > Belonocnema kinseyi. The sequence continues at coordinate 67,368,121 of NC_046657.1, forward strand.
GTCGTACGAAGTCATATGGTGATCCTCAACCAACTAACCACTAAAATTTGTTGAAATCAAATTTAATATACTATTTTTTACTTAGAAAAATTTCACAATTGAATTTTACCTGTTTCAAAAAAGGCTCGACATTTTTTTTCTTGATATGTTTAAAAATGTTATAAAACGTCTAAAAGTAGTGAACAATAAACAAAAATTCTCCGTAAAATGCACAGTTTTCAATTTATCCAACTCTTTTATTGTATATAATACTGTCTTATTCAATTTTCCATGCAAAATAATATTTCTTAAACAATAGTTTTAAATATTTAAAAAAGCGAAGTAAGTTTCACTTTTTTAACGAGGCATTTGATACTTTTTGTTTTTAAATATTTAAAACGCTTAAAACGAACCAAAGGTAATAAATAATAAAAAAAAGCTGCAAGTACAAAAATACTTTAGTAACATCAATGACAAAAAATTATGTTCTACTATACGAAAATTTTCATAAACAAAGGGCTTAATACTTTCTTCTTTAAAAATTCAGTCCGCTTAAGAACTCATAAAAAATTGGTATATTATTAAGAAAATGTAATAATTGTATTTTAAAGCATTTTTTTAAGCATGTAACTTTGTTTTATGCTGTCATATATTTATTTTTTATTATTTACATAATAAAAAACAATTATGTAAGTATATGGGTGATTGCCAACATGTTAACCATTTGTAATTTTTTTAAAACCATAAATCTATACTTAATTATTTAAAATAGCAATATTATATGCGCGTTACAGTACGCGGGAAGCATTGCATTGCCAATTAATAACATAAAAATATAAACCAAGATATTAGCTATTTCAGATAGCAAGTAAGAATATAAAATTGAAAATTACTTTAAAAATTCCTGCCTGATAAAGGAATTTGTTTTTCATCAGGGGAAAATTAATTCTTTGAATTCGGCTAGATTACCATTTTTTTCTAAAGTTAAAAAATCTGTTGCGTAAAACACATTCAGTTTAAATAAGAATAACACATGCTCATTTTATATTTTCAAAACTATTTTTTTTTTACTTGTAACTTTCATGAATTTTTCCATTTTTGTGATTTTCAAACTGCTATTATCGAACACAAAAATTCTGTGTAAACAAAATACAATTATATTTTGCAACTCTATTTTAAATTAAATAAGGTTCACATAACATAATTTTTGACTTTTTAAAAATCAATTTTTATCTAGCCGAATCCAAAAAAGTAATATTTCCTTATTGAATAAAGAATTCCTGTGTTTAGCAGGAATATTTATTGTTATTTTTGAGTTCGGATGATTTTTTACTTGCATAATTATTTCAAAATTGAAAACACTTATTTTAAATCTATTTAAGAATTTTAATTTCTTGCCACCAAAATCTTATCGACGTAATAAACTTATAATTTTTTAAATAGTTTTAAGAGTGACTTGATTTGTGTATCAGCCTAAAGTTACTAGTTTATTAAAGTTGCAAATTCCTATTTACATTTGCATAAATAAAATTGATTATATGCACCAATGTTTTGAATGTTATAAATGTTATTTTTATTAATCATAGAATATGACAGCATAAAACAAAGTTATAATTTTTAGAAAATGCTTAAAAATACAATTAGTACATTTTCTTGATAATTTACAAAAATTTTATGCGTTTTTAAAGCAAAGTATTTGGAATAAAGAATTCAATAACATTTTTTTAAAGTTTATTAAGAATGCATTTCATTTTATAAAATAAAAAATAAAAGTTGACAATTAAACATTTTTTAAATAAAATAATTGAGAATATAAGGAGAAAGCAAACAAATATTTATCATCCGATTACAGAATTCTTGTTTCTTCTGATTTCGAAGTATTTTATATTTGAAAGAAAAATAAAGTATCGTTATTTTTAATTAAAAACGGAGTTCAAAAGTATTATACAATAATTAAATAAATCCAAAAATGTGCCCTTTACAAAAGTTTTTAAATATCAGAAAATATTAATTTGTCACTGAGGTTATTAAAGCGTTTTTCAAATCAAAAGTTCTTTATTTTTTATATGCTTTAGAAAGTTTTTAAGCGGATTAAATTTTTAAAGAAAAAAGTATTGAGTCCTTTGTAAAATAAGTGAAGTTAAATTATTTGTTGCATATTTTCAATTTTTGTTTTAGGAAAGCAGTTCCATATTTAAATCTTTGTTAAGAACGTATGAGAAAAGAATTCGATAAATTGAAAACTGGGCGGTTTATGGAAATTTTCTTATAGCAGAATATTATTTTTTGTCATTGATGTTATCAAAGGATTTATGTACTTGCAACTTTTCTTTATAATTTATTACCTTTAAGTCGTTTTTAAGCGTTTTAAATATTTGAAAACAACAAGTATTAAATGCCTTGTTAAATAAGTGAAACTTGCTTCGCTTTTTCATGTATTTTTAATTATTGTTTATGAAATGTTATTTTGTATTAAAACTTGAGCAAGAGAGTATTATATACAATAAAAGAGTTGGATAAATTGAAAATTGCGCATTTTTTGGAGAATTTTTGTTTATTGTTCATTACTTTTAGATATTTTATAACATTTTTAACTATATAAAGAAAAAAAAGTATCGAGCCTTTACTGACATAAGTAAAATTCAATTCTAAACATTTTTTAAGTAAAAAATGGTATATTAAAGTTGAGTTCAAAAACTTTTAGTTTGATGTTGGTTGAGGCTCATCATACGACTTGGTACGACCCTGCCTTGAACTTCTTACCCGAGATTTCGTCACCGAGATCCAGTTGCTTTGATAGCGAAGTTGGTAGAGCGCGCGGTTAGGACACACTAATGTGGGTAGTTTAGGCAGGGTTCAATCCTCGGAGAGTGTGATTTTTCAAAGAGTTTAGGCGTACGATTATATGTGTAAGTAAACAGTCTGCGCGAATTACGTATTTTAATCAATTAAAAAGTGAAGATTATATGACAATAATTTCGAAAGCAATTTTTTTTTTCGTTGAGAAATAGTGTTCAGTTGAGGCACTAGTCTATTGCTCCGATATTGCATATTCTTAGATTAAGAAAATATATTCTTGAAGTGTATCAGAAATGATTTCATGGAAGTGAACTATGTTCTGCATTTGAATACATTTGAATACATTTGTTAGTCCGTGAGCAGTTTCGGGATTTTTGCGACGAACGCAAGAAAGTCGACGTAAACAACTACACGCTGCGCGGGAACTAAGTCGTTTTATCGGTACTAGACTATCATGTGCGCGCGCATGCGCACGCTCACTTTTCTACTCATTTTTATCATTTACTCAATTTTCTAATAATAATTTATTTTTTAAAATTTTCTGAAGACTTATATTCTTGTTCACATATTATGTAACGTTATTTTAAATCATTTTACCTTTCCAAGCCCTAACTGTAGTTACGTAACATTTTTTTGTATTAGTTTAAAACACTGAATAGACGTTTCGTAAATAAAAATAGATTTTTAGAATAAAGCACGGTATAGAAATACATTAATCAATATTTTGACATAACACAAGAATGCTTTTTTGATATTTTTTTAGTTACACACATTTTCAAATTATTTACAAGAAAAGAAGTATGAGCAGTTTTTTTAGAATTATATAAATTTTATAATTTTTATGAGACAATTAGGAAAGATTTTTTAATATTTCAGAAATGTTAAAAAAATAATGTAGAAGATTTAAAATATATATTTTTTATTTTACAGGATTTTACAAATTATTAAAAAAATTTTAGCCTTTTTAATAGATATTTAGGGCTTTTATAATTTCAGAAGAAATGGTAAATATTCCATACATTTTCGGAAATGCTTCCAAGGTTTAAAATATTTTAAATCTATGCAAATCCTCTTAAATTCCTAAAAATATTTTTAAATGAATCCAATCTTTTTGAAATTTTAAAAAATCATCTAAAATGTAAAAAATTAAGCTCAAAATCTTCCAACATTTATTACAAATTTGAAGCAAATTATAAAAGATTTTTGAATATTTCAGATTCGTCAACAAAAGATCTAGATTAAGAAAAATATTTTAAGGGATTTTACAAAATAATAGGAAAAGTTCGAGCCCTTTTAAAAAAATGTACAATGCCTCTTAAATTCTTAAAAATATTTTTATCTGTCTGGAATTTTTCTTGAAATTTTGAAAAGATATTTCAAATGTAAAACGCTGCCTGAAAACATCCTCAATTTTGCTAGGAACTTTAATAACATTTATTTCTTCACTTGATACCTTTCAAAGTTATTTTAATTACGGGCATATGATACTTTACTATATAGGTTTTTAGTTCTTAAAAACTTTCACATAAATCTGCAATTTTTTAATCTTCTGCAGTTTGAAAATCTTCTTTATTCTCCTTTAAACTTCGCTATGTTTATAGAATTTAATGGATTATTTTATTTTTTATTTTTTAATGGTACCAAATTGAAACATTTCGCTTTAAAATCTTCTACTATTTTTCGAAATTTAAGGAAATATTTGATGTTTCAAAATCTGAATTTTCTCCTAAAGCTCATTTTTCAAATTAAAAATCGAGAGAAATGGTTTTGGGAACCTAAAGAATTTATGTCATCGTAAATTTTTTAAAAAGTCCTAAAATATCTTATAAATTTCCATTGTTTTTTAATCGTTTCAAAACTTCTACATATATCATAAATTTACTAAAATTGATTCTAAAATTATATATTATGGCACGATCTTGCTTTAAAAACTTTTAAACCCTTTTTTAAATATTTTATGAAATAATTTGAAACGTTTTGTAATCCTTTGTAATTGATCTCTTAGAACTCATTATTAAAAAAATGTGTGACTGTTTAAATGTTTGACTGTTTAAAAACATTTAATTTCAACATTTTTCGAAATTATTAAGATGCTTCTATTGTTCTAATTTTTAAAATAAGTTTTTTCAACAATTTTATTTCACTTATCTCTTTGAAAATTAAAAAAAAAAGATTCCCCAGATGTAAAAAAAGAAAAAAATTTTTTTTTCTTAAAAACTATGGAATTTTAATATGGTAGCAAATGGTTAAAAAAAATATTGCACAACATAAAATACTTAAATTTAAAAAAAGTTATAATCGAATCTTCATCTAGTTCGATGTTGTTAAAAAATTAATCATCTAACAATTAATTGATCTTTTCATAAATGATAACATAAGAAGCATTAAACAATAATTTTCATTCAAACATAGAAATAATTTGTACTCCACATTTCCTCAAAAATCGAATGCAAATACACATTTCAGTACATCAAAATCATTTGAGAAATTATCTACTTGAAATAACATAATTGCAAATATAAATTAACTTTTAATATTCAAATTATTATAGAACCTTTAAGACAATACTAAAATTATTTTACATCAATTTCAGGAACTAAGTTTTAGTTTTTATTTACTTTAATAATCAGAAAATGTTAACTAACTTAAAATATAATTCTGTTATAAAACATTTAAATAACTTTATATATTTTTGTGAATTAGAACTTTTATTACAAACATTTTATTTAATGTTAAATTTTCAAACTAATTCCATAAAATGTCACTTTTAGTAGAATCAGTTGATAATGAATTAACCAGTTCACAAAATAAAAAACATAAAACAATTATTTTCATCGAAACATTTAAATAATGTTTACATTATGTGTATATTCTCCTTTAAATTTTGAAACGGTATTTCTGTACGCGTAGTTTACTAAAATTAAAACCAACATGAAAAAATTGTGAAGAAAATTATCAGCTAATAATGAATTAAATGATTTACAACATAAAAAGCCCCAAATAATTTGTTTCACTGATTTTAAATTTTATTTACAAGAATTTCATTTTCTAGTGACTTAATATTAATTTGAGGGAAAAAATGAAAACATTTTTACATATACTTTTGAAAAATTAATGAAAATATTAATCTCAGAACACCAGCATAATTCCGAAAAGTTACTTAATTGAGATAAAGGTGCTTTAGAAATAAATTGATTTATATTATGCAAATCATATTCAATGTTCCATTGTATAACCTACCAGTAAATAATTAATTTATTTGTTACTTATGTTACTTAAATTTGAGGTAATCAATTTTTATCTTTTTTCAATTAAATGTTCTTAAAAAATATGCAACTTATATCAATTAGACATTTTACAAAATAAGAAGCATTAAACTTTAATTCTCACTAAAACCCTTAAATAATTTTTTGTTAATACATTATTAAACATTTTAACTTTCATTTCTGAAATTTTTCTTTATTAATAAAATCGTCAACTAATTTCAGAAAATTTGAGTTTTGGTAAAATCAGTTGATAATTAATTAATCATTTCACACCATAAAAAGTATTACATAAATATTTTCATGAAAACATTCAAATAATATTTACATTATATTCTCATTCAAGTTTGAAACTGCATTTCTCTTTATTTAATTTATTATTATGCATAATCTGAGAGGAAATAACATATTTATATATATCACTAAATATTAAACAATTTAAATCCAATTTTTATGTACTTTGATATTTTATTCTTTATTATTAAACTTTAATTTATATTATAATATTATTAAACTTAATGATTTCACAGTATATCTATTAATTTAATAATCTTGTACATTACTTTAAAAAAATTGATTTTAAGAAATTATTACTATAACCTCGAATAAGCTAATTTAAAGTTTATTGAAATTATATCTGATTTTAAATTTGTAAATAATTTTAAAATATGAAATATGAATAGAATATTATTGTGAAAATTATAGGCATGTATGAAATAATATTATTAAGTTTTATAATTTGCAAATATATAAATCATGAAAATATTATTATTATAATTAAAACGTGCAAAAAAATTTTTTGTTAGTGACTCAATGATGTAAAATTTAGAATTAATATAGCTCCAATATTAAATAGTCAATAAATTTTGATTAGATAACGTTAAAATAAAAATACGGTATTATTTAGTTTAAATCTATGAATAAAAGTCTTTAAACACTAAATCATTACCAAAATTAAAACATGAATATAATACATTTATTTAATTGTAATTTAGTATAATAACTTTATGGTTAAATCAAAATTTTAATTATAATTTACATAATAGTATTATTAAATTTAATGATTTCATAATATATCTATTAATTTAATAATCGTTTATATCATGTCAAACAATTAAATTTTAAGATAAACTTTAAATAATTATGTCTGTAACATTGAATAAACCAGTCAAAAATGTATTAAAATTATATTTAAATTTTGTTTTTTACATAATTTTAAAGTATAAAATATAAATATAATATTATTATAAAAAATTAATAGCATGTATAGCAAGATATTATTAAGCTTTATAATTTGCAAATATAAAACTAAATAAAATATTATTATGACTAAAACTTTCAAAAAAAAATTTTTAATGACTTGCTTATGTAAAATTTAAAATTAATATAGTTATTTTTACCATTAAATCATTATTATAATTAGAACATGAAAATGATAAATTTATTTAATTCTAATTTAGTTTAGGATAACTTTATATTCAAATAACATTTTTTATTATAATTTATATCATAATATTAATAAACTTATTGATTTCACAATATTTCTATTAATTTAATATTCTTTTAAATTATTAAAAAAATTAGATTTTAACATAAACTTTCAAATATTATTCCTGTAACATTGAATAAACCACATTCTGGTGAAAAGTATGTTCAGTAATTTAATGCAACGATTAAAGAATTATGAGAAAAAAATTTAAATATTATAAATGATAATAATTCATTAAAAATAACAGCTGTTATGGAAAGTGAAAATAAAAAGACACAAAATGGAAATAATTATCAGCAATGGATAAAAGTAGAAATCTAGTTTTTTATTTCGATTAATTTTTTACGTTAAAGAAAGATGTCGCCAGTCGCCATAAAATACGTGATTAACTTGACCCTCCAGAGGTCGCCTCAGTCTCTTCGCGCAAAGACATGAACGTAGGTCGGATACTTTTGGGACAGCCCTCGTATACATAAGCAAAAATCCTATATTTTTAACCATGCAAATGGAAAAAATGATGTGAAAGTAACATAATACTATAAAGATACATAACTTAGGGTCTCGAGCTTCTCAATATATATTGACTTTATCGACATTTGATACCTTAGTTAATATTAATTGAACTTGGGCTTACATTGAAGCTATCTTTACTCACGGCGAATAATTTATTTCTGGGCTTATTGAAAACAACTCTTTAATCAAAATCCCTATATTATATTTACAGCTCCATCTGTACGAAATATAGACACCTTCGATGCGAATGCTATAGCACAAATGCGAGTGCAGCTAGGACTGGCGCGTAAGTATATAATAACTTTTTAACTAAGAAAAATTGCTGTGATTAAGACAGAAAATCAAAATCGTTGGCCTTTGAAGATCTTTAAAACAAATTTTGAATTTTGACTTAAGAAATACATATTCTTATAGGAAATCCATTTTGCAATTAGTTAATTACATTTTTCTAAAAAATGACCTTCAGACATCGATCCACTGGAAATCAAACCACAGAACTTCCGATTTGTATACATGTCACTTCACAATCTGTGGAAATATAAATCAAAACTGTCGATCAGTTCAACTTTTTGAATGACAGAAAATACTTAACGTCATTTTTGACACGAAGGAAATTAAATATTTTCAGAAAAATGCAATTTTAAAATTTACAAAATTTTTTTTTGATCTTGTATATAATCCAGGCATCATACATACATAACCCCTAGGAATTCTATATATTTATAATGCCCAGAACGAGATAGGTAAAGCATAAAATTTTGATTTTGAATAAAATGATGAGGTTAATGATAGGCATGATAAATGAAAGAGCACTTATAGACTTCAAAATGCACCTACTAACTATTTTCTACGACTTGGTATACTATAATGACATTTTGACTGACACTTGAACGTTTTGTTATCCTGTTTTCATTTTCGTCCCCTTTTCTATCTCTGTATTAATATTAAAAAATAGAAATTAATTAGAATTTTTAAGCCTCTATGTCCGGAGAAAGAAAATCTGTAATTCTTTTTTCGACAATCAAATATTAACACGCGCCACCAGGCTTTTTAAAATTCCATTTATTGAAAATAGGGAAATTTTGGATTTTTGAAAAATTGAACTCATACAGCACCCTGCAGTGCCCAAAATATGACCCAACCCTAAAAAAGCCTAAACTAGCCAAATCATTATTTACAAATTACAGTGAAACTCTGATACTGTGCCGGGTTTGGGGCTAGAAGCGATTTATTTTGAGCCAAACCTAGATAGGTAAAATTCTCAGTTAGGGTGATAAATTTAAAAGCAAATTCAAATTTATGAAAAATAGTGAAATCCTGAACTAACTAGTTAAGCTTTTCACTAAGCAAATGAGAAAATTTATTACACACTTTGTTTTGTCTCTTCTGGGCATTATGATTGTTACAAGAAAGGCAATGCGGAAAAATATATAATCCCCGCGAATTAGATATATAATATACAAAAAACACCAGGAAAAGCGTATACTAAATATTCGCTATTTGAAAAATGTCTCCTCTTTTTTTTATTTCAT
>NC_046657.1:67377795-67400062 GCF_010883055.1 Belonocnema kinseyi
GGAGCTCTTCTTAATATTTTGACACCAAAATCATGTCGATACACCTTACCGACTGCGAGTAAAGCCACCCACGCTTTAACTTGACAGACTGTATATTAACATTCATATAAAAAATCGTTTTTTTATTTTCTAAGGATAAAACAAAATATCCTAGAAGTCTTATTTAAAATTTTTTAAGTCTCTCATGTCTTTTAGTGTAAAATATGAGTTTTTAATTTTTTCATATCAATTTTGAAAAATAAACTAAAAACGAAGAGTTCTGGCAATAAATAGCGTGAATATAAGTTGTATAAACTTTTAAATGCTAAAATTCCTTCTAAAACTTTTCGCAATATTCCACGTCAATCGGTTCAAGATTTGAATTCTAAATTTTTTTCATGGAATTTTCGATTAATAAAAACAAAATATCATATCTTACTGAAAAAAATATTGAGAGAAAAATTATTTTTCTTTTCAAAAGCTGAAATTCCCTTCAAAAAATATTTTAATAACCTTTCGTCGTTTGGCTTGAGATTATAATTTGTGACTTATGCATTTTCGATGCAAAACATCAAAAATAGCATTTCCGATGGATAAAATCATAACCCTTAATCGTCCATTTTTTCGAAAGGTATTGTAGGGCTTAAAATGTACAGGTCCGTTAAAAAAAGGTGCTATGAAATTTTGGACAATTCTAATACTTCCTAAATAATAAATTTCGAGAATGTATAAAACGCAAGTGATTCATAATTAGCGCCAAAAACTCGTGAAAACCAATTTTTTTACAGTGCTTCTTTTCGGACCCTTCAAAACAAACTTATATGGTCGAAATTTCAAAAATAAGTTTCGATTCAGAATTAAATTCACGAAAATGGCTTTTTTATGGAAAATCCGCGTTCACCTTAATTATTTGACATGGAGTTGCGCAGTTCACAAATTACACAGGCATTATAATTCTCTTACCAATCATTGTAAGCAAGGCATTCTATATTAGAGCTAACTCAGTTAATGAACATACAGGGTGGACACGCTGGGGCTTACATACATAGCGAGTTGAATGCTACCCAAATTGCACAACAGCAGGGGAGAAGCAATTATACACTGGAAGCGAAGAATATTATTACTATTTTATAGTATTTGTCACTCAGCAGCCATTCTATAATGTTATTAGCACAGAAAAAAATGACGTTTACTTCGCAATTCACATGTCTCACTTCATTATTAATTAAACACTTTTATTATTTGAAATTACTATATAACATAACCTATATTGTCTTGACACTTGTAATCGTTTGAAGTTTCGAACGAAACCATGGAAACTATCATAAACTTTATCCGAAGATGCACGGACTTGGCCGAATGGCCGATCCGAATGAAACTTTAAAGGCGCGAAATATGAAAATACCCCTGTATAATGGCTTCTCCCCTGCTGTTGTGTAATTCGGGTCGCATTCAACTCGCCATGTATGTAAGCCCCAGCATGTCCACCCTGTATATTAATATTGTGAAAATCTAGTTAAATTTAATTTTTCAATTAAGTATACTTTAGTTTTGAAGTATGTAATTAAAATCGAAGTTGTCATAAATGGAAATTAGAAATTGATGATACTATTCGAAAAGTTTCAACGAGAAATGTTTTTTATTGGTGTAACTGCAGAGGAAAGTGCCATACCATAAGTATTTATGGTTAAAAAACCAACATTAATGTCAATCAAAATGTCATTTTAATATGCCATGTTCTTATAAAGAGCGGATTTTTGGGGTTCCCATTTAAAAATGTTTGAGGTTCGTTGGAAAAATAATAGAAATCCTTATATTACATCTTATAGAAAATGTGCATGAAGAGGAACAGCGTCTTCGCAATGAAAATGTACCTTCAGGTTAGTATATCATAATTTTGTGCCCTTCAGATTTTTGGAAGAAGTTTAGAATTTTAAATTGAAAAGTACATGTGTGAGTAGGAAAATTCATGAAGAAATTTTGTTTGGACCAAAATGTCGTAGTAGCCTTCCCCCTTTTCAAAAAAATCCAAAGAACCGGTTACATTAAATAATAGAGCGCAAGATGAACATTTTACAATATTTTGTCATCAGTAGTTTTCGGTTTACTTTTTACGCACTATACTTTTTTAAACAAAATTTCAAGAGACAAAATTTCTTTTAAATCAATCTTTATTTAATTCAGAAACTAATTTATTGTCTTCCTGAAATTATTGTAATGTATGGATGAGCAATATTTTTATATTTTTAACCATCTAAATGTACAATATGATGTCAAAATAATATAATACTCTAAAAACACATAATTTAGAATGTATAGATTTTCAAAATATATTCACTTCATCGAAATTTTGTACCTTGTTTAATATTAACTGAATTTGGGATTAAATTTGAGCTATCTTTAGTTTGGAACAATATCAAATTTTTTGAATTAGTTAAAAAAAAATTTTGACTAAAATTTTCTATATTATATTTTACAGGTAACTTCATAAACAGCTTCAATAGCGAAGCTATTGCACTAATGAAAAGGAGAATAGACGAGATGCGTAAGTATATCATAATTTTTCTAACTAAGAAAACATGACTGTGATTCAGAAAAAATACCTAAATCGTTGACCATTAAATAACTTTAAAACAATTTCTTAATTTTAACTTAAAAAATACATATTATTATAGAAAATTAGTGTCGTATATCTTCTATGGATAAAAATGCTGTATGCTCCGTGCGAATGTTTTTAAATGCTGTAACTCTAGTAATTTTTGATTTTATGAAAAAAGTCATGATAAACTTTTTAACTTTTTGAATAATACGGACATCCGTATAGAGAATTTTTGAAGCTTGAAAAACAGTGGTCTCAACAATATTCAAAATGCATTCTTTTTTTGAATTTTTATCCAAAATGGCTGGCTAGCAAACTTTATCTTTATTTTATGACACTCAAAGAGTGTACCAAAGGCCAACCTAATAGATTAATTTGTTCAAAAATTATCGTGCTCACAGATAGACAGATACATTCGTGAAAACCTTTTTTCGGATTTAGGGGTTCTCAAAACGTGAAAATTTCACGAAAACTCTGGGGGAGGGGGGGGGGGGGGGGGGGGGGGGGGGGTTACACAAATCTAATGCCTTTTGTGATAAGAATGTAAAAATGAATTTATTTGTTGGTAAAAATGTTTTGATAGTTCTGTTTTTTTTTTGTTTGAATCGTAAAAAACAGCATTAATAACATTAAAAAATTTAATTTTTTGAAACCCCACACACGAAATAAAAAAGAAATTACAAGACAAAAGTTGTGATGTGAATGTTCCCACGCAGAATGCAGATTTTTCTTTGGCCTTTAATTACATTTTTTGCGATTTAAGTGAAAACTACGCATCCTATCAAAAAGTTATTAATAAAAAATTTGTAGATCTTTTTAAAAATCAGACTTTTTGTCTCGTCATCTTTTATCATATTTTGCATAGTTTGGACGCGAAATATAATTTTTGGATTCTCCATTATTTTGAATGCTGTGAAAATTCGAATTTCGGATTTTTCAAGAAAATTCGAAAATTTGTTATAAAATGCAAAAATATATATTGAATACTTGAATGTGAGGATGCTATAGGAAAAAAAGTTGGTGTTTCAAAAGTACTTCCTTTCATAAAAATTATTTAAAAATTATAGTAAGTATTTCGTTTTTTCTCCTAAAAAAGAAAAAGAAAATTAATTTTCCTCCTTGGGAAAAAATAGAAAAGAAAAACGAGAAGGCAACGAACCAAAGCCCCTTCCTTTTCTTCTTTATTTCTTTCCACTTTTTTTTTTTATTATTATCAAATCACAACAGAAAAAAATTTTCAAAAAAATTAACACTAACGTTTCGGTACTCATACATCACCCTTATTACGACAAAAAAATAAAAAGTACCTAAGTAGACAGAAACAGCACTAAAACGACGATACCCTCTTCCTGACACCTCTTTTTAATTTTGGTCCAAGGAGGAAAATTAATTTTTTTTCTGTTTTAGAAGAGGAAGGTGTTTTTCTTTATTTGTTTTTTTTTTATTTCAAAAGGAATGTTTTGTGGTGGTTCTTCAATTTTGTTGTTGTTGGATTTTCAGTTTTCTTTTCAGGAATTCTGCATATTAATTTGATTATTGGAAGTTAAATAGGATTTTAAATTGAATATTAATCTCTTAAATTTTTTTAATTTTAAATTTTCGCATATCAATTTTTATAAATAGATTTACAAACGAGGATTTCTTCCCATAAATGTTGTGAATTAAATGTTTCAGAAACTTTTAAACGCTTAAACTCCAATAAAAACTTTTCCCAATATTCCATGACAATTGGATCACAATTTGAAATTTTCATTTTTTATAGCACTTTCGAAAAATATTTAAAAAAAATATCACGTCTTTTTAAATAACAGTTGAGAAAAACATTATTGTTCTTTTCAGGAACTACAATTCTCCTCTTAAGCTGTTCAAATGATCCATCTATGGTTGAGTTAAAATAACATTATTCGAAAAAATGTATTTTTTCTGGTGGAAAAATTCGCATTAAACTGGATTATTTCTCTGATTTTAAAGCATTTTTTTTTAGAAATGCCTCGCATCACATTTTGACAGCAATGTGGCACGCTTTTTTTAATCTGTATCAAAGAGTAACAATATGTAAACAAATAAAGTGACAAAATTGGTCATCTAAGGTTGGTGAATATACATTCACTGTTATTATAAATATTTTGTTTAACAAATTATTAACAAATAAGTTGATCTCGAAACAAAATTGATTTCCCCTACCAATGTTTTAAGGGCATGTGACACAGCTAAATACCTATATTACCGACCTCACCTTATCAGTTCACTGAATATTTTTTTGAACCAAAGAACTTTTTTTGTAAATAAAATATCGAGCTGAAACTTTAGAAAATATATTAGAGTACAATAAAGTACGTTTAGGTAGTGCATTTTGATAGAAACTTCACTGAAAATTACTTTATCTTTTTTCTGAACCTCGACATTTTTTGAACCTTCGAACATTTTTTATACATAAAATATTGGTCTTAAATTTTGAAAAATGCAAGAGACGAAAGAAAACTACGTTTAAGTGCAACTCTGAATAATAAAAGATGTAAAAAATATATATTTCAACTATCAATTCCATCGGCATCAGCCGGTAACATTGTACACGAAAATACGAACCCTGGCGGCCACTAGACGAGGCTCTAGAGGTTTCGTATTTTCGTATACAACGTTACCGGCTGATGCCAATGCAATTGATAGTTGAAATTTTTCTTTACATCTTTTATTATTGAGATTTGTACTTAAACGTAGTTTTCTTTCGGCTCTTGCATTTCTTAAAGTTTGAGACCGACATTTTATGTATAAAAAAATTTCGAGGTTCAGAAAAAAGATAAAATAATTTTCAGTGAAGTTCCTACCAAAATGCAGTATCTAAACGTACTTTATTGTACTCTAATACATTTCCCAACGTTTCAGCTCGATATTTTATTTACAAAAAAAGTTCTGAGATTCAAAAAAACATTCAGTGAACTGAAAAATTGAGGTCGCTAATATAGGTATTTAGCTGTGTCACATGCCCTTAAAAAGGCATTTGTATGCTTGGAGCTTTATATACCATACACAATACAGATTGACTGATGTTTAAAAAATATTTACTGATTTTAGAATAACATTTGGCCTTTTTTTTTATTTTGGACTAATAGCAAATAGTGGGGGTTCAACGGAAAAATTCTTTAATAAAAATCCCTGGATATATTCATTACAGGTGGACAACAGGCTTCTATAGCTCAAGGATCAATGAGGAGCCAGGAGCGTAGAGTACGGCCTGAACAACGTTAGTATATTAGAATTTTTTTATAGTAACAAAAAATTTCTAGAATTCAGAAAAAAATTCAAATTTCATATTTTAACCAACAATAAATTGATATCGCGGAAGGGATTTGGCCATGGATAACTTTGAAAGAAGTTTCAAGTTTTTACTTTAAAAGTACATATTCTTAAAGAAACTGTATTTGCGCATGTTTTTTAATTTAAAAAATTGTTGTATTGATAATTTTTGGAAATTTGTTGAAGTTTATGGGAAATTATGAAAAGTCATGGAAATCTATTTTTTTGGTTTTTAAATAATTTGCATTTGAACTTGTCAAACCTGCCAGAAAAGTTTAAAAAAATGTTCAATTATAATGTTCAATTTAATACCTTTCAAATTTATAAAATTTGAAATGTGAATCATTAAAATGTTAGCTTTTTTTGTTTATAAAATTTAAATCTAAAATATTTTTTAATCGTAAATTTGAAAATCAGGTTTCGTGGATTTACACTTTAAAGTTTTACAATTTCGAATATTTTTAATTCGAATTCTTAAATTTTGACGATTTGCTGTTTAAATGTCCTCAAAATTTTGAATGATTTTCAATGTAAAGTCTTGCAATTTTCAAAAATTTTATTTTTAAGCTATATGTAATATTTCTTTTGTGAATATTAATGTTTTAAATGTGAAAATCTTTATTTCCATAGTATAATCATTTAAATTTTGGCCATTTTCAAGAGTAAAAATTAAAATTTTTGAAATTTTAAATAGAGATTTGTAAATTATTCCATTGTCAATTCGTGCATTCTGAATATTTGCAATTAATAACATTTCAATATTATTATTATTAATATCAACAATTCTTTTAAATTTAAAAAAAAAAGATGTTTAAATAAGTCAAGTAGAAGCTAGTTTTGTTAATATTGATAAGTTGAATTATTACATAATATACACAAATTACGAACGTATGAAGTATCAGCAAAAACTCAAAATTGAATAAACATGTACATTTTTTAAAATATTTGGATTATGATGGAACAGAATTTGACAAGGGAATACAATATCACAAAATAAATTCTTCAAGTAATAATTCTGAATTAAAATCATAAATTTCACATCACTTTAAATATTGAATAATAAATTTAATAAATTTTAAAACTCATGTTCATAACGAAGTATTTGAAACCATTTTTTTCGTCTAGTAAATGTTTCAACAATGTAACTTTCTGTTACTTTTATGTAATTATTAATTCTGGAAAATAAAGAAAATCAATAATAATTTTGCATTTCACAATTTATAATAAATGCAGTTACGATGTTTTACCAAATTCTAATCTGGGTTCTCGTGGTTGCTCGGATCTGAAAATACATTTTTTAAACCAACATGAACTAAAAAAAATTAAATTGTGCAACGAAATTGCACAAGTAGGATAAAAGACATTTTTCCCTTGAAAAATGTATTTCAAAAATAAAAACTCATGAAAATCTATTTATTTGAATAATTGCACAACAAAGTTGAAATATAAGAAATATTTTTCAAATAACATTGTAAATCAGCTCATTAGAGACAGATATATGACTATTCAAAAAAAGGAGAAAAAGCACATTACCGATCATTTCAGTGAATAGTATTTTCCAAAAATTATAAAGCAATTATTTTTCCACATTTTTTTCGACATTTTTGCAGTGAACAATTTCTTTCCACTCACAGAAGAATAAATTCTAAAATTGTTAACCTGTATGAATGTTGATTGAATTTATCAATTAAATTGGTAGAATTTCAACAAAATTTGTAAAATTGATGGAAATACAGTAAAACCTGGATTCAGAGTCAATTTTGGGACTGAGCGTGACATTAAATCCAGAGTCTCGCAACTATATTTTCAATCTCCTATTTTCCCACTTTCTTGCTTCTCTTTCCGTTTTGTGACGCTTCAGTGAGCACCACATATCCTCCCACAGCTCCTCTCACCTACCCCGTCCTTGCGGCGTCAATTCTCCGAAACGTTAAATGGAGGACCACTACATCCAGGTTTGACTGTATATAAAATTTATGGGAAATTTGTTGAATTTAAGATTTTTATGGTTATTTTCCAGTGGCTTTTAAAAACTGCGATAACCGTACTGCTGAGCGTATTAATTCAGTACGTGTCCAAAATTTGTCGTAGCCGTTTTCTAGCGAGTAGATTTAAAAGCCAATTAAAAGCAATTTTAAAAATAATACACTGCTGAGGTTCGTACATTCTTCCAAGTTCGAATAAAAGTGGCAAAAATTCGATTTCTCGTTGAAGGTGCATGAAACATGGTACAATAACGGTTTAGCGTGTGGATGATTTTAAATTTCATAAACAGTCGACGCTATTTACCTTGCCGCGGATGGAAACGTAGGGGAGTAATTTTCCTGGAAACGATGTTCCCCCACTCTCGAGTCTAATCTTGATGCGTGGGGAGCGGCAAGGTAAATAGCGGCAAGGTAAGTGTCGTCAACTGTAAAATGTTACGAATTTAAATAGCGGATTCAAAATAACGGCTAAAATTGTCAAATTTGCACACATTTGTCTGAAACTTGCATGAAGAAAAAGGATCCGTATTATTTGGCAACACGATTTGTACGCAATCGTTTCGGGGTTGTCATTTTCATATTTTTCGATTACGTATGGAAAAATTTTTTAATAAAAATTACTGTATTCTATCTTACAGCATCTCCAGTACAAAGACGGCCCGAAGTAGTCGAGCTTTCTTCAAGTTCTAGCAGCAGCCGTAAAAGTTCAGGTTCTCGAGGTCCAGGTTAGTGTATTATAATTTTTTTAACATAAAAAGAATTGTTGTGACTCCGAGAAAAATTTTAATTTAATTTCTTAACGGCTAATAAATTGTTCTCGCTGAATAGCGTTGGCCCCTGGAGATCTTTGAAACAAGTTTCGATTTTTAGTTTGGAATTTGAATATTATTATCGGAAAAATTATTGTGCAATTTTTTTTCGGCAAAAATGTGGTAGCCCGACTTGTTTTGTACAATAAATCCGACGAACCCGTTTTTAAAAAAAATCTATTTTATAAATTTATGAAATTTGTGAAAATTTATGGAGTTTGTAAAATTTTCGAAATTTCTGATAATGCATAGAAATTCGTGAACATTTTTTGGAATATATGGGTGTTTACGGAAATGTATGAAAATGTGTAGTTATTCTCCGGGAACATTAAATAACAGTTTTGCTGGCATCTTTAAGTTTGTTGGCTCTACAACGATGCAACTTTCTGCATGGAGCCTTTTATAAATACAATAAATACCCGAAATTTATCATTGGTAGTTATTGTGCGTACATATAAAAGTGTCTTGAAAATAATTTTTTTTTAAATTCATCAATCACGGCGTCTCTTTTAGTCAGAAGGCCCAAGTAAAGCTCTGCTAGCAGCCACACAACCGACCAGAAGCCAATAATATACGGAAAAAACGATATAGCGGAGAGAACAATATTATTGTCGTCACAACTAGAAAGTATAGTTATTGCACCAACACTACCGGATGGTCCTCACAACTATACCAGTTTAGGCGTAACAGCCATATAAGTATTCCTAAACGATATCAACATTCTTTCGAAAGTTATGGCGCTACAAACTAAAAATATACGCGCGCACACACAAAAATTGCTACACATGTATATATAAATGTATATATTTTTTCTCAATAAACGAATTCAGATTTTTCCCTGTTTTCAATATGGAATTTGACATTTGTTTCAAGTCGCGGAAACTCTAAACGCGTGCCCTTTAAAACAACAATAAATCATATTTTTTAGCGCTGCGTACTGCGTGCTACAGTAACTGTTCTACAGCACATAGCATTTCTTAAAAATCCTTAGCAATAAATTTTGAAGAGAAATTTATCTTGCAATTTTTTACTTTCGTCACGGAGCTACATTATATAAACAAGTGAAATAAAAGAAATTGGCCATTACAGATTGGTCAATTTTTATTTCAAGAGGAAATTCGGAAAGAAACTCACCAGCAGATGAAATTGTTGCATCTACACTTATAAAATATAAATAATTCTAATAATAATTATAATGAAATATCAGGATAAGTTTCGTTTCTCTTTTTTATATAAATTTTGATTAACATATTCTTAATAAGTGATTTTTCCTCATAACTAAATAAATTTTTCTGAACAAAAGTTATCAAAGATTTTCTTGAAAGGAATTTATATACTTATAGCTTCATAAAACATAAACAGTATACATTGTTAATAGAAATTTATTTGAAGAAATGTCCCAAATGTATGTTTTCTTGTAGAAAAAAATCTCTTCGTTTATTATTGGAATTATACCTCTTGCAATGATTAATCCACTCTAAAATTCTCCGCCAATGCAGTAACACTGATTTAAAAACTGTATATGAGATGCTAAGTGACAAGTTTTGTTATTGTTAATAACAATTTCTGTTAGAAAATCTTGCAATTCGCCATCCAATCGTTAAGAAAAGTAAAGCAGCTTTATTATAACCCATTGGGCAAAAAATTTGGCAACGTCTTTACGACATCGTTACGACAACTTTATGACATCGTTACGACATCGTTACGATAACTTTACGACATCCTATGTCCATGTCGTTAAGGTGTCTTTACAATATCGTAAATGAGTCGTATGATCTGACGATGTATTTACGATATCGCAAAGACACCGAAACGACATGGACATAGGATGTCGTAAAGTTGTCATAAATATGTCGTAACGATGTCGTAAAGACGTCGCCAAATTTTGTGCCCACTAGCAACACTGAATTAAAACTTTTCTGTATGCCTCATTGAAAAAAACTCTTGCCGAAAACATTTTATTCTCGATCATTTTAAAAAGTGGAAACAATTAGGTTTTTCGCCGCAGCTGCATAAAACTTCTTACAAGGAGTTTTTTTGGAGTAGCTGATTTTGAATTTGATGTAAAAAGTTACCAATTAAAATTGCGGATCCCATATGACAAATTAAATTTTTTAATTTGCACACGTTTTTCTGAAACTGGCATGAAGAACAAGCATTCCTATTATTTACATCACGATTAGTACACATTCAGAAAACATGGTGTAAATTTGACGAAACATTTTTCTGCGTGTGTTAGAGGGGGCTGTCGGAGTTGCTGTTTTCAAAATTTTGAAATTCGCTGACAAAATTCTTAAATAAAAATCCCTATATTGTACCTTACAGATGATTCTCATGGCCGGCCAACTTTACGTCGAATATCAACAGGGAGGGAACAAGAAGCTTCCAGTTCTTCAACGACACGTTAGTATCTTTATATGTTTTTTCAAATTAACAGAGCACTGTTGGGGCTTGGAAAAAACCGCAATTTTTTTTCTTATCCACTAATAAATTGTTTTCACTGAACGGCTTTGGCCTTGAAGACCGTTGCAACAACCCAGTGGCCACAAAATTTAGCCACGTTTTTACATCATTACGATATCGTTACGACAACTTTACGACACCCTATGTCCATGTCGTTAAGGTGTCCTTACGATATCGTAAATAAGTCGTATGATCTGGCGATATCTTTACGATATTGCAAAGACACCGAAACGACATGGACATAGGATGTCGTAAAGTTGTCGTAAATATCTCGTAACGATGTCGTAAAGACGTCGCCAAATGTTGTGCCCACTGGGAAGTTTCGAATTTTAAATTAGAATGTTATATTATGATGCATCGAAATTTGGTGCCTTGTTTAATATTAACTGACATCGGAATTAAATTTGATATATTTTTATTTCTTACCAACAACGAACTTTTGGGATTGTTTCAATAAATTCTTAAATAAAAATCGCTATATTATATTTCACAGGTGCAGATACACCACATCTAGGAACGTTCAACCCTTTATTATTTCAGCAAACCCAAGCAGCACAGTCGTGTAAGTATATAATAATTTTTTTAATTAAGACAAAATTTCTTTGATATATTGAAAAAAATCAAAATGATTGGCCCTTGAAGACCTTTGAAACAAGTTTCAAATTTTATCTTAAAAAATTAATATTTTCATAGGAAATTAATTTCTTCTCGTAAAAGATTACGAAATTTGTGGAAATATATGAAAATTTTTGGAAAGATAAGTGATCGCCTCTTCCATGAATCTTTAATTTTAGGATACAATGATTGAAAATATTTTGTATAAAAAGATTCGTAGTAGGGCATTTATTAGAAATGGTATAAATAATTTTATATTTAACAATGAGTTTGATTTTTAAAAATTTTTATGACTGACATTTGGCGCATCCAGTCCGCTTGTTTTATGCCTGTAAATGCCCTACAAAATGCAAAACATAATTTGTATGTAAAAAAAGTAAATTAATTTTATAATCAATATTCCTAACTTGACATGACAAATTTGACATTTTTTCAAGTAGTAGAAAGTTTGAACGTTCGCCTTTTGAGTGCTTTGTGAATTTCGCTACCTGAAAAAAAATAAAGAAGGAAGCTCACCATCAGATGGAATTATTGCATCTGCGCTTATACAAAATAAATAATTCCAATAATATTTATAACAAAAGTCAGTCATCAAAGGCATTTATATACTTATAGATTCATAAAAATAAACTATAGAGAATATACACATACATTTATTTAAACAAATTTCCCAAATAGATGTTTTCTCATAGAAAAAAATTATTACGAAGTTAATTTAAAAATAATTTACATGATTTTAATCAACATTTAAATTTATTAAAGAAAAACGTAACCTTCATTTATTTCGGTCTTGCTAGCAATTTAGAGCAATAAAAAGACAGGGAAAATCCGAAATTATTAAAAGTATTTGTTAAAATAATATTGCCATTATAAATATTGATATAACTGCAATTTATTAGTATTCTTTCTGTGCTTAGGTATTGTTGAAAATAATGATAAGAATAATCACATAAATTATTTTTTAATCAGATTTGTTGGTTAATCATATCAAAAAATATCATTCGAATAATAATTGCAGCCAAAATAATTTTTTTTTATACGAGAAAACATCCATTTTTGACATTTGTTAAAATAAATTGTTATTAAAAATCTATATTATTTAGGTTTTCTATGGTTCAAAGACTATAAATTCCTTTGAAGATAATTATGAATCACGCGTCAAATCACGTTTATCAAAATCTTTGTTCTTGTTGTATAAGTGCAGATGAAATAATTTTATCTGATGGTGAAGTTTCTTTATGTATTTTTTTAAAATAATAAAATTAGCAAAGCCCAAATGGTCAATTTTTTTCTCTTTATTTTTTTGCGGAAATTTGCTTATTAAAAGATTATGCAAATAGCAAAAACAACAAATTACACGATTTTGAGAATCTTTCTGTCTGCTGCATTCAATTTTCACTATCCCCTCAAACTATTATCAATCTTACTTAAATAGTTTCCAAAATAATAATTTGTTGCTCAAAAATGTTCCAATGGACGTTGTCAATTAAGAGATGCTCTATTAAAAAAATTTAAATCCTTTTTTTAAAAAAATATTTACTGAATTTGGGATTAGATTTAGTCTCTCTTTGTTTTTTACAAATAACACATTTTTGGGATTCGTTGAAAAAAATTTTTTAATACAAATCCCCGAATTATTTCTCACAGCTGGAAGCACTCAACGGGCGCCTAGAGTACAAGGATTAGGGGGCGGTGGGGGGCGTAGAAAACACGTAGGTAAGTATATTATAATTTTCTCAAAATTACAAAAAATCGCTGGGATTCAGAAAAAATTCCAAATTTTTTATTTTAACTGCCAATAAATTGTCCTCGCTGAATGGTGCACTGTGTCCGATTTTGTTGATTTTTGTTTAAAAATCATTTAACTTTTGATAAAAATGGCATAGAGAAATGCATTTTTTAAATTGTTTTTTTTTAATTTCTAGATTCATTTGTGTAGTATTGCAGATTTAAATTAATTTTCCGAACTTTTTACATTTTTAAAAATTAAATGTTTATAGTCGCATCAATCTTTTTTCGTTAGAAAACTCATCTTGAAAGGTAGAAAATTCAACTATTTGTTTAAAATTTAACTAATGGCTTAGAAAATTATCTTTGGTTGGAAATTCATTGTTTCGTATTTAAATTAAAATTTTTTTCTAAAAACTTCAACTGTTCAGCTGCAAAACTTAACTCTGTCTTAGAAAGTTCATCGAATTTGGTAGACAATTAATTTTTTTTTATTTTTCTCAAAAAAAGGTAGATTACAGAAAAATTAGACCAGGCAGTTGCATTTAGAAAAAATAGTTGAAATTTAGAGCAGAAAAGACGAATTTTCAACTAAAAAGTTGAATAATAAACATTTTTAGTTTTTTAAAAAATATTTATCAACCAAAAACTTTTTCAACGAAAATGGTGACTTGTTATAAAATATTTTAATATTTAGCAAATTAATAAGTAAGTAGTTGAATTTTCCATCAGAAACGATTAATTCTGAATGAAAAATAAAATATTTGATATTTCACATGAGAAAAGAGTTTTATTATAAACAAAAAATAAATTTTAACAAAACAGATACAAATTCTATCAATAAAGGCAAATTTCCAAAACATCGACAAATTTTTAACAAAAGCGTTGAATTTTTAACTCTAAAATATAAATTTTTTCACTGAATGTTTAATTTTAACTAGATAGGTAAATTTGAAACTAAAAAAGATTTATAACAAAATACTTGAATCTTCAACGATGAATTCCAAACCAAAAATATAATAATAGACTTTTCTACAAAAAATAAATATTTGTCAACGAAAAATGACGTCAGTATTTTGACGTCAGGCTTTTCAGGTAAAATAAAATCTCTAATTTTCATTTTTTTAAGCATTTTGAAAAAAATTGTATATATTAAATTACGTTACATTACATTACTAATAGTTTTTTACCCTCACACAGTGGGAGAAAAATCACATTTTTTAGACAAAAATCGACTGACAGTGCAATTATTAACGGATTTTAATTTTTCTTTTTTAGAATTGACCGTAAGGCTTTCGTGTATAATATTTAACTGCGCAATTTTTATTTTGACTAACCGGAAATTTGTTATTTAACAACTAACTTACAACTTTTTTTTCCTAAATTTTTTCTATGATACTATTTCTTCTAAGACTTTGAAATTCATTAAAAAAAGGTCATAGATCAATTTAAAAACTATATAATAATAATTTATAAGTGGATTGAAGTAACGAAAATTTGGGGAATAATGCTATAAACAATTAATTAAAAAAAGTAATTTTCTCATTATTTGCAATGATGAGCTAATTTTGACCCATAGCTTTTATATAAAGTATCACATATAATGATGCGCGCTTACAATAAGTTAAAAATAACTAATTATTGCCAATTAGTTAAACAATTTTTATAAACAAATGAACATTTCGCTAACTGTTTCATCACAAGGCTTGATTTTTTTGCGGAATCAACTTAAAATGTTTTGTCTGCGACTCCATGCCATTAAATTTTTCATAGTGACCAAAAAATTTTAATTATTTAAAGAATTTATATAAACAAATTCCCGTTTTGACCATTTTATGATGAAAAGGCTTGATTTTTTTGCAAAATCAACTTAAAATGTTTTGCCTAAGACTCCTTGCTATCATATTTTTCATAGTGACCAAAAATGTTAATTATTTAAACAATGCGCATTTGTTAATTAAAATTGTTCGAATAATTAACATTTTTTGGTCACTATGAAAAATATGATAGCAAAGGTTTTGATTAAAAATTTTAAGTCGATTCCGCAAAAAAAATCAAGCTTTTTAATCGAAAAATTGTAAAATTTTGAATTTGTTTATAAAAATTGTTTAAATAATTGGCAATCATTAGCTATTCCCAATTTATTGTAAGCGCACATTATTATCGGAGACACTTTATACCAAAGGTATGGGTCGAAATTAGCTGATAATTGCAAGCCATGAAAAAATGACTTGTTAATTAATTTATTTATAACATTAATAAAAAATTTTTTGTCACTCTAATCCACTTATAAATTATTTTTAGTTAGCTTTTACATTGATTTATGATCTTTTTAATGAATTTCAAAGTTTTAGAAGAAATGGTATAATGAAAAAGTTTAGCAAGAGAAAGTCGTAAGTTTTATTGTTAAATAATATGTTTCTGTTAAATAAAAATAAAAATTCCACAGTTAAATGTTATACCAGAAAGCCTAAGAGTCAATTCTAAAAAAGTAAAATCAAAATCCGTTAATAATTGCACTGTCGGTCTACTAAGGAATTCTAAATAAAAAGGTTTAGTTTGCATTAATTTGAATTGTAATAACCCATCGTTTAATTTCGAGATTGATTTTTAACACTTTTGTGGTTTTCAGTGGAATATAATGAAAAGGCCTAAACTTATTTGATGATTTTTCGTATATTTGAAACCACAAAACTTCATTTTCTTTTTACAGAGTTAAATGCTGTGGTACCCCAAGCACCACGTGCACCTTACCTTTTCCAGTATCAGAACAGAGAAGCTTATGCGACCTTTGATCCTCATACTGGATTACCGCATATTGTTGCGTTTAGAAACACCAATTCTGAAATAACTCGAGAGCACCAGAGAAACAATCTTAGAAGATTCTTGGATTTGATAAATGACATATTTTTTATAGTCACGACAACTGGACCTGAAGGTCATTTAAATTATATAAGACTTGACAATGCACAACAATTTAATGAGCGAGCACGTGAGGGTAAGTATCTTCGCATCTAAAGCGAGGACCCACTTTTTGCAAAAGCTGAGTAAATCCGTAATGAGCCGGCCCAGTGGGCACCAAATTTAATGACGTCTTTACGACATCGTTACGACATCGTTACGACAACTTTACGACATCCTATGTCCATGTTGTTTCGATGTCTTTGCGATATCATAAAGACATCGTCAAATCACACGACTTATTTACGATATCGTAAAGATACCTTAACGACATGGACATAGGACGTCGTAAAGTTGTCGTAAAGATGTCGTAACAATGTCGTAAAGACGTCGCCAAATTTTGTGCCCTATGGGCCTTTCCTTTAACCTGAGAAAATTTATTAATTTACCCCCCCCCCCCCCTAAAAATCAAATAGCGACGCGAAAAAAAAAATTGAAAAATTTTAAGATGCAAATCTCCCGCCTCGGACCTGTTTAATAAATTCAAAATAGTCCCAAAAAGTAGCACATATTTTCAAAAATATTAAATAAGTAGTTTCATATCATTTTTTAAATATTAAATCGACACATTAAATATTTTTGTTATCGAGTATACAATTTAAATTGCCTATGAAATGTCGTAAAACAATTTTTAATTTCTTAAGACACATCCTGAAAGGTTTGTGTCACTCGTTAACATCCTGTCAGAAAACTCTGCAATGTATTGCTGGGATTTATTTTAAAAAACATACATAAACTTTCACTTGTAAATGCGCGTTAAAGGAATAATAACCAGCTCCCAAATTTTGGCCCAAGAAAATGCGAAAGCAAAAAGGGCGAAATGAAAAAAAAACGATGTTCAAAACAACCTGTAGATCAAAATTCTTTATCGATTTTTTTTAACAATTGAGCATTAAATTCTCGAAAAATCTGTCGAGGCCAATTTTTGAATTTTTTGCTTACATTTTTATAGAGTTGCTAAAAGCGAAAAAATGTTGCTTCTTAACATTTTTATTTCTCTGTGCAAATTTTTCTTAGTGGCATCAGGACCCAAGTTTGTTGCAAAAGGGTCAGTGGAAAAAAAATCGACATGTCAAGTTATTTGTTATAAACAAATATTTGCAACAAACAGCCAGTAGATTGGATAATGTTTGTGTGAACTATATTTATGCGGCGAAATCGCTCATTCAGAGAAACGAGGTGAAATCTGAACAAACAGAATTTTCTTCCGATTATCTGCGAATATCATTACCTGTGAAGCACATTGATATTTTTTGACTCAAAATATCATCCCACATTTTTACGAACGAACCATTCGAAATACACTGCTGTCCTACAAGAAAAGTTCCCGTTATAGATGTCGTCTGCTTCAGTCATTTTCAGTCAGTGGTAAAAATGTCGCAGGACATTCGCTTCACTTTTCTTTCAGTCACTCAGTATTTAGGTCATGCGTTGCGTAACCAGGTATAACCAGACTTTACGAAAATTTTGAAGGAAAAGAAATGAACTATTATTTTTTTGAGATTCTCCATTCTTCTCTACGGAATCACGCATGCGCATCTAACATGCGTTGCCATTTCGTGGCGACAGACACAATATTTTATATGGTAGTTACATTGTCGCTCATTCAAATAAAAAAAATGGTGGCAAAAGAAGAAATTAAAAGGCAGGACGATCTTACTCTACACTGGAATATCCAGTTCATGGATCTGTTGATTCCTATTGATATTATTTGGTGATCAAGCTAAGAAATTATGTCCGATGACAAAATTACATCAATGCCTGTCACAGATAACTACCACATTTAACCTTGTTGGTCTGAACGGGCGATTTCTATTCAATTTAAAATAAATTAAATTTTATTTTAAATTAAATTCAAATTAAAAATAATAGTTAGAATTCAATGAAGAATTGTGAGTTACACGTTATTTTTTGGGCATTATTTTTTCATTTCACCCAACTGTGCTATCTGGCATCATCAATAAGGCAAAGAAATGTTAGCGCCGCATTCAAAGAAATGCAAATGCAGATGCAATAATATTAGCTATGTGACATTTCTGGTAATACTTCCAAAAATTGTCAAAAAGAACAAAACAATTCAAGAGAATACCGTTAGAGAACAGTTTTGATTATTTCCTGAATCAAAATATATTTCAGAACATTTAAAAGCAGCCCCTTGCAGGAACAAGTGGACATATCTGATTTAGTTTGGGCTGGATCTTTAAATAAAACAAAAAATGGAAAACCATTCGTCAGAATGCTTCCAGAAGATTTGAGAACTTTAAAAATCTCTGAAAACCATTGAAATCCTTAGAAAATCTTTTAAATCTGTTAAAATATCTTAAAACATCATATGTAGTGTAAAATCTTCAATTTCTTCCGAAATTCTAGAAACTTCTTTAAAACAAAAAGCAAATTTTTTTTCTTCAAATTCCTTTCGAATGATTAAAGCCCTAGGAAATCCTTTAATATTGTTTAGAAATCTTTAAAATTCCTAGAAATCTTTTAAAACACCATAAAATATTTCAAATCTTTTGAAATCCTATTAAATTACAGAAGTCAATCAAAAATGTATGTGTAATCTTTTAAAATACCCTTAAATGTTTCAAATCCTGTTAAATTCCATTAAATCACTGAAATAAATAAAAAAATTGTAAACTTTTAAAATAATCTAAACTATTTAAATCCTTTAAACCCCTTTGAAATTTGTTAAAGCTCTTGATAATTCCAAGGAATTTGAAAAAAAGTTAAACTATTTAAAATCGTTTGATCATTTTATCAATTGATCCTCAGGATCAATTAAATTAAAAAAATGTGTGATTAAAAAAAAATCCATTAAAATAAGCAGAATAGAGTAAATGTAGAGAAATTCAAGTGAATTAGGAAAATTCAAGTAAATTCATAAAGTTCAATAGAATTGAAAAGAATTCAGGATAAATTAATAAGAATTCAAAATAAATTAAAAATTTCTTTGAACCTTCAGAACCCTAAAAAATACCTCACTTTTCAAGAATACATTTTTTTAAATCGACTAAAATATTATAATATGCCGTGAAATCCTATCATATTTTCGGAAATCATTGGAAACGTATTAAAATACATTAAGAGCGTTAAAATGTCCAAAAATTATTGGATATCTTATTGAATAACGTAAAATCCTTTAAAATATTTTAAAACCTCAAACTCCTTGTAAAATCGTTTCATATCATTAGAAATTCTAAAAAATTCTTTATCCTAAAATATTTCAAAAGCTTTAAATCACTTCAAATTAATCGAATTAACGAAAAATTCCTTGAAATCTATTAAAATTCGATAAGATACTTAAAATAAAAAACTCCGGAAAATACCTTAGATGTTTTAGAAATGGCCTGAAATCTTAAAAATTCCTTAAAATCATTGAAATCTGTTAAAAATGTCTCGGTATCTTAAAAATATCCGGAAATGAAATGAATATTGATTAACCCAAGAATTAATTTATTAAATGAAAAATGACTGCTGTAAGCTTTTCGTTTGAAAATAAATTCTCTGATTTTTTTGTTTAAAAGTGCCCGACTCAAATAGGTTATCTATAGTGGTCAGATCTTAAAAATAGAAGAATTTCTTATGAAGAAATTCCAATAAATTATTTTTAGCATGTTAGTAAGGGGTTACTTTTGGGGATTGTTAAGATATATTTTTTCATTCAGGGTTTCCAGGGTTGTTTTGTGAAGGCATAGTGAAAATTGTTTTTATTTTGTAAACTGGTTTCAATTGTTAGAAAATTAAGGTCAGGTAGCTTTAAAAAAAAACTTAGTCAATTTGAAAATTATTTTATTATGTGCTTAGAAGTTTTAAAATAATTTTCTTATTTTCGATAGTCCGCATTATAATAATTTGGGCAAAAAAGGTATCTGTACATTCTAATTTTTCCTAATATGGCGCCAGTATTTCTATTTCGTTAATATCGATGTTGCCAGAGGGTGCTGATGATAAAGTATTGGTTTGTCTACATTTATCACTTGTTGACGGCGGTAGAATAGTTGTTTTTTTTTTGTCTTTTTTTATAATTTTTACAAGCGTTGAAGTATTTTTTTGATTTTCTCCTCTAATATAAATTTGCGAAATTCGTGAGCTCGAGGAATCGAATAGCAATAATTTTATTTGAAATTTCCAGTATTATTAGTCAAGTATTTACTCAATTTGCCCTAATTATTTTAAACTTCTTTTTCTATTGCAATTTTTGTTTTATTTTTACAAATTTCTAGTCGAAACTTCACTCCCAGATGACCTCATCCGTATTCCCGGCATCCCTGGACAGCTCGCGGTTTGGTATTATCAAAGAAGTAGGATAGCAAAAAAGATGAGATTCGCAGGAAGAAATGTAATCGCATATCCACAGGAATGTAGAGATTTACAAATTGCTAGCAATGAAGTAGAATACAGTGACAAACATAATATAAAGAATTACATATTAAAATCCGGTGAATGGATCGGAATCCACCTTGTACCAGTACAACCTCAATGATGTCTTATATTTTGTTTTGTAGATATAATCACTAAAATACACAAATATTATTTTGTGTGACTTCTTTCTTGTATATGTATTTTGTGCAAAACGTTCCCTTGCTTAATTTGAATTCAAGTTTTGTGTACACTTATGTAAGTTCGCTGGTACCTCCTAGTGAGGAGGTACCTCACTAGGTAAATTTTTCGTAATTTTCAACAGGTTTTTGTCCTAAAATAATAAAGATTTGGTTTTAGAAATTTGGGGAATGATAGCCAACATGCTAGCGAACATCCCCGAAATCTTCGTTTGTGGAATAATTTTGAACAAATTAAAAAATTTTCTAAATTTGATTAATGAAAACTGATTCAAACCGAAAAGTAGCGCAGATTCATACACTTTGTATTCAGCAGAATATATTCTTTTGTTCTCTTTCCTGAAAAAAGAGTTCTTGGATTTCACTTATATTATTTTATAACGCCTCCTAATCTAGTTTAAACTGTTTTAAAGTTTTTTAGACAAAAACCCCGAAAAACTGAACCCGATTCACCACACGACGAAGCATAAAACGCCCTTAATGTTCTGGTAATGGTCTACATGCTGCCTATAACCCTACTTATCATAACCTTATTTATACGTCGGAATGTCTCCATCAGCCTTTCCGTCAGCAGTAAATTGGTTTCCAAGAAACACGTGATTATAATCTTGTTCTAACTCTCTTTGTCTTAGTCAATGGTGCCTACTGTTTTCTCATTCTTTGTTCTAAAAACCATAAGTTTGTTCTATTTGCGTTAACTTTGATGCCCATGTTCTTTATGCTAGCGTTCAGTCTGCTTAGTATTCGCTGCAAGCATCCTAGCTTAGCAACTTGTCTAATATCAAACACATCACTCCAACTTATTTTCGAAATTTCCAAAACTTAATTCTATCCACCTTATTCAATGCTTTTCCTAGGTCAAGGAATGCTCAATAAACTTTTTTGATTACAATTAAACCTCTGTTTGCGATCTGTCTCAAGCTATCTATCTGATCTGCACATGGTCATCGTGGCATAAATCCATACTGGACTTCCCAGAACTTCTATTCTGTTATTCTTATCACCGTTTTCTCTCTGTATCGGAATATTAATTGCCTTCTTCCAGTCATCATGAACTTCCCATCCACACCAGACGTCTTGTCGTTCATCAAGTTCTCTATAATTGCAGAACCACAGAATCCTTCAACCGTGTTTTGTAACACTTCGAAAAGCGTATTTTATTACTTTTGTATCATACCAGGTGTATACATATGAAACCGGTATTGCCATCTAGCGGCCAGTAGGCACACTTGTAGACACTGTCGGAACTTACCATTTGTGCTAATTGGCGTATTG
>NC_046657.1:67400162-67421402 GCF_010883055.1 Belonocnema kinseyi
GGGCGCATACTTTGAATAAAATATTTGTTATCATTCTCTTGAAATAAATGTGTTTTTTTCTTGAAAAAATACCGGTTTCATATGTATACACCTGGTACAGTCGGTCGCATAAGGGCGTAGTCGCTGTTGTGATGAAACAAAGATATTTATTACCAAAATTTTTTGCAAATATCGTTCTATTCGATCAAAAAATGTGATGCAAATACATTAATACCAGGTCCAATCCCCGCCAGCATCAATAGTGGCCTGGCATCTTCAAGGCATACTTTCTATGAGATTTTGTGCCTATTCTCTAGGAAACGACCACCAAATTTGCAAACTCGTCATCGCAAAGTCACGGTCAACATTATCTTTCACCCAGTCGACACGTTTTTGGACCTGCTTGTCACTCAGCATTGGCTTTTGCAAAGGACTTCGAAATTTCAATTTATTCGCAAGAAAATGTCTACGAATCGCTTCGAGCGATATTTTGAAACATTGTCGAGACAATTTCCGTGCCCCTTCAAGAAACGACAATGACGGAGTCTTCAAAAACCGGCTCAAAATAATTTTCTCTCATTTTCTCGACACTATGTCAACAGAGCCTTGATTTGTGTGGTCGTCGACATTTTTAAGTTCTTTGTTACGATTCAGCTACTTGCAAACTAACTTCTTCGTCTTTAAAATGTATTTTTCAGCAGCCGCTTGAGTCATTTTGGATCCTTTCGGAAGTAAATGCAAAAAAACATCTTCGAAGCGAGAAGCGTAAGCAGTATTCATTTTTCTTTTGGGAGGGGGGGGGGGACTACTACAAACTGAATGCTTACTTTTTTTCAGGATTTACAGCAAAATTGAATGTTATAAAAACGGGTTAGATATTTTTAAAAATCTGGAAAATTCATGGACGCTCCTTATTTTTTCTAGAATGCAATGCAGTTTTCCAAGTTTCGAAATAAGCAATTGTTTACTAATGAACGATCGTTTTGCACAAACATATCATCTTGAAAACTAATAATGATGGGGAAGTTGTTCCTTGGGTAAAAATGTGCAGTTTTGTAGCGAGATGACAGTTTAATTAAAAAAATTAGAGTAAATCAATATTTTGCGAAATAATATTTTACGCATATATCGGAATTCAATGAGAATAGCCACCCTGTAAAAAGCGTTGGAAAAAAGTATCTATTTCACAAAAATAGGTACCTCAGAAGGCCGGGGATACCAAAGTCCCTGTCTGTTCGCTTCCCAACAATTGACCTGTGGTCTCTGCATATAATACCTAGAATTATTTTTAAATTTTTCCATTTTTTTATCTTTTTATATACCAAAAAATTGCGTCTTCTCAGAAGATTGCATGTTGTTTTCTATCGTTGATTGTTCGATTATGAAGCTCTGAAAGTTTTAGAAATTTGAACCAATGTTTCAGGGAATTTTATTAAACGTGTCATCCGAATATGAAATGATTCTCATTTGCATTTCTATTAACGAAGGCAAAACCTTCAGACATGTTCTATAAAAGAGGAAGAGAAAAGCAACGAAACTAATTATGATCAAGGCCAAAATCAATATACCTGAAAAAAGGATAAGACTAAAAATAAAAAGCAAGCTGGAAAAATAATATATGAGAGCAAAAAGAGTACATGACTTTCCTAATTTTCTCGATCCGTACGTGACTTTCGTAGTTTTTTTTTATCCGTACGCGTCCCGTAGACTTTTATCCCAATTTTTGTGACTTTCAAAGAACTTTATTCATATAAAAAACCCAGACTTACCTATAGTGGTTGTCTTCACGATTTTATTAGACATACTGTTATCTTAAAATTTGAAGTACGAACCATTTAAATAAAGTTGCAATATTTTGAACAAATGTGAAATATTACTTAACGAAGAACCGCCTTGTACAAGTCGCGTGCCTTTTGCATTCACCGTTAAACAGTACGGAGTTTTATGTGCAAAGAAAGAGTCTTCAGCTTTCTGCCGTCATACAGGCTGATTTTTGATTATTTACGTAAATCAACTAAAAACAGACAGTAGAATTCCGTCTATATTCTAGAATCTACAACTACTTCGGATTAGAACCGATATTAATGATTTTCGCTTAAGTGATGAGGTGAACGCAAGAAAGAGGTTTAAACTAAAATATTATTAACTTTCATTTCACTTGAATAGAGATAAACATGGTTCAAGTCTATGATCTCGCGCCAATTGCTAGGAAAGGCGTCGAGTTAACCGCCCGTATGCCCTTCTGCGATTTCTTTAAAAGTGTGGGGCCGAGAAATTTATTTTAAGATCAAACTACGTTTTACCACTGCTACGTTCATCATCAATGACCGCCCGGATTGACATATCCGTAAAAGTAATGATAAACCGTTCAGATGAGAGTGAAAAGAGTTTTAAGATTAACGGAATTAAAGTTAGGTGGCCAAGATAAAGTTTGGCTCTGGAAAAATCAGAAAAAGCTAATGGAAGATCTTCTTTTGCACGGGGAAGGAGGCAGGGTTCCACAACAGGTTTCTCTAACTCGGTAGTAGCTCTTCGGACTGTAAAGGTATGACCCAGATCATCCTCTTTCGGATGCACCTCGGTAACTCAGCATAAAGGCCAGTTGGTAAGTAGAATCGTCTTATCAGACTCTTTCAAAATAGCTTAATCTCTTACCTGGATACACTGTTGACTTTCACGCTATTTAGGACCTTTCATTCGCAGGAACTTGCTTCTTTCTAAGCATAGTTTCAGGAGTGGCGGTGAGAGGTTATCCAATGAGACTGCTTCCTATAACCCATATATATTTGCTATATCGTAATTTTTTTTTAAACGTTGATGAATTGATATGTGTTTATCATATGTGTCTTGAGATTTTAATCAATCAACCACCTTTGAACGTGAGAAATAATATTTTCCACTCACTACTACCTCTCCTCGATCCTTGAGATTTTAGCCGAGCCGGTGCTGAAAAGAGTTGTTTATATTTGTTATATTAGTTCGCTAAGATTTGCATTTTTTACATTCTCACCACCTATAAAGAGAGAACCATGTGAATCATATCTTAAACGTTTTGAATACACCTATTACACTTCTTGTAAAAAAACGAGGATTTTCTGGATACATTCATTGAGCAGAATGCTAAAATTGAGCTTAGCATCGAGAAACAAAAAAAAAACTAAAACAATGTAATTCGTATTGAACTATATATTTCTTTGTCCATGTCCCTATTGAAATGCATGTTGCGAGAAAAAATAACACTAAGATTTTTGGGGTGGCTGCCTTTAGTGAAGATTTACGCATAAGATCATCGATAACTATGAACTTGGGACGGTGATTATCAATAGAATATTCAGTCGGTTGAGGTAAGCATTCTCAAAATTCTATGGTTTTGCAGTATTCAGAATAACCCGACTGCCATTCTGAATAGTTAAACAGAATACGTTGAATATGCGTATCGCACATTACTGAAATATAATCCGGTATAGTTCATGATTTATAGTAAAATAAAATAGTTAAAGAAAACGTATTTTCTGAATAACCAATCAGCTTATAACTGCTGACAGTATTGAATCTATATAAGCTTCTTTTCGATTCCACAAACGTGAAGCTATATGAGGTTTTGCCGGTTCAGCGCATGGCCAGGCATTTCAAGCTTATTAGAGCCTAGCTCGCATGTCGACAATAAGCTAGTACCCGATACAGGAATTAGGCATGGATTAAAAGAAAAAGTTCATGGAGAGGGTAAGGGGGAGGGCGAGAAAATGAAGGCAGTAAAGATAGGAGGGGTAACGTATAAGTTTGTCACTGTGTACAATAAGGATGGAATGGAAAGGTTAAAGAAAGGGTGGAAGACTTACTAGGAGGGAGACATGAAGGTATAGTGGTACTGAGGGGGGCTTTAATGCGAAAATTGGGAGTGAAGGGGGCCTGTACCTGGAAGACAAGAGATTCGAAAGAAAATCAAAGAAAAAGGTGAAAAACAAGTACCAGAGGTGCAAGGAAGGAATGGCAAAAAGGGAGGAGCTGAGAAGTGTTAAGACAAAAGGGGACGTTGTGGAAGATAATTAATAGGTTTAGGAAAAGTAGGGTGGAAATAAGTGAGAAGATAGGGAGTGACGAATGGTGGACATTTTTTAAAGATTAATTTCATGGATCAAATATACGGAAGAGAGATGAGGGGATAAGAAGAGCGAGAGAGATCGATGGAGAGAAGCTGAATGGCGAGTAGATAGAGAAACAGATAAGAAAGTTGAAAAAATCTGAGGCAGCTGGGCTGGACGGGATAGAGGATGAATCGAGGCTGTTTGGCACACAAGAGGTAAGGAAGAGGCTGACGGGGGTAGTGAAAAAAGTATAGGGGGGGGATTCCCAAGAGGGTGAAGGAAGGGGTTAATGGTACCAATTCATAAGAAAGGGGATAGGGAGAGGAAGGAAAATTATAGAGGAATTACGCTAATGAATACGGTTTACAAAATGTATGCCATAGTGGTGGCAGATAGGCTGCGGAAGGATGTTGAGGGAAGAGGCATATTGCTGAAGACTCAGGCGGGATTTAGGGACGGAAGGAGTACTATTGACAATATTTACGTCTTGCAGCATGTGTTGGATACAGAACTAACCAAAAAGGGTGCCAAATTGTACGCTTTTTTGTAGATCTAAAAGGCGCGTTCCCTTCGATGGATAGGAAAAGGTTGCGGGAGGCAATGGTAGGGAAGGGAATGGAGAGACCTGATCAAGAGGTTAAGAAAGATATATGAGGAGACGAAAGATAGGGTAAGAGGAGATGAGGGAATCTCTGACGGTTTCTGGATGGATAGGATGTTTATGCAAGGGTGCCCAGTTAGCCCAACGCTTTTTTCAATTTTAATCGTGGACATGGAAAGTAAGCTAGCAACGGGAGTTGTAAGAGGAGTCAGGATATGGTCACTCTCATATGCAGATGAAATAGTCTTGCTAACAAAGAGCGAAGAGGCTTTAAAGAATATGATGAGAAGGTTGCGAAGATACTTGGACAATAATAGGCTAGAGTTAAATGCGACAAGTTCAAGGTTATGTTGTTCAGGAAAGGAGGTGGGAGAAATGAGGGGAAAAGCGGTACAGGGGGTAACAGAATTTTTGTACCTGGGCTTCTTGTTTCGGAGGAATGGTGGAGTGGATGATAATATAAAAGAGAAGGTGATGAGAGCAAATGTGGTAATGCAGCAGGTGTGGGGCCTGGAGAAGAAGTTGTTCGCAGATGATTTTGTAAGGAGAATTAAATTCTTTAATTCGCTAGTGATAAGTGTCTTATTTTACCGAGTGAAGTGGAAGGAAGTGAGGAGCGTTTTAATACCAGGAGAAAGTTTTGGAAGAGGCGGAAGTAAGCTAGTTAGGGAGTGTTTGTGGGAGAAGGAGAACAGGCGTGTGATTGCGATGATGGAGGTGACAAGAGAAAGGTATTTTAGAAAACCAATGGATTGCAAATGGATAAAGTGAAAAGAATACACGAGGAAGGAAGAAAGGTATGAGTTCGTTCAAAAGAATGTCATGGAGAAGTAGAAGGCAGAGGGAGAGGAGAGAATAATAAAGTCAAGATTTAATTGGAACTACGTGTGAATTATACCAAGGGAAAACGCAATATTTGAGTGAGAAAGGAGAGCAAGGAAGTTAGGAAC
The DNA here is from genome assembly GCF_010883055.1 of Belonocnema kinseyi. NCBI lineage: Eukaryota > Metazoa > Arthropoda > Insecta > Hymenoptera > Cynipidae > Belonocnema > Belonocnema kinseyi. The sequence continues at coordinate 67,405,778 of NC_046657.1, forward strand.
TTATAGCGAGAACACCGGTTGGAGGAGTGTAAAAGAGGTGGTAAGGAGTGGGATTATCATGGAAGTATTTTTGCATAAAAGGGGGACAAAAGGGCAGTAGCATCGGTAAAGGGGGTGTTGGGTAAGATGGAGAAAAAGGGAAGGAAGAAGGAAGAGGAATGGAGAAAGAAAGATTGTAAATAGGAGAGGAAGGAGGTGAAAGAAAACTGTAAATATTGTAAATAGTAGATAAGTATTAGGTGTCAGCCGTGGAGGCAGAGGCTGGCAATGCGAGGTATAGCGAGAAAATAGCGACACGCGTGCGAGGCGAAAAGAGGTGAAGCAAGGAAGGCTAGACTATATGGAGGGATCTTAATTCTTAAGAGGTAGTTGTAAGAAAATTTTAAAAAAATGGAAGTGTAAGTAAGTCAATTTTTCAAGGCCACAGGCCGAAAAATAAACTTTTATCTCTCTACAAAAGCATGATTAAAAATATATTAAAGACATATTTTTAAATTGAATAAGCGGACAGAAACTGCTAAACAACTCTTTAACAGTCCTAAGTCTTCTTTTTAATGCGACAATTTTCTATTTACCTACTGCTTAAAGTACTCTAATTTAACATTCACAATTTGGCGCACAAATTAACTAATGGGTATGTCTATTTGTTCCACCGAAAATAGGCACTTAATTCTTCCACGAAAATATCCATGTAGAGCTTGACATTCGGTAATATCCATTTCATATTTAAGATGCGTTCATCGATGCAAATGACAATGTTGACAAAGTGTTTCTTATTTTTTCCTTGCGTCTCGGTATTTATTGCTGTGGTTGCAATTGTCGTTGTTGCATTCTGTACAATCTTTCAGATTAAAGTATCTTTTGTATCATACAAAGTTATAAAAAAATAACCGTCTTTAATCGGTGAAGAACAACAGTTGGAGTCATTGTTACTACATCGATCCTCCAAATAGGAACAAAAGAGATCGAATTTTGATGGAATTATAGCCATTCATGATGATTGAAGGAGATTCAAATAGAATTATTCTCGAAGAATTCTAAAACTGATTGCAGCGATCTATCAGCTTGAATTTTCAAACCAAAAAGAACCTTTTACAAAGAAAAGTTATTAAATTTATTGATTGTTGCAAGAATCTGAGGCTGGCGAGGTAAAACTTTTCCTTTTTTTACTTTTACACTTTTAGATGAGGAGGTATCTGCAGAGCAAATTCGTTTTCTGATACACTTTTTACTGTCAAATCTTGTGAGGCTTTATGCTGGTTGAGCTAAGTATACTCTTAGTAACTGCCTTGTAATTTCACCCGAGCTTGTAATTTTGCATGTAGAATTATTGTTCAAACATAATATTAATTTAACGATTTTGCAATTACTCACTATCAAATTGTTGAGCGTTTGCGATAGCAATATTGAGTTTTATTTTTGTAGTAATTTTAACTTTCATATTTTTGTAACTTCGATTCAGTTTGCAATAACTTTTAATTCGCTTTATTTTGTCGTTTAAAATTTTATTTAATACTATTATCCCACTTTTTGGAATTATTAAATAGTGAATCATTTTCAAACTCTTTTTTTAAGTTTAAAATATTTATCCGTGGCAAAATACTTCGAATGTTATCCTTCGTGTGCAAACTCTACCACATTTGTGTGTCCAAATATTTATGGCAAGCAAGCATCGAATTCTATTACGAAATAGGTAACCCATCTCCCTCGGAACCCGTTGTATAAACCCGGCACGGTTCGCCCGAAATGACTTTTACCCATAGGTCTAAACCCAGCACATTTTTTTATTTTGTATTTGGGATAGTCTTTTAACCATTTTCCGATGAAAGTCAAAATCCTTGTCAATGCCGTTTTCGAAAGCTTTTTATTAAAATGCTCAACATGGAAAAAGACTGCATAAACTTTAGGAATGATACTGATTTTAAAAATGAGGTAACTTCGTTTGAAACCTTGTAAATAATGCACAGAAAAAACTGGGGATTCACTAAAGTTGCGGCTCAAATCAAAGTTAGTATCATTTAGAACTTGAGCTCTAATGGATACCTGTAGAGAGCCAAAAGGGTTCGGTTAAAGTATTCTTGAAAAGAACATGAAGTACCATTCACAAACTACACGCTTGCAAAGTAGGGCTCGTGAGTTAAAAATCGATTTACAGTTATCGACCGATGACTTGAGACGAAAAGTTTTTTGCATATGAATATGCCTTTATGTTGACAACTTTGCTACATAACCTGCAAATTATATTTACCAAGTCATTATATATATTCTAATCGCGGTATTATTTTGTTTCCTAATTATCTTAATTAAATTATGTCCAACAGTGTTCGATTACATGTGTGCTTGAAAGTAAATCTTATGTTATTAACTAAACATAAAATCCAAGTGGGCAAAGCGAAATATAGGTTCTTTAACAGTAGGCTCAATCACAATTGAGATCCTTTAGAACACCAAGTGTTGTATCATTTAGAGGTCATTTGTCGTTTTGAGTTCCATTTCAGCAAGTTGGGTTTATTTTGGTTACAGCTCATTTGGAATCGAAAACGAGTTTCAATGTGAACTCCAGTTTTTCCTGTGTCCGTAACCTAAAATTAGGTCGTAGACACACGTAGAGCTAAATTGGTAATAAAAGTTACATTATTGCTCAGGTTAATTTTTTCTTTATTCTTCACGAAATTATTTTACTTTGTACAGTAGGCGGTGCTTCCATTAAGTAGGCAGTCAGAATTTTAATAGAGAAGATGAATTAAAACTGAGGAAGCTTATCTTTTGCAATGAGAGGAAAAGAGAAACTGTAGCGTGTTTCGACAACTGGGGACTTTGTTCGACCTGAGGTAAGGAAATATGGAATAGTCTATATGATTTAGGACAAGATTAATAATATTTTGGTCAAATTTCATGAAGTTATCGGTAATTCTATTATTTGAAATATCTCCAAGTGGGTCTTGCCTTGAGATAGCAGTTTACAAAAGCAGTTTAAGTTTTTTTTAACCTTGTAGCATTCATTAGTGGCTGAAAAATTAAAAAATCTGGAAATGTTATATGCATTTTTACCTCAGTTTTTACTTTACACAAATTTCTTTTACATGTATTGTACAGAGCTCCAGGTAAACTATCTTTGTCCGTATAGTATTTTAAAAAAGCTTCTAAGTCAGATTTTAATTCTTTATTTACACAAAACATTTGTTTAGTTTTTCAAAAACGTAATGAACAAACTTTATAACGATTTTCATAATTTGTGTACGCATAATCTTTCGACATTTTCGTATTTTATATACAATATTTTACAGTTACATTATTAGTACAAACACACTGAAAATAAGCTTATGAACAGTAATCAATATAAAACCGTAAAACCCCTAAGTTTATGGTACTCTGAGCGAAAAAAAGTGCGGCTTGTACCGAGCGTGGAGTGAAATGTATTACGGGCGATATTTTTGGTCAAAAATCCTCATAAGGGACATGCCCAACGTCACTGTTCACAAACAACAGCTGCTGCTCGTAAGCCTAAAGTAAGTCGAATCTTCTAACAAGGCAACGGGCAAAAGCCCTTTTGAATTGCTATTTGGTTATATACATCGTCATGACGAAGATGAGTTGCGGAAAATTATCAACGAAGGTAAAACTCGTTTATTCCCACTAACGAAGACACAAGAAGAAATTTGTCAGAAACTTTTAGAAGAACAAAGAAAGTACAAGCAGAGATATGATACAAATCGATCGCCAGTCAAGTTCACTTCGGGACACATAGTCGCTCTGAGAGACGCTTCACAACTAGCGGGCGAATACACTAAACTTCAGAAAAACGTCAGAGGTCCGCTAGTAATTACAAAAATTTACCCGTCGGACACCTATGGGGTAGCAGACCTGAGAAACAACAAAAAGGACATCGTTGTGCTACTACTGCTTTCGCAAGTCAATTCAAAGTTTGAAAACCCTTTGAAAACGAAAACACGGACGACCTTTGGGATGAAGAATTTGACTCACCATACGAGCATATAATCAACGAAGATCAAGATGCAGTGGACGCACACAGAAACTTCAAAGGTTCTGATTTCAAAAAATTTGCGGACACTCGTTCTAAGCGCGTGAGGCGAGTCATTAACCGATATAGTACTAATCTTCTGTAAAAGCGTAAAATTGGTTCATTGCTAATTTATATCAACTTGCGATGAGCTAAATTATCGGATGACCGAGTGATAGCGAATTAAAATTCAAATTAAACATTCTTGACAAAATTAAGTAACGGATTAGAGAGCGTAACGACCGAGCGATCGGCGAGGACGAGCTTTCAACGTGGGCGAAAAGTTTTTGGCGTTCTGAGAAAAAACGAGGGCGGCTTGTACCTAGCGTTGAGCGAAAATTGTCACCAGTGATATTTTCAAGCGAAAATCTTTTGAGCGAAATGCGAGTTACGCGAACTACTTATTAATCTCTTTTGTAATATTAAAACGTGTTTAATATATCCGCTGTTCTTATTCTCTATTCTGCTTGAGTTACCATTGTCCCCAAAGATTCACCCCCTCTCCTGTCGATTTGTGCGGTTTTTGGTCTAATATATTTTTAGGTCAAAAAATTTCACAAACCTCCTCAAATACTAAAAATTAAGCACTTGCTAAAATTTGTTTAAATAAATATACTATTAACTCCCTACTTGATACCACTCACTTACTTACCAATTTTTGCCTTTTCGCTTCCCTTTATGGTGCTGGAGGGCGTGGCTTTTCAATTTATTCTTGTGCGGTATATATAAATACAAAATATATAACCTTGATCAGTACAATTTAGCAGGAATTTAACAAAACTTAAAACCTATGAAGTAATATTGAGTTGACCGTGAAATAATCTCTATTTGACATCAAGCGGTTAAACAAACCCCGAATTCGCATTTAGAAATCCCACAAATCTATATATCTATTTTTTGGATTTCTTTATCGGCTTTATTCAAGTTGACCTTCAAATGATCTTGCACCTGATGTGACAGAGGTTAACAAACCTCGGATTCGGAATCAGCGACAACAAAAAGACAGGGAGTTTATGATTTATTTTACTAAGCGAATACAAATTTGACAGCACCGAATCACTCCAAAAATGTTGTTAACAAGTGATGGCATTTACAGTACTTGATGGGTTGTGTAGGGGCAAAGTACGGGGGTCAGGGTGGCTCATTTAGGGTGGAATCGAATTATCATTGTGATAAGATACTAGAAAAATCTTCGTGAAATTTTTTTAACAAAAAATAGCCTGGGCCAAAAACAGCCCAAATCGAACCTTCGCATTTTTCAGAAATCTAACCAAATTTTTTGTATTCTCCTAGAATATTTCAAAATTTTTAAAAAGATTCTTCACTCCACTCTACTCGAATCGACGCGACTCCACTCTACCCCCACTCCACCCCACCATATCCCAACCCACCCCATTTTACTCCACTCCACTCCACTCCGCTCCACTCAACTCCACTGCACTCCAATCCACTCCACTACACTCCACTTAACTCCACTCTGCTCCAATACAATTTATTATAATCAAATTGAATCCTATTCGGTGCAATCCAATCCAGTTTGTTTCAATATAATTCATTCTAGTCCAATCCAATTCATTCTAATTCACTGCACTCAATTCAACTCAAATGCAATCCACTTCACTCTAATCTTATTCATTTCAATTCACTCCACTCAAATCAATGCTACACAAATTCAATCCAATTCATTCCAATCCACCCAACTCCACTTGAATACACTTAACTCAATTTAAATCCACTTCAATATAATGCAACCCAATTCATGACAATCTAATTCCAATCCAATCCACTAAACTCAGCTTAGATTAATTCAATTCCAATGCACTCCAATCCAACTCATTCCATCCACTCCAATTTACCCCACTCCACTCTATTCTAATACAATTCATTATAATCAAATTGAATCCAATTCATTGCAATCCAATGCAATTTATTCCAATACAATTCATTCTAATCTTCTTCGCTTCATTCCAATCCAATACACTCAATTCAACTCAGATGCAATCCATTTCAATTAAATCCTATTCATTTTAATTGACTTCAATCAACTCAATGCTACTCAAATTCAATCCAATTCATTCCAATCCACTTCACGCGACTTCGATCAGCTTAGATTATTTCAATTCCAATACAATACAATCCAACTCATTCCGATCCAATCTACTTTAATCCACTTAAGTCAACTCTGATCCTCCCCAATCTAATCCACAGCAATCAACTCTACTCCAACCCCCTCCAATTCAATTGATTCTAAGGTAATTCATTATAATCTACTTAAATCTAATTCATTTCAATCCACTCTACTCACCTCCACTCCACTTCACTACACTTAACTCCAATCTTATCCAACTCATTGTAATCTACTCGTCTTTAATCCATTCAACTAAACTCCAGTCCGCTTCAATCCAATTCATTCCAATCTACTACACCTAACTTAACTCCTATACAATCCAATCCACTTCAATCTAATTCACCCCAATCCCCTCCATTTCACTCAACTCAAGTCTTCTCCAATCTAATCCAATTAATTCTAATCTACTCCACTTTACCCTTATCCACCCAACTTAACTCAAATTCACTTCAATCTAATCTAATCCAATTAATTGCAATCTAATATATCCTAATCTAATCTACTCCACTCAGATTAGATCAAATTCATTTCAATTGACTTCAGTCCACTCCAATTCAAACCAATCCAATGCAATTCAATCAACTTCAATCTAATCCAACTCGCTCCAATCCACTCCAATCCAATCTCGCTCAAGAGAAATTACAGGGTGCGTTCCCTGAGAGGTTTATTTAAAAAATTCTAAATAATTTTAAAAATGCACTAAAAATCTTATGGGTTATTTTCTGCAAGTTTTGAAATATTCACAAATAATTGTCAATCTTTTAATATATTCTCTAAACATTAGTTTTTTTTAAATCAAAAATCATTATAAATTTTCGTTTCAAATTATTTTGAATTTGCTAAAAGCTTCAAATTTTTAATTACATATTATGAATTTTTTTTAAACTTTAAAATTTCTCTTAAACTTATTTGAATTTTTCTACAATTTTTTCTTCTTGCCAAATTAAACTGTTTTTTTTTTAAATCTTCTACCCTTTTTTCGAAAAGTTAGGTACATAATTATTTCGGAGTTTTAAAAAATCGTTCAAAAATAAAAGGCTATTCTTTATTTAAAGTTGTTAAAATCATTTTCAATTATTTTCATTACCAATAAAATTGCTTTTTGGACATTTTTTTCTACAAAACTGACGATTCAGAAAATTCGTAATTTTGATCAATAAATAAACTAAAATGCGCCAGAGTTATAACTTAATAAAATGTTATTAATTTTTCAAATTAATTTAACAAAAAGATTCTGGTAGTTTTACAATTATATATAATCGTTGAAAGAATTGACAATTTTTTAAAAACTTGTTTTTGCGATATTGGATATTGAATGCGGAACACTGGCAAAGAATTTCGACACGAAGCTCGGAGTTAAACTAACATTTACTTTCTTTTAGTCCAGAAATTACACAACATAACTTTTTATGTAACTCACTTATGATTGAGATTAGAAGATAAAATGTTTCAAAGCAAATAATTGTGTGAAAAGTACTTAGCATGGTTGCAAAGTATTGAATTAAATTATCTGAAAAATGTTTCTTATAAATTTTCTGCTTATCTTAATTAAATTAATTAACAAAATCCAATAGAGTATTTCACTATTTTTCATTAAAAGTTCATTCTTCTGTTTCAATAGTCTGATATTATATTTATGGTTTACAATTGATCTCCTTAAGTTCCAAATTCACTATTTAGTTCAAAATATAACTATTTTGTTCAAAATTTGTTTGCTTGCTTTTATTGAAATTTAATTTCTTCATTTGAAATTTTAACTAATTTTTCGGTTGATAATTTACGTTTTTTTTGTTGAAAATTCAACTTCAAATTCCTAATTGAGAATTCATCTTTTCTGTTAAAAATGTAACCAACTAGTTGAAATTTAAACTAATATGTTGAAAAAGCATTGTATTAGTAGAAGATCCATTTTTTTAGACTGAAATATTTGTTTGAATTCCTTTTTATTTAGATGCAAATTGATATTTTGTAGTGGATAATTGAAGAATATGTTTCAAAATATATTTGTGTAATTTGTTGTAAATTCAACTAATTGATCAAAAGTAAAACAAATCTATTAAAAATTAATTTTATTAGTTGAAGATCTTATCTGCTTGAAAATTGAATTACTTGTATTTGGTTGAAAATTCACATTTTTTATAACATAAATTCTTTCAACAGCAAATTTAACTACACTGTTTGGTGTGGAAAAGTTGACTCTATTAATTTTCAAATTAACTTATTTGGTACGAAAATTAACTTTTGTGTTAAAATTGCAATTGATTTGCGGACAATTCTTCCTTCTAGCTTAAAAACGTACAAGCTTCTTTTTCTTAAGAGCTGGGCGTTTTGGTTGTAGAAGCAACTATTTTCTCTATATTTTCTTTATATTTAAAAAAATTTAAATTTTTACTAAATAATCGAATTTTTAACAAAATCATTGTGTTTGAAATAAGATGGTTGAATTGGTAACCTCATTTTTGAATTTTCGATACATGAAGATGAATTTCAAACAAAACAGTGAAAGTATAAAAAAAGAAACAGATAACTTTTATACGACATAGTTAAATTTTCAAGGAAGTGAATAAATTTTTAATCAACTAATTACCTTTTTAACCTAAAAAGACGAATTATCATTTAAAATATTGCATTTTCAACCGACAAATTAAACTTTTCATAAATTAACCAAAAGCTGGAATTAAAAAGGAATTAATGTTTAACCAAAAAACAAGAGTTTAACAAAAAATAGTTGAATTTTCAATTAAAAAAGATTAATTCTCAATGAAAAATAGTTGATAGTTGATATTCCAAACTAGATAAAAAATAATAAATAAATAAATAATGATAATAAATAGATCTTGTAAGCAAAAGTGTTGAATTAAAAAAAAATAGTTCTATTTTCAATTGAATAGTTGAATTTTCCAAAGGAAAAAACTTATCAACCCAAACGACAAATTTGTTATCGAAAAATATGGATGTTTACTAAAACAGTTAATTTTTCAACGTTATAATTGGACTTTTCACCATTCAACAAAATTTTCAACCAAAACCTGAAATTTGTTCATAAAACAAATGAATTTTCAATTCAAAAAGACTATTCTTCAACAAATAGATAAATTTTCAATTAAAAAATTTATTTTAGTTATAAAAAGTTTCATTTTTAAGAAAAAAATAGACAAGATAAATCTGAATTAAATTTTTCAATTTAAAAAAAGGCAAATTTACCAGAAAGTGTTCAATCTTTAACCAAATACTTGATTTTTTACAAAAATAATAAAATTAGTAACTCAAAATGAATAATTTTCAACCAATGAATTGAATTTAAAACCAAAAACATGAATTTCCAAAAAAATGGTCTAAATTTTATCCAAATAGATGAATTTTCAAATAATAAAATTAATTTTAAACAAAGTAAATTCACTCCTTACCTAGTAGTGAAATTTACAACAAATTATATAAATTTTCAATGAAATTTGTTGGATTCTCAAATGAAAACAGTCAATTTTCGAAAAGAAATAATAATAAAATTAAATAGTTAAGTTTTCATCAAAGAAATGGTTCCGAAACTAATACCAACCATCCTTAAAAAAGTACTTTAAATTTCAACCAAGAAATGAAATTCTTAACCAAAAAAAATTATTCCTCAATAGTAGATTTTTTGCCTAAAATATATGAATTCGGAACCAGAATTATATTAACAGTATATTGAAACAAAAATAATAATAAATGGAAAATAGTAGGAAATTTTGTTTGAAAAAAAGTTTGACGAGATGTGCCTAAATTTTCAAATGCTAGAAAGATCACATGACACCCTAATAATAAATTGTCTGCATTTTAAAAGATCAAATAGTTAAAATTATAAAAATAACAATGTTAAATATTAAAAACTCAAATTTTCAGCATACAAGTCTTCATAGTGACCTTTACATTTTTTGGAATCGGGAAAAAATAAGGAATTATTTTCTCACTAAAGAAATAATTTTTAAATCTTAGTTTCAGATAGTTTGAAAAAATTATTTGAAAAAGCACCCTAATATTTATAATTATATGACATTATATGACGAATATTAGAAAATAAGATATACAGAACAAAAAAGTCACGTGAAAAAGAAAAATTTATTTGACAATAATTGAAAATCACAAAAAAATTATAACTTTAAATAATTCTAATGTTTAACAAGGAACATTATACAAAATTAAAACATCAGGTATTTTACAATCAGAAGAAATTATTCTTTATGTAATTATGCCTCATCAATGTCAGAAAAAATAAATATTGCATCAAAAACTTTACCTGTAAGATTTTTAGAACTAGGCCAAAAAAACAAACATAAACATGTTTCATAGTTTGTAAATGTCGACAGATAATTTCGATGTGGCTTATATAATGAAATAGGTAGATCATATGTTTATAAAAACTTATATTCAAGTTAAAAGTATTTAACAGAATCATAAAATATCTATTAAAAATATCTGGCAAATGTGTAATTGTTTATTTATATGAATAAAATGATGAAATTTTGTAAATTATTCTAAGCCACTTTTTTATTTAAATTTTTATTTTGCAGATATCCTTCTTTAAACAATCAGCATATGTTGCTAAAACGTATTATTTTTTGTAAGATATTCTTTTTTCACTTATACAATGACGTAGAGTAGAACCTCGTTCATACAAGCCCTTTTTATCTGAGTTCGCGATTGTCCGAGGTAAAAACAAAAATATTTGACCTGACTTATCCGAGCTATAGCGCAGGTGTAGTCCGTATTATCCGAGCCTAATGCATTATTCGTACATACAGGGTGTCTAAAAAGTCCCGGGACGGTTGAATATTTCCTGAGGTAAAATATTTTTCAAAAAAGTGAAGGTTATTCCTGAAATAAATTTCAACGTGGAATTCATTGGTGACCCTCATTTTGACCTTGAAGTTGACCTTCATAGCTTTTTGGTGGTCAACTTTGTTTTTTTTTTTAATGGAAAACCCCTTTTCTACATCTGCAATCGATAGAGCGGAAAATTCTATCTTCAGGTACGTGCCCAAGTCATAGGTCAATTGTAACGGTCGAGGTCAGTTAGAGGTTATTTGAAATTATTAAAGTTTTCCAAGAGTTCAATGTTATTCCTGAATTAAATTTCAACAAGAAATTCAATGGTTACCTTATAGTTCTTCCAATTGTTGATTTTGAGACAGCATTTAACCTTTTTCCATTACGAAAAGTGCGATTAAGAAGCAAACGAACTTGATCATAACATCGAACTCGATCCCCCAACTAGGCATCATTAATACAGATACCCTCTCTCGTTCCGAAAGTTTCGCTTGCGCTATAATAATCTATTAGCGAATGATAGTAAGTATGTACTCGTAATACGTAAATTTAGTTTCAATTCGTAATACTCGTATAGAAAAACGGTATAGGACTTATGGTATCGCCTTAGGTATCGAAAAACGGTATAGGACTGTTTAACTCTTCGGGGAGGAACAGAACTCTCACCAGAACACCTGGAACTTTTGATAAAAAATTTTCTTATGATTTTACAATATTCAAAACGCTGTAACCAAGATCAGGACAGAGCTCATCAATGAATTTTTCGTTAAAATTTACTTCAGGAATTACACTGTCCTCTTGGAAAGCTTGGTTAATTTCAAATAACCTCTAACTGACCTTGAACGTTACAATTGACCTATGACTTGGGCCTGTACCTGAACGTAGAATTTTTCGCTCTATCGACTGCAGATGTAAAAAAGAGGGTTTCCATTTATAAAAACAAAGTTGACCTTCAAAAAGTCATGAAGGTTAACTTCAAGGTGAAAGTGAAGGTCAACATTGAATTCCTTGTTGAAATTTACTTCAGGAATTACACTGACCTCTTGGAAAACTTTGTTAATTTCAAACAACCTCTTACTGACCTTGACCGTTAAAATTGTCCTATGAAATGGGTACGTACCTGAACGTAGAATTTTCCGCTCTATCGATTTCGGGTGCACAAAAAGGGGGTTTCCGCTGGAAAAAACAAAGTTCACCTTCAAAAAGCCATGAAGGTCAACTTCAAGGTCAAAATGAAGGTCACCATTGAATTCCTTGTTGACATTTACTTCAGGAATTAAACTAACTTCTGGAAAAACTTTGTTAATTTCAAATAACCTTTAACTGACCTTGAACGTTACAATTGACCTATGACTTGGGTACGCATCCGAACGTAGAATTTTCCACTCTATCGATTGCAGATGTAAAAAAGGGGTTTCCATTTGAAAAAACAAAGTTGAACTTCAAAAAGCCATGAAGGTCAACTTCAAGGTCAAAATGATATTTTACCTGAGAAAATATCCAACCGTCAATCCAAGGTTATCTCTGCTTAGTCTAATAACTGACACTGTGAATAAAGAAAAATATATTAATTTTTCTGAAATGAATTCTTGACATATTTTGTGGCAAATTTATAAATAATCATTCCAGAAAATCATTATGGGATTAAAGAATGTTAAAATATTGAAAAAGCTGATGCAAGAAATGAAGGAAGTAGAAATAATTATATTATTTTTATATTATTTGTTTTCTTTAATTTTTGGGTTCCCATAAACTACAAAAAGAGATTTTGTAAGAAAAAAGAAGAGTTTTCAATTGCAATTGTTGCGAGCGAATGTTAGAATAAAATTACTTTTGAATTAATGTGTTTTGAAATATTATTTCGATTCACATTGGTTTAAGACTCTGTACAAGTTACAAAGCTAATCTGCTCGATCGTAATCTGTGAGGTATGACTGACGCTGCATATCAAGCGCAAGACTAGAACGAGCGAACTTACGAATGAGGAAAGCAACGATTCATAAAATAATTTGTATTAAAATTGTTTGTCAACGGAATTATACTCTTTTATTTTTCATAGGCATTTAACTCTACTTCTGCGAGTTAATAAATTGTGTAAGGGTGGATTACGCAGGCCGACAAATTTTAAAGTCAGAGACTGGAACTAACATTTCCGAAGGATTTTGATGCGCTGAATCCGAATTCGAGCTTAAAATTGCTACTGTACGTCAGGTTTTCAATATATTCTAACCTAAAAGTGCAAAATGCGTTTTTTAGCTGTTTTTGAGGTTATGTAACCGAACAAGAAAAATGTCTACCACAAAAGCTAATATGGAATTTGAAAGTACTAATCTTCCCCTTTCAAACCTACTTGGATTTATTAGGATATCTTTATTTTTCACCAAAATGTTGTAAATTAAAATTTTTTATCTTAGCGTTTTAACTCATTAACGCTGAGGTGTTCAGATTTATAAAACACATTCTCTATTGCTGACGGTTCGATATCTTTCCTTCAAAATATTATCTCAGGGGTTTTCGAAGGTGCCCTTTCTATTGCCGGTGTCAGGTTTTTGTTATAACCCCTAGAAGATCCAATATGGCGGCCACAATTTAGGGCTTTAAAAAAGAACAAAGGATCTTGCACAAAATACCAACAAAAAAGCGTGCAGTCGTTTGGAACCAAACTTCGCACATTGATAAAACAAAAGAAGACGGACTGCGCGGAATGCTGCTGCGCACTCTGTGTGCGTACTCTGATGAAATACGTTTTTTGCAACAAATCTTTCCGTGTTAGATATCAAATTTGAGTGGCAGGCTATCGGTAGGATGCGTAGGTAATGAAATTCTTTTTTTATTTGAAATCTGTCTAGCGGTTACATTTCGTGTCGATCGTGATTTTTGTATATAGTGAGTTTGAAAATTCCCACGTTACTGTTCATTATATGAAAAAAAGTAAGTTCAAGAAGTCCTTGCGCTAAGAAAGTTAATACGTTTTGTCACCTTTGTGGAAAATTATGGGACTTCAATGAAAAATTTGGATTAACCGTGGGTACCAACCTCAATTTGTCATGCTTGTAGCTTAAATTTGTCAAATTGGGAAGATGAAAGTACCAAGAATTAGACTGTTATTCAACCACCTGTTTGGCATGAGCCCAAAGATCATGATACTGATTGTTACTTTTGCTTATGCAAAACAGGAGGTTTTTCTAAAAAGTATTTGGAGAAGATCGTTTACCCTGATGTAAAAAGTGTTACACCAGCCAAGATTGATATTAGAAATCACTCTGAAAAAAAGTGACCGATCAACTCACGAATCAATGCGACTAAACTTATTGTTCCCAGAGTCAGGTGGGTTAGCATGCTTGTGGCTTGTTAGGGGTGGTTTATACCCCTAGGAAACGGCTTCTGTAGAAAAAAAACGGGTTCCATATTTTTTATTGTTTTATCAATGTGCAAATTTTGGTTCTAGGGGTTATAACAAAAAAACTGACACCGGCAACAGAAAGGGCACCCTCGAAAATCCCAGAGATAATATTTTGAAGAAAAAATATTGTACCGTCAGCAATAGAGAATGCGTTGTATAAATCTGAACACCTCAACGTTAATGGGTTAAAACGCTAAAATAGAAAAATTCAAATTACAATATTTTGGTGAAAAATAAAGATATCATAATGAATCTAAATAAGTGTAAAAGGGAAAGATCAGTACTTTCAAATTCCATATTAGATTTGTGGTAGACATTTTTCTTGTACAGTTACATAACCTGAAATATAGCTAAAAAACGCGTTTTTTGCACTTTTGGGTTAGAATATATGGAAAACCTGACGTAGAGGAGCAATTTTAAGCTCGAATTCGGATTCAGCGCATCAAAATCCTTCGGAAATGTTTGGTCTGCTTTTTGGCTTCTGACTTTTCTCAAATTTTGGCGACCTGTGTTATGTACAATTAGAAGGAAGGAAAGCACGACCATAGTCAACATATAAGTCTGTCCTTCAACAACACATTGTCGAAAGTAATAAATACTCAATTTTGAGTTGAAAATTCCGACCTGCATCGATTTCGATGCAAATTGAAATTCAAAATTATTCTTTGAAATACGAAAGAGCTCAAAGCACTTTACTCATATAAAGTACTGACGAGTCTTCTGCTTCGTAGATACAATATCCAAGCAAAGCATTTGGCAATACCCAGTCCTCATACACAAAATGCAAGCTAAGTAAAATACAGCACACCCTTCCTGTCTCAACAAAAAATCCCGCAGTTTTGCAAACATTCCTACTTAATTCCCCCCTGCATTAGGAACTATAAACGTGCATCGGACGAGCATTAATTTGCGGAGTTTGTTGAACGACCAGGCACAGACCAGCATATAGTGAAACTCTCGCCTGTTCGAAGTCGAGATCCGGATCCCGTTGAAACGTTGAGAGACAAATTCTCAACACGTAAGTCGTCGCATCCTATCCCGGAGTTCAGTTCGTTTATGAGACTATAATTTTCTCGGGCCGGTAACGGAAGCAAATCGCGGTGTTCATCGATTGGTCGATTGATTGGTTCCGCGATCCGGACGTTAAAATTAAACTCTATTCGACGGGAGGCGGGACCGTCCGTACGTTGGGATCTGGATTCCGCTGAAACGTTGAGAGACAAATTCTACACACGTAAGTCGTCGCATCCTATCCCGGAGTTCAGTTCGT
>NC_046657.1:67421502-67437751 GCF_010883055.1 Belonocnema kinseyi
TCGACGGAAGGCGGGACCGTCCGTACGTTGGGATCTGGATTCCGCTGAAACGTTGAGAGACAAATTCTACACACGTAAGTCGTCGCATCCTATCCCGGAGTTTAGTTCGTTCATAAGACTATACTTTTCTCGGGCCGGTAACGGGAGCGGGTCGCGGTGTTGATCGAGTGGTCGATTAATTGGGTCCACGAGTCGGACGTTAAAATTAATCTCTATTCGACGGGAAGCAGGACCGTAACGGGAACAAGTAATCGCCGACACCTATCCCGGAATTTAGTTCGTTCACGAGACTATACTTTTCTCGGGCAGGGATCGGTAGTGCTTTGATCTCGTGTCCTATCCCACCTGCTCAAACCAAACTTAGAAGCTCAGAAATTATTACTCCCACTCGAATCTCAAAACGAGATGGAGTAATAATCTCGGAAGGCGTAGATTCTCTCTTACGAATTCGAGACTCAATTTCTATTATTTATAAAAGAAAATCTGGGAAAGTGATGGGTGTTCGCGTGTATTGTGTAGCACTCGCAGATGCCATAGGACTAGAGTGGATTATTCAAAATAATCTACGAGTGAGAAAAGGGTTTTCGTTCGCCCGTTCTTTTTATCGAAAGTTGACTGGGAAGACCAAGGGCGCATCCTTCCTTCTGGTTTCTCCTATCCCTTCGAACAAATGAGCGGTAATCTAAGTTTTTTTTTTGGTAAGTGGTATCGAACCAATTTTGTATCTTCCTTTTCTATTATGTGACACGTTCCATCCATTGTAGGACGTGTCCCCTTTCACACCATTTTCTTTTCTGATGTTATGGTTCTATTTTATTTATTAGAATAAATCCAGTATGAACGCAATTAAGGGAGCAAAATTTTTCGACAAGTCCGTTAGGATCATTTCTTTTTCTTCTTTATTTACAGGAACAACGACTCTCAGCCCGAGAGTGAGGGTACCAACCCACAAAAATAATAAAAGGGAAGACGAGATTCACTCATCATTCCTTCAGTTTATGGGAAGCCTCCCCACGCGTACAATTCTAATTTATTTTAGGCAACATCGTTACCCGGAAGACAGATGCATTGTTTCTTCTTTTTAATGTTTATGTCAACATTCTTGCAAGTTCATTCGTACGTGACAGAAATAGAATTAATTTGAAAAATAGATAAATCTTTAATCTGAAAAAGGTAAATTTTTCAAACAGTAGACTTTTCAATGAAAAAGTTAATTTTAAGTCGAGGAATTTTTAACAAAATAGTTGAAAAAATAGTTGATTTCAAGAGCAAAAAATTAAATTTTTAGAAGAAAATTGATTTTTCAACCGCAAAATTAAATATTTAACACGAAAGATGAATTTCCAATTCAGAAGAACTAGTTATCAACAACATTTCTTAAGGGCATCGGTCACGTTCATAAATCTCTACAGGGCTCTAGTGGGCTCCGACTACTTTTCCCTAACTATAGTCGGGACCTAGTGGAGCAAATTAGTCGAAGCCTCATATAGCGTGTAACGCTGAGACCAGGGGGTCCTATTAGATTTTCCAGTAAAGTTATAGGGGGGGCGGCCCGTCTGCAACCCAATATATTACAAACAAAATTTCCAACGCTACTGGGTATCGAACCCCTAGATCTATACCTAAATCTTTTGCCTAGCAGTCGGGAGTCTTAACCATTGCGCTATACTTACGTGTTGAAACTCGATGAAAATTACATCCTCATAACGTACAGCTCAAAAATTTAACAAAATTAAATTTCAAACTCTCTTTTTCTAATTGAATATTTACAATTATACGATATTATGTAAATGTAAATTTTACAAAATTTTAACAAAATGTCACTAAATTCATTTTTATATAAATAATTTTTCTTTGTGTAATATTTCATTTTTTCCTATTGTAGACTACTTTACAACTATTTACAATAACAGAAAATGTAATTTTTCATGAACGTTAAACATTTTTAACGCTTGTTTAATATATGGTTTTTAGGTGTTTTATACCATTTTATACCATTTTACACCATTTTTGCACTGGTCATCTGTACTTGACATAACCTCTCTAACTGAAAGATATCTGCCTGACGCCGAAAAAAGTATTTATTAGTGCCTTAAACCAAGTTCTCGAGAATAACCTGCCAGAGAGAACCTGCCAGAGCACCCATTAGTATTCTAGACTAGACATTCTGATAGGGGCCCTATCAGAACCCAATTTCAAACAGGGAAAGATGGGTAAATTTCTGCACGGGCTTAGTCTAGTTTCTTCACGGACAGACATCCAGTTTGGATTCGGAATTGTAATAGCCTAAGGCTCGTAGATCCACCAAGAATCAGCCCTTCGTTGAACAGTGGCGAAAAAATTACTTTTTGTGACACATGCATGATTTGAGCCCTTTTCAACGCCTATGAAGCGAGGTTGAAGCACAAAATTTTACTCCCAAGGGTGACGCCAAAGAAACCGTAAGAACTATGAGGAACTTTTCCTAGCAGATAACAGAATTTTGCGGTAATTTGTGGAAAGTGACCACATATAATTGGTCAAATTATCGTTATTTAACCAAATTTTCGAAAATGTAAAGAAATTTTTAGAATTGAATGTTATGTAAATTTTCTTTAACTTTCATAAATTAACTGTAATATTACGATCAATTACCGAAAAATTTCATAGATTTCCAGAAAATTTATAAAAATGTTAAAAATTAAATTTTGTATAATTTTATTGTAATTTTCTGTATTTAACTGTGAAATTACCATAAATGACCAAAAACTTCCGAAAATGTATCAAAACGTTTAAAATTGAATTTTGCGTAATTTATGGTAAGTTACCATATTTACCTGTTAAATTATCATAAATGACAGAAAATGTCCATAAATTTCCGTAAATTTATCAAATTTTTTTATTTGAATTTTGGCCAATTTACAGTAGGTTTCCATAAATTACCTGTAACGTTACCATATATTTTTAAAAAATCTGATAAATTTCAGGAAAATTGATTAAAATGTATAAAATTGAATTTTGGGTAATTTATTATATTGAACTGTAAAATTACCATCAATGAACGAAAATCTCCATAAATTTCCGCAATTTAAAAAAATGTTTAAAATTGAATTATTGGTAATTTATTGCAAATTGCTATATTTACTTGTGAAATTACCAGAAATGGCCGAAAATTCTTATAAACATCTGGAAATTAATTTAAAAATTTTAAACTGAATTATAATTAATTATTATTATAATTATAATTATCGCAATTCACAGTATATTTGCCTGCAAAACTACCATAAATTACCAAAAATTTCCATAAATTTCCGGAAATTTATAAAACTGTTCAAAACTGAATTTTAGGTGATTTATGTTTATTTATCATAAATTACCGGTAATAATACCACTATTGCCAAAATTTTAAATAAATTTCCGAAAAATTTATAAAAATGTTTAAAATGGAATTTTGGGTAATTTATTGCAATTTACTATATTAACTTGTAAGATTACCAGCGAGGACTGAAAATTTCCATCAATTTTCGAATATTTATAAACATTTTTAAATTGAATTTTGAACAAATTATGGTAAGTTATTATGAATTACCCGTAACATTGCCAATTCTTTTTTTTTAATTTGGGTAATTTATTGTAATTTACTATATTCACCTGTAAAATCATAAATTTTTATTAAAAAATATCGTATCCGTAATTTACTATTTTTGGTTAAAAATAACGTACAGCTCACAAATATCGACCTATTTGGACAAATAAAGTCTAAAAAAATCTTATAAGATTTTTAAGATAATTGTTAAGCCTCATTTTTATTTTAGGCTAGCCCTTTTTATGAATAAACAAATATGACAAATAACTTAAAAATCGTTGAAATCGTTTAAGTTTCATAGATTAACCTTAGTTAAAGATATTCCAATATTATTTAATGAAGAAAATAATGTTATGAACAAGTTATTTGTTCAATAAGTGTTTTTTACAAACAAATTTAATAAACAAATGCATTCTCCTGAACCTGCAGCCTCTTCAAAAGAATAAAAGTAATAAGAATCTTAAACTCAAAGGACTGAGATTGAAAAAACAATCTTTTCGTCGACAGAAGTCTAAAAAATGCTTATTTTTATTATAAACTTTTTTTAGAGCATGAAACTTTAAACCTGTAAAATCAAAATAAATGATTAAAAATTGCCATAAAATTCCGGATATTTATATTAGTTTTTTAATTGAATTTTGAACAATTTATAGTAAGTTACCATAAATAACTTGTAATATTACCATAAATTTCAAAAAAATTTCATGAATTTCTGAAAAATTTATAAAAATATTTAACCATTTTCTCTGTAGAAAAATGGTGAATCAACGCATTTGTTTATAATATTAGGAATAATAATCTCAAGAATGAATTTCTTTATCATTATATTTTTTTATCCATATTTTAAAATCAAAAATACAAATTTTAATAGCCTAAAAAGAATAGCAAATTGAAAATTTCATTTCTTCATTTAACAATTTCAAATTATGTCAAAGATTCTTAAATGTATAAATATGTTATCAAAATAAATACATCTATATTTTTGTTTTACATTTCAACTATTACACTTTTCGTTAAGAATTCATCTTCTTTTGTCCAAAAATAACCAAATTGGTTTATAATTTAACTACATTGTAAAAAGTTAATTTTTGTAATTGCAGTTTATAATTTTGGTATAAAATCCAAATCTTTAGTCGCGAATTAAATTGTTTTGTTAATTAACATTTGCGTACAGAAAATTTTTTCTTTATAGAATTCCTTATGGTCTACTACATAAGAGAGTAATATATTTGGCTAAAAATTAAACTATTTTGTTTCTTATTTAATTATATTCTTAACAATTTGTTCTCTTAGAAGAAAAATTAATATTTCGTGTTGCATATTGAGATTTTTTGGTTGAAAATTCAACTAGCTTCTAAATTTGCTTCTTGTATTGAAAAACAAACTATTTGGATCAACCATCTTGTTAAATAATTTATTTTTTGGTTAATAATGGATTGTTAAAAAAATAAATTGTGCAAATAAAATTTGTTCTCTATCAGTATTTTCTCTTATTTCCATACTTTCTTTTTTATAACTTCTTCCGCATTCCAGAATTATGAGCAAGAATAAGTATTTCATCTGTAACTGTGACAATGAATTTTTACGCGAAGGCCATTATAAAACTGACATTGATTTTTTAAATCTGTAAATCACAAATTATAATTTTGATGTAACTCACATATGGTATAGATTTGACGATATTTGAAAACCAATACTAACGCGGAAATCATTTTGAGAAAGTAAAAGAATGACTAAATAAAATATTTGGTAAAGGTTTATTATACGTGTTCTACAGGTTTCTATTGAATGTAAATAAAAAGATTAAATTTTTTATATTTAGTGTGAACTATAACCTTCTTAATTATTGAAAAAAAATTGTTTTGAAACTTTTTAAATTGTCATCTGTGATGACCTCTCCATTAAGTTATTTCACACTAAAAACTGCGTTTGTTAAGATTGAGGGCAAGGGGGGAGGAAATCCATGAAAATAATCTTAGGAACTTCGATTACAATTATTGCCTTTCCTGGTGATACTTTTCAAATAAATTCATAGAACGCAATAAGAAAATTGAAATATTTTTATTAAAAAATTCTAATATTTGGTTAAAACTTTAATTATTTGTTTCAGGATGCAACTATTTCCTTAAAAAGTTATTCCTTTTTTCAAAAATTCGACTATTAATCTCTGTGGGTTGAGAATTTAACGGTTTTTTGAGCAATTTTACTTTCCAGGCTTAATTCTTCTGCTTTTTATTTTTAGTTAAAATATTTTGTTGATGCTAGTATGAAAATTGACATTTAATTTTTTTTTAATTCATTTAGCTGGTTGAAATTTCAACTAATTTTGTTAAAAATTTATTTTTCGAGTTGAAAATTTTATCTCCTGGTAGAAAATTTCATCCGTTGGTCATGAAAATTCAACAATTCGGTGAAAAATTGTATGTTTTGTATAAGATTAACTTTTTTTATAAGAAATAATATTTTAGGTTAAAAATTTAAATATTTAGTTGAACATAAAATTATTGTTTTTTGCTGATAAAAATGCATCGTTTCTGTCATTCTTTTTGATTGAATTCCACTGTTTTTTATTTCAAATCTAAATTTTTTTTGGTAGCAGTATCAACTATTACATTTTTATTGTTGGAAATGTCAACTGTCTGGTTGAAATTTGAACTAATTTGTAAGACATTATTTTTTTGTTTCTTGAAAATTCATCATTGGAGTTGAAAATTCATATTTTCAACTTCACAGATAAATTTTTTGTAAATGAATGTAATTTCTTGAAAATTCATCCTTTTTGGTAGAAAATCTTTTTATTTTAGAAATTAATTTTTATTATTCTGACAAATTAACCTGTCCCATTTTTGGTTAGAAATTTCTATTTTATAAGTTGAAAATTCAAATATTTGATAGAAAATTCATGTATTTTTATGAAAATTCGTCCCTTGGGTTCAAAAATTAATCTTATTCGATTAAAATTAATTTTTTTTGTTTCAAGTTTAACTATTCGGTTAAAAATTCTTCTGTTTTCTTGAAACAAAACTGGTTGAAGACACCTTTTTTCTGACGAAAATTATTGTCTTCAACCCTATGTAAGCTCTGTCGGTACCGGCAAAAAACTTCCCTGTCGATACCGGCAATAAAGTTCTCTGCCGTTACATTGTTACATAACGTCATTGTTCAATAGTAGATTTTTATTATATTCTTTGTTACATTTTTATTACCTTATTACATTGTTATTGTACATAACATTATTTTCGTGACTAGTTGAAGTGGTGTTTGGCCGCCTCACAAGACTTTGGAAAAAGAAAACGGATTCACAAACCTTATTTTTGTGACCGGTCAAAGCGGTGCTTTTCCGCCCCACGAGACGTTCAAAAGCCACAAGGATTTGACAAAAATTATTTCTTTGACTAGTAAAAGGGGTGCCTTCCCGTACCCACAAGACCTTCAAAAGGGGAAGGGATTTGACCAACATTATTTCTGTGGCCGGTCAAAGGAGTGCCTTCGCGCCCCCATGTATTATTTTTTTGAACAGTTAAAGGTGTGTCTTTTCACCCTCTCGAGACGATGAAAAGGGGTAGGGGTTTTACCAACATTTTTTCTGTGACTGGTCAAAGAGGTACATTCTTTCTCTCACGAGACCTTGGAAAAGGGAAAAGGTTTGAACAACTTTATTTTGGTGAACGTTCATAGCGGTGCCTTCCCGTCCCCAGGAGACGTAGGAAAGTGTAGGTTTTTGACCAAAATTATTTTTGTGTCCATTGAAATTCCTATCTTTCTGTCCTCAGGAGACCTGGAAAAGAAGAAATGGTTTGACGCAAATTATTTCTGTGACCGGTCAAAATGGTTACTTCCCGCCCCCTCGAGACCTTGAAAAGGGGTAGGGGTTTGACAAAATTATTTTGGTGTCCGATAAAAGAGGTGCCTTCCCGCCCCCACGAGAAGTTGAAAATGCGTTTAAGCAACACTATTTCTGTGACCAGTCGAAAGGGTGCCTTCCGCCCTCACGAGACCCTGGTCTTGAGAAGGAGTTTGACCAAAATTATTTTCGTGACCAGTCGAAGAGGTGCATTTACGCCCCAACGAAACTTTGGAAAGGGGCAGAGGTTTGACGTAAGTGATTTATTTGACTGGTCAAAGTGGTGTATTCCCGTACCTACAAACCCTTTAAAAGGGGAAGTGATTTGACAAACACTGTTTCTGTGTCAGGTCAAAGGGGTTCCTATTTGCCCCGACGAGACCTTGAAAAGGGTAAGGGGGTTGACCAACATTATTTCTTTGACTGGTCAAGGGGGGCGTTTTTCCGAGTCACGAGATCTTACAATGGGGAAGAGTTAACCAACATTATTTTCGGGATCGGCGAATTGGTGCCTTCTCGCTCCAAGAGACGTTAAAAAGGGGCAGGAGTTTGAAACAAACCATTTCGTTAACATGTAAAACGGGTGCCTTCCTGTACCCACAAGAGCTTCAAAACGGAAAGGGATTTGATCAACAATATTTTTGTGACCGGTCAGTGGGATCTCTTTCCGGCACCAGGAGACCTTATAAAGAGGAAGAGATTTTTTTGCCAGCACCAGCAGGAATTTTTTTTTCCTGCGTCGGTAAGAAGCTCTCTGCCGATACCGGCAATCTATCCACTCCGTTTTTTTTCAAATTAAAAATTTTACCAATTCCATTTTTGGTTCCATAAATATTTTATAGTTAACAATTCAACCATTTTGATTAAAATCCACTTTAATAGAATGAAAATTAATTTGATTCTTTAAGGATTCAACTATATTGTTTGAAATTCTTATTTTTTTACATTTTTAGATTCTCATCAGAGAAGGTATTAGATTTGTGTAAAATTTGACCCCCCTCCCCCAGTTTTGGTCAAATGTCCACGTTTTGAGACCCCATGAATCCGCAAAACCGGTTTTTACGAATGTGTCTGCCTGTATGTCTGTCTGCCTGTCTGTGAACGCGATAACTTTTTAAAAAAGTTATCTATTAGATTGTCCTTTGGTACACTCGTTTAGTGTCCTAAACTAAAGGTCAAGTTCGTTAACCAGCCATTTTGGATGAAAATGGAAAAAGTGGGCACATTTCGAATATTTTCGAGACCACTTTTTTAAAAATTCAAAAATTCTCTGAATGGTTATTCATAGTATTCAGAAAATTTAACAATTTATCCTGATGACTTTTTTTGAAAAATAAAAAATTACTAGAGTTATAGCATTTTCAAAATCCAAAAAAACAAGCTAAAATGAACATTTTAATCCAAACAACGCATGATATGAAAAAAGTCAGAAAAATAAAAACGTTGCTTTTTGAAAGCCCTACATGATTATGATAACAATTTTTCAATTTGGTCAAAAAGTTGAAAATTCCAAATTTGATCGTGCAAAACAATTTTGAAACCACATTTTTTCAAGATTTGAAAATTCTATGAACGGCTTTTCATAGTACTCAGAAACTCAAACAATTTATCCCCATAACTTTTTTGTATAAAAAGAAAATTATCAGAGTTAGAGCATTTTCAAAATTAAAAAAAAAAAACTGAAATGAACATTTTAAGCCAAACAAAGCATTATATGAAAAAAGCCAAGAGAAGAGAAACTTTGCTTTTTAAAAGCCATACAGGACTACTATAACAACTTTTTTTATTTGGTCGAAAAGTTGAATATTCCAAATTTAATCGTACATGTAGACAAGTTTACATGTTGGTCAAAATCGAGTGCGAAGCACGAGATACGTGATGAGAATGTGTTCGTTAAAGCCAAAAGAGCTTTAACAAACGAGAGTTCAAAATCACAAAATTACAGTTGTCGGTCTGTTCACCTTTGATTTTAAAAGGTATGTGCCCGAATGCGGAAGAAATGCAAAGACCAAGTGCGGAGTGCGATTGCCCTCAGTCGCGTGCCGTAGGTGCGCTCAAACTCTCGAGCTAAGCTTTTTTAACGAAAGAGAATTCACAATCACAAAATTACAGTGGTGGATGTTTGGAGTCTTAATTTTAAAAGATTTCTGTAAGAATGTGCGAAAATATAAAGACCTAGCGCGTAGCGCGAGGTTAATACATAATCGAGCGCGAAGCGCGAGAACCAACAGTCATCATTTATCGTAAAAAAATAATATTCTGTTAAAAATTCGTCATTTTCTTTAAAAGGGTAAAGGTTAAGGGTACTATATCATTTGACACTTTTGCTTGAAAGTTCAATTTTTTGTTTGTAAATGGAATTATTTTTTTGGTATTTTTTAAAGATTGAACTATTCAGTTGATAACCTTTGACTGATTTTTATTTTTTATTAGAATCTGTTATTGTTATAAATATAAACTATTATATTTTTCGTGGTGAATTATTGTATCAAAAGTGAAAGTTCAAGTATTTGTTTTAAAGTTCAGCCTCTTTATAAAGCATTAATTTTGTTTTTTTTTTTGTGGGATAATCATTCTTTTAGTTAAAAATTGAAGAATTTGGTTCAAATTTTATTTCGTTCTTAACTGTAAATTTTCCTTGGCTGAACGTCAAAAGTTTTTATTTAAGAATCAGCTTTTTAATTAAAAAATTCATCTGCTTTGTTGGAAATGTCATTTGCATAATTTAAAATTTTATTACTTAGTTAAACATTCGTTTAATTTTTTGAAAATTAAAATTTTTTTAATTCGTTTTTTCCGGAAGAAGGTTCATTCTTTTTGTTGATAATGAATTTTTTTTTCATTGAAAATTTATTTTTATATTTTTTGAATTCAACTATTAGGTTGCAAAATCACCTTTTTGTAGAAAATGCATCTTTTTGGACTTAAAGGTCAACAGTTTTTTTTTTTTAGTTCGGTTTTATAGGAGTGAAAGTCAACCAGTAATTAAAGTAATTCTAAAAGGTGAAAAACTGAAACTTAGCGAGATTTTCTCTTTTTTTTAAAATAATAATGATCTCGCAAAGATTTCACTTTTTTCCTTCGAATTGATTTTTTAAACTTATATTATGTTCAAATTTCAATCCGTTCAAAAATTTAGGTATCTTTCTGAATTAGCAGGTAAACATTGATTGACAAATTATGTCCGGGTTAGTAGAAGGGCAGGAAACAAGGTCTATTTAGCGCTGTTTTCGATTTCAATAGTTTGTTCGGGCTGATAAGATTTTCTATTGCTTTTAGCACATATGCGACACTCACCCATCAGAATATTTCCCCATTCTAACGAATTTCGCGGGTATATATAGTGGCGGAAATAATCCAGATTTGTCAGTGGTCTTCCACGAAATCTGACAGCAAAATGAATATCCTTCTTGGAACTCTCCTTCTGGCCTTTGCTGTTCTCATCAATTTTTGTGGTAAGCTTGGCCACTATAATACAAATCTTTGTAGGTATTGGAGAGGGATGGTGCGAAAGGAGGAGAATAGTAGTGAATGCCGGAAGTGGTGGAGAAGGATAGTGAGAAAGGAAGCAGCAAGGTGGAATGGCAAAAATTTTGGAAAGGGGATGTTAGAGAGGGGGGAGGGCTTGGAGAGTTAGGATATAAAAGGAGGTAGGTAGTAGAAAGTGTGAAGAGAGTTGAAAAAGGATAAGGTAATAGGAATAGAAAGGAAATGCTTAAAGATGGGAAATAAAGGAAGGTGTGGAAAATGATGGTGGGAACGTATGGAATAGCATAGAAGCACTATTCTTTCAGATAATTAATTTCTTTAATAACTACTTTAAATAGCGTATGGTGGAAAGGTTTTAAACCTTATTTCTTATAGTTTTATTTATCAATTCTGAACAAATTAAAACATGTTTCATAGTTTTCATCTACATTAAGCCTGTAACGGATGGGTGGGTATGAGTTGCTAAATAATATCGGGAAAGGAGGAAGTAGGTGATAGAAAAGAAAAAAATGGGGTGAAAAAGTATTAAAAATGTAAAAAAGTGGAGTGAATAAAAGGGTAGGGGCAGTAAAGTGATGTATATGCATAGTGAGAAGAAATAGAGTTATTAGGAATAGAAGAAGAGATAGATAAGGGTGATGCGAAAGAAAGGGAATGAAACAGAAAGAAGGATATGGTGAAGAAGGTGGAAAGGAGCGTCAAGGAAATTTTGATAGAGAGGCTGCGAGGAAAGGAGGGGAAATTATGAAAAGAGAGTGAAGGAAAGGAAAAAAATTGTATAGTGGACAAGGATAGAATTAGAGTAAAATGATAAAAAAGGATGGAAGGGATGGAGACAGATGGTTGAAAAGGAAGCTAAAGAAGGCGAAAGGATGGACGCTGCGTGGTATAATGGCAGCAAATATGGCAATGGGATAAAGGGGGATAAAAGGAAACCTTGAAAGGAAAGTGAAGAGAGTTAACATTTCTAATGAGAAAACCAAGGCCTCGCCTTGCCTCGCCTTCATGTTTGTGCGCGCCGAGGGCGCACGACTGTTGTTTCTCGCGCTTCGCGTTCGCTAAAATATTTATCACGCGCCTGACGCTCAGTAATTTATTCACCTCGCGCTACGCGCTCGGTCTTTTAATTTCCCATACATTTGTGCGGAGGCCTTTAAAAATGTTAGGTCAACATATTGATGGCTGTAATTTCGTGATGGTGAAATCTCTTTGATCAAATTCCTTCGGCTTTCATCAACACATTCTCACCACTTACCTCGTGTTTGCCACTCTATTTTGTCTAAAACGTGAACTTTGCTACACCATGATATTGAAAAATAATGTAAATTTTGTTATGGGTACTTCAATATTTGCTCCTTATTTTGCCATAATTTTTAATCTAAGCTACCATAAGAAATACATCATTTTAATACATTTTTATTATTACAACTCATAATATGTATCGAAATTGAAAAATACGTATTTTAATTTTCTTGTTTTTCAAATTAAAAAAAGTGCATTCTGTCGAAAAATGTTTAACATAAAATTTGTAGGTATTTTTTGGATAAACAAATTTGGCCTCTTTATGTTTTTCGTAGATTGCGTCATTTGTCTATAAATTTAATTTGTCTATTTTTATTGCTGTTTTTGCGAATAAAGCAAAAACTACGAATAGTTTTACCTCAAAATGAAATTTTCGATTCTTACTTATTTTTATGCCATAAAAATTTGAATTTTTAATTTTATGAAAAAATTTAAAAAGTTATTATTATAATCTTGTAGGCCTTTAAAGAAGTAACGTTTTTATTTAATTTTTTTCATATCGTTCGTTAATTAGCTTACAATTGCCATTTCTTTTAATTTTTGTAAAGACTGTTCATATATTTTATTTAAAAAAGTAATCAAGAGAACACTTTTTTCTTTTCAAATTTAGGGGGTCTCTAAACGTGGAAACGTTACAAAAACCGGGGGGTCAAATTTTACACAAATCGAATAACCTTTCTGATGATACTGCAAAAAGTCTCTTTTATTACAAATTCTACTATTTGGGTAAAAAGTTAATCACTTTCTTGATATTTTTTTTAGTTGAAAAGTTTTTCAACTGAAAATTTAGCTGATCCATTGTTGGTTAAAAATTAAATTAATTAAATTAATTGTTTTTATGTAATTTTATGTAATTTTATGTATTTTTATGTATTTCTTAAACTTTTGATCAATAATTCATCTTTCTTGGTATAAATTATTAGTTCTTTGTTGATCCTTGAACTACTTTGTTAAATATTTAACTTGTTGGTTGCAGATTTAAATAGTTTGCTCGAAATTGCTTTCTTTTTTGATGAGAATTTATTTTATAAAAGAAAAATATTAGCATTTTCATAATTGTTTTAAAATTAATTTTTTTTTTGTTTAAAATTCAACAATCTGCATCAAAATTTATGTAGTTTTAAAATTATTATGTTTCTGCGGGAAATTAATCTTCTTGATTATAAATTGAACTGCTTGGTTAGAAGTTGAGGTAAATTGTTAAAAATGACATTCTTCGGTGAAATTTCATATTTTGTGGTAGATAAAGCATCTTTTTTACTTGAAAAATCAACTTCTTGGAGGAAATTTTCCTTTTATATTGTGAATATTATTATTTAGCCAGAAAATTAAACTATACTTTGTTAAAAATAAACATTCTGTTTGCAGATGTTCTGTGTGAACATTTTTAGAATGTTAGCAAGATAAATTTAAAAATAATTGACTAAACTGAAGGTAAAATCTGTAAGACAGCCATTCTGGATTAAAATGTTAAAAGTTAGAGCATTTTCAAACATTTTTGGGGTATTTTTTAAAAATATTTAAACATTTTATGCAGGGCTATTCACAGTACTCGCAAGGTCAAACAATTTATCCTAATGACTTTTTGCGATAAAAAAAATCACCAGAGTGATAGCATATACAAAATTCAAAACCAAAAACGGAAATTGAAATTTCAAGCCCAAAAATCCGAGTAAAAATGTTTTAACTTGAGAGCAAATTGGTAATTATTAAATTACCTATTTTTAATTAAAAAATTCAGAATCTGTGGGTCCGAACGAGTGTCACTCTGAAAGATTTCTTTTTAAAAAAATTGTAATTTTCTTTGACTAAAACGCTTGTCTTGGAGTCATATAAATTCGGGTTAAGACAAATATAAATCGTTAAGAAATATAAACTTGTCTCCCAGACATAAATTGAAGTCTGGCTCCGCTTCAAAAATGACACATGCTGAAGTCGAAATTTTCGACTTAAGCATCTCTTGACTGGGGGCAATGCAAGTCGAAACGAAGTCGAAGAATTTTTACTAGGGAACGAACGATATCAAAAAAGTCAGGAATAGAAGAACGTTGCTTCTTGAACACTCTACAGAATTTTTGCAATGCCTTTTCCAATTTTCTTGAAAAAATGAAAATTTGAATCTTTTTGCCCAAGAAAAAAAATTCAATTTTGTAGCAAACATGAGCAAGACAGATTTATGGGCATATCAGGATAAGCATTTGCCTACTGACGCCGCTTGTATTTAAGTAGGATTTAGACAACAAGTTGGCATTAATATAAAATTACAAATTCCCAAAGATTAAAATTAAAGAAAAAATTCTACGGGAGTAATGAGCTTTACATGGGAAGTTAATAAAAATAAAATTCTTGGAAATGGCTGAACCGATGTTGTTGGGAAAAATTATGTTATGGGACTCGGTGGGAAAATGTTCGAAAAAACTTATAAATTTATTAAGTTGACTGGAGGGGCTGTAAGAAATTTAATTCTTATGGAATTTTTTTTATGGTGCGTATTTGAGGCACAACCACCATTTTCTCTCTGAATATTGTTTAAATCCTCTTTTAAAACACCTTGAAGTTTCATTTGTACTGTCAAACAAGTGTTGGTTATTACTTTTACTTCATTCTCCGCTTTTTTTTGTTCGTTGAGAAAATTGGTATCGGGTAGCGTTCTGTTTTTTTGATGCTCAAACATTTTCTGATTATCCAATATGTTTGCATAATATCAAACAAGGATTTGGTATCTTTTTCGGAGCATTTACTGCGTTTCTCGATTTTCTTATGTTTCTTCATAGTACGTGTAGTCGTTCATTTTCTTTATCATTTCAACTGTTTTGGCAACGATCTTCACTACATTCTCCGCTTTGTTTTTCTATGGAATTCGGATCATGAAACCTAATTTTCTTTCGATAATCGAAAGTTTTCTGAATATCCAATTTGTTTTAATTAATTTTTTTAACCGAAATAGGAAACAGAGAATAAGGTGAAGGTCGTGTCCAAAACAGTTCAAGTGACAAAACAAACGAACACTCACATGCACCTTAAAGAAACATACGAAAATCGAGAAATGCAGTAAATATTCCGAGCAATATACCAAATCCTGGATTGTTATTATCAAAAGAAATTTGATAATCAGAAAATGTTCGATTATCGAAAGGAAATCACGCAACACGGAAACGATTTCATGGCAAAACGAAGCGGAGAATGAAGTGAAGGTCATCGCCAAAACAGTTAACGTGACAAAACAAATGAACGTTCATGCGTGCCATGAAGAAACATACGAAAATCATTAAATGCAGTAAATGTTCCGAGAAATATAACAAGTCCTTGAATGTTATTATAAACAAAATTGGATAATCAGGAAATGTTCGGTTATCGAAAGAAAATGGCGCAACGCGGGAACGAGTCCATGAAAAAGCAAAGCGGAGAACGAAGTGAACGTCGTCGGCGAAACAGTTGAAGTGACAAAACAAATAAACGCTTACCCCTACTATGAAGAAACATACGAAAATCGAGACACGCAGTAAATGATCTGAGAAATATACCAAATCCCTGATTGATATTATACGAGGGTAGTTCAATAAGTCCTTAGAATGAAGTATAAAAACAATTTTTTTTGGGTAAATTTTTTTTTATTTTTCAACATAATCTCCTTGGAGCTCTATACACTTGGTCAATCGCTTTTCCAGTTTTTTTAATCCTTCAGAAAAGTGCGTTTTCGGAAGTTCCTCAAAATAAGCACTTACAGAGGCAATGACGTCTTCGTTGTCTGGAAATCTCTGTCCACTGAGCCATTTTTTCAAGTTTGGAAATAAGAAGAAGTCACTGGGGACTAAATCTGGTGAATACGGTGGGTGTTCGACCAATTCGAATTTTAGTTCTTCAATTTTAGCTATTGAAACGAAGCATGTGTGAACTCAGGCGTTGTCGTGATAAAAGAGAATTTTTTTCTCGCTAAATGTGTTCGTTTTTTTTTTAATTTCTTCTTTCAGCTGCTCTAATAATAATGCATAATATTCACCAGTGATTGTTTTACCCTTTTCCAAGTAGTCAATAAGTATAATTTCACG
>NC_046657.1:67437851-67457360 GCF_010883055.1 Belonocnema kinseyi
CTAGTCGGGAGTGGTGCTGACTGAAAACAGATGATTTGGAGCGATTCGCGCGCCATCTGTTGGTCATTCTAAGGACTTATTGAACTACCCTCGTATTTTGGATAATGGGAAGAGGTTCGATTATCGAAGGAAGATAACACTACCCATAACCAGCTCTTTCAACGGAAAAATAAACCGGGGAATGAAGTGAAAGTCGTCACCAAAACACTTGTAATGAAAAAAAAGTATTGCTCACCTGTTGTACAGAGGTTGCTATCATATACGAGTACCTTATATATTATGCCTGGGATACTGGAACCTATACGCTTGAGATTTTCCATTTTTTAAAGTTCTACACACATGCTTGTCCTGTCATGCCCACATTTTTATCATTCTTTAAAGGAAAGCTTAGTTTTTGGTTTCACCGTAAGAAATTAAAAAAAAAAAAACAGTTTACGCTAGGATGCGTATTTTTGGTTCAAGTCTTAAAAAATAGAATTAAAAGTAATTTTTTCAAGGTTGCTAAGATTGAAATGTAATGCAAAAGAAGGTACTGATTTCTTAGAACTTATTTAAATATTAAAACTTTCTTTCCCTTTTTGAACGAACAGAATCAGAACCTACGGTTTAACATCTCTTTTTCTTAAATTAAAAAAATTGCGTTTTTCTCATTACCATTACATTGAGAAACATACCTACTTTTAAAATGTTGTTCGATTCTTTCTACATCGTTTTATTTGTTGGAGAGAACCGTATCTATAACCTAAGTATTGAACACAAAGCGAAAATGTCTTAATGAGAATTTAATTGTCGGAGAAGCAGGTGCTTTACGTACCCCGTTTAAAAACAAATGTAAAAACAATTAGAGCTCCGTTTTATGACTGAAGTTCCTCTTGGATTTAAATCACAGTTTTCGATTTACGTTACAATATTTCTGATACTTAAACAAATTTTGTTGAGATATACACATTAAACGTATACGAAAACAGTCGTAAAGCGCGAGAGCATAAGCGCGCGCCCTCAGCGCGCTTGAACTCTGCTAGAAGTGCCGTGCGTAATGAGAGTAAAATATTCCAGCGTGAACAAATACGTCTTTTAAAAATAAAAATTATTTATACGTATTTTGCACACTATTAGGCCTCATTCCTCACTTCATTCAAAGAGCATTGTTTAACGGATAAGAGCGAAGGGAAATGGGCTAAATGGTTCGAGAGCCCTTTAGACCACGGGAACACAAATTTTCTTTTGTATTGTCAATCAACTATAAAGAGCTCACTTTATTTTTCGACTGACATCACAATTTTGTTTATGTAAGTTAGGTTGACATGTTATCGGAAAGTTCCCTGGATATAATGAACCGAAGAAAATTCTACTCTCAATCGTACCATTTATACCTTACGAGTCCCAGAAAAATGTATTTTCAAGAATCTGGAAAACGCGCGAGCGCGCCGTGCATAAAAATAATATCTCAAGTCCCACAAAAGGAAGGCATTTCGGAAAACAAATGTCAGCACTCACAGGAAAAACGTAGGGTTTGTGCGTGAAAAATTCGTCTTTTCCTCGGAACTTGCCATCCCTAGATTAGATACAGGATTAGAGACCCGATTACCGCGAGACGGTCAGAACAAGAGTGGCGCGTCGAGATGCCTCAGTGAATTCTTAAGGATCGGAATTCAAGGAACGAAGCCCTTGTCTAATGAGCATCGTCGCGGAGATCACGTGTGCAGATATCGCAAGCTAAGTGAGTTCGCAGACTCGTAATTTTTCGGGAGTGTTCTCCAGTCCGTGATACTTTTTAACTAACTTAGGTTTTTGGAATACAGGTGGCTGCTTCAAAATTATATACACAAGTCGTAGATATGTAACGGCACATTTGGGCGGCACTCAGGTGAAAGACATTAATTAGAGAGACACTTCACTCTTTTGTTGAGCGGTTGGGGCCCCTTGCCCGCTTGAGACTCTGCTAAAAAGCGGTCTCCGCCGTCCGTGCCGTGGCGGCTTCTGGTTTGAGCGGTAAAAGGTTTCTGTATTTCAATTTTAGTTTGTGAATCCAGAAGGCTTCCATTCTGTCTTTAAGCACAATAGGTTCGTCGGCAAATAATGCCCCATAAGGTTATGAAATAATAAAAAAATAAAGAAAAATAAATAAGCAGTGGTAAGAGGCCCTGAGTTTTCTGTAGTACGGACCCTTGCTCTGACGTCTAAAGTATATTTAGTTAATGAATTTTCGACCAAAAAAATCAGACTACTTTGTAGAGCAGGGTAATTTTAAGTGACGGGTAATTCTAAATTAAACGAGTCACAAATTGTTTATATTCCGCGCCCGTGAACGTCGTGCCGTTATCAGATAAGGGAAGCGACGACGACGTGCAAATAAAGTTTTCAAGACTTTGACCGCTTTTATTGTTATATATCTTCTTTTCATATAAAGAACTTTCGGCCACTTACAGTGCGCATCCAATTTAAAAAAGTCATATTTCCGTGGAGCGGTCCCAAAAAACCCATATGAATTTGGAAATACGGGTTTTTGGGCCAACTCCATGGGTGAAGCGTGATGAATTTTCATTCCATTCTAGACAATGTTTACAACTTTTGGAAAATTTTTCAAATTCTGAGTCCAGGATTGACCAGCAAAAAAAGGATCCGGAGACTTCTTTCTTTTGCACATTACTCTGCCATTATTAATACGTGTGATATTATTACGTGGAATTCCCAAAGTCCGCAGCCACCCCCATAACTGAGTCCTAGGCGTTTTTTATGAAATTTCTGCAATTTTGGTTCTATTTCTTGAACATTTTTTTGGATTGTGATGAAAACCCCAAACGACAAAGCATCCGCCAAATGAGGGTCGCGCTCCGTAAAAAAGGCCCGCGAATCAGAGAGCGAGTAGGGGTGTGCTCATACATACATCCCACGCGATGAAGCGAGTCGCTTTCTGATTCGCGGGCCTTTCTCACGGAGCGCGACTCTCTTTCGATGGGCGCTTTGTCGTTTGGGCTTTTTGTCACGGATCCGATTTTTTTTGGCTAATTGTCCCCAATCGCTCCTAATACTGTACACAATAATACATCTTTTTGCATGTGTCGCGTTACATCGCATATGTAGCATTTAGAAATTCGATCTGCTGCAGAAAATTTATGTTCATATTAGCTCCTTTATACTTCTTTTCTGGGCTTCCTCTTTTAGTGGCAGTCGCGATAACATGTCCACGCTATTATTGTCTTTTGCTTATATACTTGAATTGGAATTGGAAGGCTAATTGTAATCAGTTTCTAGTACAAATTTCGAATTATACTAGTAAATGTAAAATTTTTCTACTTTGGAAATAATTGCCGCTGCTGATTTACCTTCTTTCTTATGCAATATTACCGCCACGGACATTATGGCGATGCGTCACACGACATTATTATCAATTTTGGATCGTAATGAACCACAATCTTTTGCAGTGAGATTTCTTGCTTAATATTATTAAATGATAGGTCGCACTCTTCATCACACATTCATGACGAATTAAAAAAAAAATAAATTATACAATGATTTTATCTTCGACGCTATATTTTTAGTAAACATATTAAAATGTGTTACTATCCGCAAAGACGATTGCAGTTGCTAAACATTTTATGGCTCCGGAACCTCTACGGTTGCTTTTGTTTTATCTAAGGTTTGACGGATTTTAACTACGTTGCAAATATACTTTTTATTACTTATCTTAAATCCGCTTTTTTCAACTATTCGGAAGTCTGAACGCTCGCTCTTTGAGATAATGATCATTAATATTATTTGCAGGCATTTTCACTCGTTCTTTCCAAAATTTCGGTTTTAATTGACCCAATTACTTAAATTGCTGTGAAGAATTTTTGTATGATTGCACTTGATTGTAAAACCTGCACTTTTCTAAGAGGAAAAATCAATATGAAACATTTGTTTGAATAAATTATCATTTACAATCTGTATATATTATTTATGTCTTATACGGCTAGAAGTATATAAATTCATTTAAAGACAATTGAAATATTTACCATGTACTCAAAGAGCAAGCACAAAAAAGTTCAAACGGTTTCCAAATCTTAAGCGCTCAGACTTCGTAATACTTCCAGAAAAATTCTAATTCCGTGTATGGAAGAGGGAAAAATTAACATTTATTTATTAAAAAATTGTCTAAATTAGCAACAGTAACAAATAGCACGATGTTGATAATGTTATTGCTAATTGCATTAACTTCTCACCATTCCTTAAAATTCTTATCAATTATTGATGAATAATTATCGAACAAATAATTTCTTAATCACACGATGCACAAATCTTGAATTGCTAATTGTTAATAAAAAAATAGATTTTTCTCACAAAATTTTATAGCGCGACTTACTACAAATAAGTAGATTATTTTTCAATACTTAGTTTTAATTTTTTGTTTACCAGAAAAAAACCATAGGCTCACTTGGGAAATTTTTACTGAACAGTTTTGGTGGGCCATGCATAACAGTTCAGGTTGCTAGAATTAAAGTTTTCAGTCTTTGGATCGTCTCACGAATTCTTTTTTACAAAGTCCGAACTGAAATTTAAATTTTTGAAGCCATCTCAACGCTTCGAACGTGACCAATTTTAGTTCAATTTACAGTTCTCCCGCTATGTTCTCATTGCAGTTGGTCTCTGTTTGTTTGGGACCAATAGAACATTTTGTATATTCGTTTAAAAAAATATTTTAATAAAAATTCCTTTATTATATTTTACAGATGCAGCTGATCGAGAGCAGCCTAATAGACAGAGTCGATCACAAAGAAGGGACCAGGAGCGTAGAAGTCGGTCTACTGATCCACGTTAGTATATTCTTTTTTTTAACAAAAAAAAAACTGATGAAAATAAAAAAAATTTATTTCATAACCGCCAAGAAATTGTTCTTACTAAACTGCGTTGGTCTCTGAATTACCTTGAAACAAGTATTGAATTTTCACTTAAAAAGTACAAAAGCCCGAAAGGTAAAAAAGAGTAATTTTTAGAAATTTACGAAAGTTTATGAAATTTGTGCAGGAATTTGTCGGTAACTGTAAATAAATGTTCTTCTGTACGCACACGTAATAGGCCAGGGCATATCTTCTGTAATTTGGAAGAAGGCCGTCAACTGAAAGTTTAACGAAGCCAAGAAAATTGACAAAAACTGTTTAAATCTTTAGTCGCGTGTATCGGGGATTCTAAATAACTTTCTAATCTTTTTTTGGTTATTCTTATTCACTTCGTATATGAACTTGTCATACCTCAATTAAGTTGTAAAAATTTTATGCACTTGAATTACAAAGAATTTGCAATTAAAAGTTTTGAAATTTTGATTATTCTGAATATCAAAAGTCAATAGTTTTCAATTTTGAATATTTAAAATTAGAAGAATTTAAAGTGTAGACCAATAAAATGACAGCAACGCGTTTGAATAATAAATTACAAAAATTACATATAAAAATTTGCAATTTAAAGTTCTACCAGTTTTATGATTTATAATTAATATTCTTCAATATTTACGAATTGCAGTTTAATTGTCTTCAATTTTGGAAGATTTGTAATTCAAATTCCAATTTGAAAATTACATTTGATTTTCCAAATTTTAATTCTGAAATAAATAAATAATTTTCACATAAACTTCATAACTTTCAATTACTTTAACATCTTTAAAATATGTACATTCTAATAATAATTTTGCATTTTACAGCATACTATAAATAGAGTTACGAATTTCTCGAAATTAAAACTTTTTTTAGCTCTATGTCAAATCGCAAATTACTAATATTTACCTTTCGCGGTGTTTTTGAAAATTATAAAATAATTATTTTTAAAGTCCTCAATATAATATATATTTTGTAAAATATATTTTGCAGTACATGGTGTTTTCCAAGTCACAGCAAAATTTTTACATTTGCAATTCTTAGGGTAATTTCCCGATGACTTTTGATAACATCGATAAGCGTTCTGCTGAACATATGGATCTGCTTAAATTGTGCTCGAATATTTTGTGCATGCCTTTATATAAGTGCTTTACATTTCTTGTTGGCTTTTTTCTCGTACATTTAAACCGCAGTTAAAAATAATACTGCTTTCATCTCAAAGTATCTGTATAAAGCCGGATAACACTACTGGAGCAATGCTGGCGACCGCGCAGTTTGCGAAAATCCAATAAAAGTGGCAAAAATTATATTTCTCGTCGCAACTGCATAAAATTTAGTACAAGGGTTTTTTTTGATGTGGCTGATTTTAAATTTGATGTCAAAAGTATTTTTTACAGCACCTAGACTCCAGTGAAATGTACTGAACTCAGTGTTTTAAATACCAATGGAAAATTTGCTATGTTCGCTAAAAAAATTCTTGAATAAAAGTCCCTATATTATATTTTACAGGTGGACCTTCACCAGACGTCACAGACTTTGTAGCAAGGCTGCATCAACAAGTAGGCCCCTCTGGTCCAAATCTATGTAAGTATATAATAATTTTTTAACTAAGAAAAAAGTGCTTCCTTGTTCTTCATTATTTAAAGAAAAAAAGGCTTACTTCTATGATGATCTTGTTTTTATTTTTGCCTTATATTAAGCTAATGTCTAAAATTTTACAATAATTATGTCTTGAAAAAAGCCACTAAGGGTCTTCAATTTAAAACAAAACACAATTATGGCTAACCCTTAGTCTTTTGTGTTTAAAACAAACCCTACTTGGTCGTCGAGCAGAGGCAACAACATTTGGGCTCTAAGGAAGAAGGTGATGAAGCTTGCTTTAGCCCTCAAGGTCTAGCTTTTAGAACTCTGAAAAGCTTTAGCCGTAGGGGGACTTTCCTCTACGTTATAGCTAACTTCAAAGAATTGCAACGTCACAATATTGGAGCAGGCACTTAATTTTCATGACATTCAGGGAGAATAAATGTCAATTATCCAAGAAAGGCTTCCTTAGTTGGGCACAGTCGACGTAATTTCTTCCGCCTGTATAGGTTGTTCTCTCGATGAACAAGCCAAAATGTTTACTCGTCGATACAAATAATAATATATTCAACTACTTTCAAGATTATGCAGCGGCTTGATGTTAGCCTACCGTCTAGCTAACACAACTAGTTTCTAAACCACGCAGTAGCTTCATGTTAGCTTATATTAACGCTACTGACTACTTTCAAGACTACATCGGGTCTAACTTGTAGTTCTTAAGTACTACGTTTTGAAGATTTTAAGGTGTACTCATTTTCTACGGAGCTGGTATTCTTTATCTTATAGTTCGAAACAAACCGACTCATGATTTCGAATCAAAACATTTTTTCAATTGTTGAAGACTTAAATATCACAGTTTGGTTTGGCTGATACTGATTATGTATAGCATGATAAGGAATAAGCGCAAAACACAAAAAGGCTACGGTAGATCATTGTCTAATTTTGGCACTTACATGAGTCGGAATGTAGAACAAAAACATATGGTGTATATATGCAGATTTCTGCTAAACTCTAATATTTGTTTAAAATAGATGCCTCTCTTGAGGATATTTTGAAGGCTTCCAACCTCTGAACCATGCATTATTCAGTTTATGGTGCTGCAATAACTTTGGCTGATTCAAATCGAAGGCCAAAACCGATGATGGATCAAAGGACCAAGAAACGCTTGCATCAACTGAATAATGAGATTAAATGGGCAAGACAGAATGCATCCCGTGTTCAGTGTGTGATTGACTACACAAGATCTGGTAGAGCGATCGTGAAAAGATTTCAAAAGTTTGCCCAAGAACTGCGGATCTTTAAGCACACATTGAAAAAGTCGAGGCTGTTGACAATCAAGACCCTGAGAACACAAAAGTTGAAAGAAGATATTGATGTCATCCGATAGATACGAGGGTGGGGAGAAACGTTTCCGCCCAGGCCCAAAGATGGCGTCAGCGAGCCTAATTTTTAGCTTGTATTCTATAGTACTATACTTCGCTAGCTTGTATATTAATTTGCAAGTCGATTGCTCTATTCGTATAAATTTTAGAGCGTACTGAACAATACACTTGGATTGTTTGTGCAAAAATGGAAAAATCAGAGAAGCATGCGGTCATTAAATACTCCTATTTAAAAGGTTTGACGTCACTTTAAATCGAAAAAAAATGGATCCCTCATTGAAAGAATCTTCATAATATTCAACGGTTAAACAGTGGGTTTATGAATTTAAGAAAGGTCGCACGAGCACTTCTGATGAACCACGTTCAGGACGTCCCGTTGACTCCCAGCGAATATTATATGTTCCCTGACCTTAAAAAATCGCTCGGAGGTACCAAATTTAAGAGCAACGAGGAAATCATCGATGCTGTAAATAAGTATTTTGAGGGACTTGAAGAATCGGTCTATATAAATGGCATCACTGAATTAGAGCAACGTTATGAGAAATGTATCAGCCTTGTGGGAGATAATGTTGAAAAATGAAGTGAAAAAAAGAAAGAAGTTGTTTTTCCTTATCAGGCTGGAAACTTTTCAACCCACCCTCATACATCCGTATATATAATATAATTATTGAGCGCGACCGTTAACTGCTAAATGAAAGGGCCAAACGACTCGTCGCTGTCACTAAGTAAGAATGAAGAATCGACTATGCAATATTTTTTCCTTTTTCTTTTTGCTAACTTTATGCTTAAAAATTGCTCTTTGAGTTTCTTGCAAAGAAGTGGAAACGCTATCTCAGTAAGGGATCAGCACCATCTAAAGGTTATTCAAAACTTTAAATTGATTACTTAAGGGCATGTGACACAGCTAAATACCTATATTACCGACCACAGTTTTTCAGTTCACTGAATGTTTTTTTGAATCTCAGAACTTTTTTTGTAAATAAAATATCGAGCTGAAACTTTGGGAAATGTATTAGAGTAAAATAAAGTACATTTAGATACTGCATTTTGGTAGGAACTTCACTGAAAATTATTTCATCTTTTTTCTGAACCTCAACATTTTTTGAACGTTCCAACTTTTTTTATACATAAAATATCGGTCTCAAACTTTGAGAAAGGCAAGAGCAGAAAGAAAACTACGTTTAAGTACAAAGCTTAATAATAAAAGATGTAAAAAAATATATTTCAACAATCAATTCCAACGGCATCAGCCGGTAACGTTGTACACGAAAATACGAACTCTCTAGAGCCTCGTCTAATAATTTTCAGTGAAGTTCCTACCAAAATGCAGTATCTAAACGTACTTTATTGTACTCTAATACATTTCCCAACGTTTCAGCTCGATATTTTATTTACAAAAAAAGTTCTGAGATTCAAAAAAACATTCAGTGAACTTGAAAAACTGTGTTCGGTAATATAGGTATTTAGCTGTGTCACATGCCCTTAACACTTTCTAATTCACCCCGTTTATTATGAACCCAGAAATCTACCCTTTGATGTGAATGTATGTAGCGAAACTTAAGTATTTGTTTGCTTAAGTTTTAAGATTTATAATGATAAACTTTCCATACGAATGACTTTCAATTTAAAATTCGTCAATTTTGAATATTTGCAATCACTTAAATTTCCATATTATTATTATTAATATCAAAAATTCTTCTACGTTCTTGAAACTGATCTTTCAATTAGCTAAGTAGAGGCTAATAACATACATTTCAATAAATTGGAAGTCCAAAGTTTTTCATTAACCAATAGTATATAAATATAAATGTTATAATTCTTAATAAAATATATATTATTATAATTTATATTATAATTATAGAAAATGTAACAAAAAAATAAAAAAATTTAAAATAGATTTTTCAAATGTTAATCCAAAAATAAATGACTAAGTCTAACATTAATTTAAATATTAGATATTTAATGGGCTCAGTTTCGTCACTCACGGGTTGTTTGGTCGCTCGTTACGAATCCGATGTCAAAAATTCTAAAAAAATTGCGGATGCAATATGGCAGACGAGTATGCTAAATAAATTTTGGATTTTTTTGAAAATTGGTATCAAGAGGTTTTCAAGATCGCTGATTACGAACCTAATGGTATTGGATCCGCCATTTTTTTTATTTTCACATTAGGTTCATAATCAGCGAGTTTGAAAACCTCCTGATACCGATTTTGTTTAAATCAAAAATTTATTTAACATACTCGTCCGCCATATTAGATACGCCATTTTGTTTTCGGAATTTCTGACATCGCATTCGTAATCAGCGATCTTAAAAACCCGTGGGTAATGAAACTTGGCCCACTTTATGAAAGTTTTAAACTTTTGGATAGCTTTTCGCGATTTCATCCAACTGCGCGCCCGAGCTGCGGCCGCCGAAGAAAAATGCGGATCAAGAACAAAGTTGCAAAAATTATCAGCCAACTTTTGTAGATGTGTTAGAATAGGTTTGTATTGACTCATTAAAAGAAAGAGCTCGGCGGTAACTCATAAGTTTATAACAATTTCAAGAAAAAATATTAATTGTTTTAAGTTTTGAATTTAGAGATTTAATTGTACTAATGGACAGGTACAAATTTCTTGTTCGCTCG
Source organism: Belonocnema kinseyi (assembly GCF_010883055.1). Lineage (NCBI taxonomy): Eukaryota > Metazoa > Arthropoda > Insecta > Hymenoptera > Cynipidae > Belonocnema > Belonocnema kinseyi. The sequence goes on from NC_046657.1 coordinate 67,448,294, forward strand.
TATAAATCGGTTTACTTTTGCAGAAACAAAATCAATTTTAACAAAAAACAATTTATTTCGACTTGGAGAGCGCCCATGAAGCGCATATTTAAAGTAAGCCTCAGACCATTTTAGAAATAGTTGGACCTGCCATATTGCTTTCCCGAGGCATATAACTATCCCTGAGACAATTCCAACTTTCAAATCTAATTTTTAAAAAATGATCTGACTTTTGGTTAGCTTTTCGCGATTTCGTCTGATTTTGCTACTGCTCGAGGTACATAATCCAAAACTTTAGTGAAGTCCGCAACTATGCGTTACCTCGTTTTCATGCCACTAGAAAATAGTTTAAAGGATAAAGCTGCATAAAACATGGTTTTCATATTTCTGCAGTTTGTTGAAAAAATTCTTTAATGAAATTTCCTATATTATATTTTACAGATGGGCATTTTGGGATGCCACCATATTATCCTACCAACCAGACAGCTCCAGCTTATGGCTACGGACCTCCAAGTTATGTACATCCAGGTTAGTGTATTATAATTTTTTTGACTAAATACAAATTTTTTAACTTTCCGCGTGAAAAAAATTGCTGGAAGTCTGGTTAGAGGACTGCGCCAGGCCTGGATTTATCTAGACTATCTACTCTGGAAGGTCCGGTCTGTCAGAGGACTGGCGCTTCTCTAAGGGCTAAGAGCCAAACAAAGTTCTAAGTTCGATCATGCAATTTAAATAAAGCTGCTTATAGTGGAAAATTATATTTTTGCAAGTCATTAAAACAACAAAAATTCTTCCAAAGCATTCGTAATTTCGTCCTTGACTCTCGACATGTATGCATATTGCAAGATGACGTCATAACTTTAAGGCCCAGGCCAGGCTGTCTGGTCAGCGTCAAGAATAGAAACCAGACGGTTTGGTCTGAGCCAGGACAACGTCAGAAGATTGCCCTGGCAACCTTTCAAGCACGTTTTCAATTTTAAATTCGAAACTACATATTCTCATAGAAAACTTCATTGCGCAATATTTTTCGGACAAAACGTTGTAGCTTTTCCTGTTTCCAAAATAAATATAACGAACCTGCTTCTCAAAAAACTAAGTCATTTTTAGAAATTTATAACACATACATGGGTAATACATGGACAAATTTAAATAATAGTTTTGCTGGACACATACACAATAGCTCAAACAAAAATATTTAAAAAGTTGAAAATTTGTATATAAAATTCTGACACAGAGTGCGCCAGAATCCAATAGGTGTGGCAAAAATCAATTTTTTGTCGCATTTGTATAAAGATTTATACAAAGAGGTGCTTAAATTTTCATACGTTTGTCTGAAACTTCGAATGAGGTGAGATTTTCGGCCGCAGACTAAAACTTAACATAAAAAGCTAAAAATTCAAAATGACGGATGCAATATGGCAGTATAAGTTGTTACATTTTTAAATATTTTTGTGGAACTTGGTGTGAAGGGGATTTAATTGACTGCGGTTTCGAATCTGATTCGAAAGGTATCAATTTAAAAATTATTGATCCAATTTGTCGCTTATTTGTTTTGAAAAATGCTAAACTGCGTACTACAGGGATACTAGGTTAAAATAAAACATTTAAAAAAATATAGTTTCGAAAGGCTCAACCGTATTTTCAGAAAGTTCAAAAGACATAAGAAACGGATTCGTGAAGCTACATGATATAATAAAGCGCAAGAGGAACATTTCATGAAATTTATTCATGAGTATTTTTCGGTTCACTGTTTACGCAATATACTTTTTAATACCATGTTTCGTAAAACAAAATTAGTTTGAATTCTTTTTTTTTAATTTAGAAATTAATATATTGTCTTTTTTAAGTAATCGTTATGTATGCATGAGCAAAAATCCTACATTTTTAACCATGAAAAGGCACAATTTAATGTCAGAGTACCATAACCATAAAAATGTATAACGCTGTATGTCTCGATTCCAAAAATAGATTTACTTTATCTAAAATTAGCGCCTTAGTTAAAATGAATTGACTTTGGAATAAAATTCGAGCTATCCTCAGTTTAGACAAACATCAAATTTTTGCGATTCGTTAAAAAAATGCTTGAATAAAAATCTCTATTATATTTTACAAATGCACCTTTACCATATACAGGAAACTTCGCCAACGCTCCTGCAGGAGGAATGCCAAGGCAAATAGACCTGATGCGTAAGTATATAATTTCTTCAACTAAGTGAAAATTTCTGTCAGTTAGAGAAAAACTACTTATTGTTTGCCGACGTTTCGTGAACATTGCACTTCACATCTTCAGGGCTGACCTGAAACTGAGGTATAAGGTCATGTTGTTCTTAGGTATACCCTCTACGATGCCTGTGATTGGCCAGAGCGCCCCACCGTAGGGACTAGTCGAACTTGATTGGCCAATCAAGTCTTTTTTAAAAATCCGGGAGAGCGGAAAGCTAAATCGGATTGGTATTATATTGCTTATATTGCTTATATTATATTGCTTATATTGCTTCTCTATGTTTTCTTGGAAATTTGCTGTGCGTTTTTGCAATGACTGTTGTTTTATCAAGTAAAATGTTATGTCTCTTTTCTCCAATATAGACTTTGCCTCAAGAACAAGGGACTTTATATACTCCTTGATCACTGAGGGATGCCTTTTTATCTTTAGGGTTATTTAGTAGTTAACCTATTTTCGCAGGTGGTTTAAACATGGTTTGGATGTTGTGTTTGTTGAGAATTCTTCCTATTTGTTCTGTGACACCTTGGATGTAGGGTAGGGTGGTGGACATTTTTTATCTCTCTTTCTTTCGTAGGTTGTGTTGACTTGCTTTTTTGAGTGTGCTTTCTTATTGCTTTATCAATTTGTTTGTTTGTGTTTCTTTTTGTAGTTTGTAGTTTGTTTTGTATTTTCCATTCTCCACGGTGGGGCGCTCTGGCCAATCACATGCATCATAGAGAGTATACCTAAGAACAACATGACCTGATACCTCATTTTCAGGTCAGCCCTGAAGATGTGAACTGCAATGCTCACGAAACGTCCGCAAACAATGCATGGTTTTTTACACGAGTGAAACCCGAAATATCTCTTTTTATTAATATTAATAAACTTAATCAGTCATAGCTCTCTATTAGTATAATTTACAAGGAAAGTATATAATTCAGGCTTTATGTATAGTCCCTAGGAATGATATGGGCAATTCCACAGAACTTTTAGATTTTCAATTTCGCGCCGTTTTCACGTTTTGCTCTCATAATATCAATATTTTAACTATCATATGAACATTTTTAGTGGCAGGCATGAAAAAAAAATTTTTTTTCTATGGGTTTTGTGAAATTTGTAAGCTATCTGTGAAGCCAGAAAGTCATTAGAAAATAAAAATTTTAAATATAGGCTTGTGACACATTTAATTTTTAATGATCTTCAAATTGTTGTAGGAGCGTCGTCAAATAGTTTTACGTAGCAATATTTGGATGAAATATAAGGTACATATGTGAAATAAACCTACAAATCTCACACATGTGCTATCATTCTACAAGTAGTTACATGACCAGTAAAGCTGAGGTTTAAAGCGTACTTTACACACCGTCAAGTAAAAGTCAGTCGCGCATACAGTTTTTGTTAGGTCTTGAGGGTGTGAATGTGTGTACAACTGATGCGCGAATGACCTGCATTCAAAGGCATCCGCGAAATCAACTCACCAACTTACAACCTAGCACGCTTTCTCGCCACCGAACTAAATTCTTGAACAGTAAACTCTATCACTCATTTCAAAAACTCATTTGACTTTATCAAAAAGATACAAGAGATTCACATTCAACCGCAATACATTGTAGGGAGTTTTGACATAGTATCTCCCTTTACGAAAGTACCATTCTCTGATAAAATTGATGTTATCAAATCTTTGACTAACTTCCCTTTCGAACTCATACCTTTGATGGAGCACTGTCTCAATAATATTTACTTCTTTCAATAAAAAATTTTACAAAGAAACCTCGCTTAACGTGAAATTTTGATTCCGTTTAGGTCATGACACTTTTGTCATTTGGCGACATCAATTACATCCTGATATCTAGTTCTCCATGAAAATCGAATAAAACGGAAAATTGCCTTTCTTGGTCGTAATACTTTTACAAAAGACCTTATAACACATTAGGACATGGAGTTTACAGAAAACCTACACATACAAAAAGATACCAACATGCCTCCTCCCACTACCACATATCTCAAAAACAATCAGTCATCAACTCCCTTGTATATAGAGCTGTCTCCATAGCAGATAAATATAACTTACAAATGGAATTTCAAAGCTTTAATCAAATCCTAATACAGAGCGATTACACAAACTAACAAATTAATAAAGCAATAATAAAATGGACTAAAAAAACCAGTGAACACAATCTCCTCAATAAAGAGAGAGAGAGAAACGAGTACCATACTACTCTACTTCCTAGCTGTCACAGAACAAATAGAAAGAGTTCTCAATGAACATAAAATCCAAACCATACATAAAGAACTTTAGTTAAATCTACTGAGTTTCTGTGCATTTCACCCGCCCTCCGGTAATATCTACTACCTCGACGATTTGCACACACTTGCACTTTTTACTGTAAGTTAGGTGACATCTACGTAAAATCAGTAGATTCATTTCAATTTCCTTCCAAATGTTCTAAAATGACATGTTGTCAATATATGTACCGGTCATGTTGTAAATTTGGCGAACCTTTCTTTTGCGCGTGTTACGAGGGTGAATTTGGCAACGCCTTTTTAAAATATTTCGAGTTCGTTAGAAAAATCCTTAAATGAAATTCACTGTATTATATCTTACAGGAAGAGAGCTTCAAGAGCAATCACAGAGTGGCCATGGAGCTTCAAGTTCTGGAAATACAGGTTAGCATTTTATAATTTTTTAAACCAGCAAACAATTTTTGTTACCCCAAAAAATTTTTAATTTTATTACTTAAAAGCCAATACATTGTTCTTGCTGAACGGCGTTGGCCTCCACCTATACTACTTTGGCAACTTTAGCTCTACTGCATCCCTTTTATTTCTTCCTACCCACGTCTCTAGCAGTCCTATTACATAGGACATCCCATACCCACATTTTCTCATACACTTTCAGTTTCCGATACCCTACCTTCGCCGCTATCCCTTCACTCCTCTCCCTCCTAGCCCTGTCTTTTAAAAATCTAATAAAATTAGCAAAAATTTGAATTCTCTTAGCAGATGCATAAAACTTACTATAGGTTTCGAAAATGTTAACCTCTCTACTGAAGTTTGAATAAGTCGGTAAAAAAAATCGTTTAATAACGTAAAAAACTTGACTGCGAAGATCATTTTATTCCGAACAAATTTTTGTTTATGAAATCATTATACATTAATTATTAATAAAGATACAGTTGGGCAAAGGTTTAAAAACAAGGTCAGCAGCGTCAATTTCACGACAGTGAGTTTTGTATTGTTACTAGGCAGTCTGATAAGTACCTGAAAATTCTAAGAGATGGCATTAGTATTCACTAATGTGAACCGTTTTTTTTTAATATGGAAAAATATGAGTTTCGAGTTTTGATCAAACACTACTATCTTCGCAAGAAAATGATATCCGAGACCAAGGCCAAGCTGGATAAGTATTACCCGGACTCTGCACCGTCGATTGGAATGATTCATAAGTGGTTTACCGAGTTTCGTTGTGGCCGTACGAGCACAGTTGATGCTAAACGATCTGGGCGCCCAAAAGAGGTCACTACACCAGAAAATGTCGAAAAAATCCATGATATGATGTTGAATGATCCCAAAGTGAAATTGAGAGAGGTAGCTCATGCTGTAGGCATATCCTTGGAATGTGTGGGCAATATCGTGCATTCAGTTTTGGGCATGAAGAAGCTCTGCGCGCGATGGGTGCCGCGTTTGCTCAAAGTGGACCAAAAACGAATTCGTGTGACAACTTCCCAGCAGAATTTGGCATTATTTTCGCGTAAGCCGACCGAGTTTTTGCACCAATTCATAACCATGGAAGAAACCTGGATCCACTGCTACACTCCTGAGTCAACGCAACAGGCAAAACAGTGGGTTCCACCGAGCCAAAGTGCTCCGAAGCGTCCAAAAACGCAACAATGGGTCGGAAAGGTTATGGCCTACGTATTTTGGGATGCACATGGCATAATATTCGTGGACTATCTTGAAAAAGGTAAAACCATATCGGAGCATACTATTCATCATTATTGGACCGTTTGAAAATCGAAATCGCCGAAAAACGACCGCATTTGAAGAAGAAAAAACCGTTTTATCATCACGACAATGCGCCTGTTCATTCATGTTTAGTTGCACAAGCAAAATTGCATGAAATCGGCTTCGAATTGGCTCCTCAGCCACCGTATTCACCAGACCTGGCCCCCAGCGACTATTACTTGTTCCCTAACCTGAAGAGATGGCTCACCGGTAAGCGTTTTTACTAAAATGAGGAGCTCATAGCTGAAACTGAAGCGTATTTTGGAGACCTTCCGATCGAGTACTTTTCGGACGGTATCAAAAAGTTAGAAATTCGTTGGACTCGCTGTATCGACCTAAAAGGAGAGTATGTTGAAAAATAAAACCGACTTTGGCCAAAAAAACGTCTCCGTGTTTCATTTTTCAGGGACTCATCAGACTGCCTAGTATATTTATATATTTTGTTGAAAAATCAATAGAAACTAGGCAAAAAAATTAGGCGAATTCCTTGGAATTTTCTGTAAATTTAGGTTTGATTGAAATTAGAAAATTCAAATAATTGTAGCATGCTGCGTTAATTATATAGGAGGACCTTATCTTAGCTCAAAACTGTGAAATAAAGCTTAAAAAAGCTTAAGATAAGAGAAAAATACAAATAATACAATGAAATGCAAACTAAAGTTTCAAAATGATTAAATAATTGGCTATTAGCAATGATTTTCTATATATTTTTTTTTCTTGTGCGAATATAAGGAGTCATCTGTATTAGTGTTAGTCGAGGATTCCGGCACTTTCCCCCAGATACCTGATTACCGGAATACACTTGTATTTATTTTCAGGACTCTGGAAGAGTTACTGAATTGGGGCTCAATGAAAACCCTGAAGCGGTCAGTTATTGTTAGGTATATTACCTGGATTTGCTATAAAATTATCTTTGCAGTGAAGTTTGTTACGTTCTTAAGCGATTTTTTTCACTGACTTATTCAAACTTTTGCAAAGAGGTCAACATTTTTGAAACCAATAGTGGTATAACGGCAATTATTGTTCAATTTGCCCTCGTTTATCTGAAACTTCAATTAAGAAAAAGTATCCGTATTATTTACAACATAATTAGTAAAAATTTAGAGAAAATGACATTTTAGTAGATTGTACAAGAACTTCCGTTAAATCTACTGACTTTCTATGCAGTTTATCCAGCCTCCAAAAAAATCTACTTAGCTCGGCGCCTTGCAAACACTTGTATATTCTACTGGAAGTTAGGTGAAATCTACAGAAAATCAGTAGATTAAATTGAACTTCTTTTAAAATCTTCTAAAATGACATGTTGTCGAGATTACCACCAATTATCTTGTAAATTTGACGAATCGTTTTTCTGTGCATTTTTTGAGGGGGTTTTAGAGTTGCCGTTTTAAAATTTTTTGATAATGCTAGAAACATTTTATCAGACCATTTGACGAGTGGGTCACGTGACCAGATTTCTACCTTAGCGACAATTTTTATTTCGTAACTTATTTTCAAACAAAGCTCCACATCAAGTTGAAAGCTTGGGGTAGTAAATAAGAAAAAAAAGAAAGGTTGATCTAGTCCTAAATTTTAATAATAATAAAAAAGCACACAAAAAATATTTACAAAAAATTCTGTCACATAATTTTAAAATTGTAGGACCAGACCCACCTTTTTTTGTGCTTCTTATTTAGTATCCCAAATTTTCAACTGTTTTGACTGTTTCGTGGGAAAATTAGTTAGGAAATAAAATAAGTGTCGGTAAGGTAGGAATCTGTTCACGTGACCCACTCATCACATGGCCTTAAGGGCATGTGATACTTAGAAAATTGTCGATTTTACCAGTTTTAGGTTCCCTCAGCTTTTTTTTAAGAATAATAAATATTTTGTCTAAAAAATTTGAGAAATGATAGCGAACATGATAACGGACTTAAAAATAAACATAGTCACTAATCTCTCGGAACTAACCTTGTTTGCAGGCAATCAAAAAAGTTTATTTCATAAATCATTTCCAGATTATCGGAAAGGCAGAGATAAAAAACGACGTAACCTCAGAATAATGCATATGCATAAAATTTTTATTTAGCACAACCAATTTTTTTTTGTTATTATTTCTCAAAAAAGAGTCCCGGGACGTCCGTTATGATTTTTTATAGCATCTCCGAATTCAGTTTTAAAAAATTTTCATTTTCGTGGAAAAAAGCCAGGGAAACTGTAAGTATCACATGCCCTTAATGAAAATCTCTACATTATATCTTACAGGAAGAGAGATTAGGGGACAATCACGTTCTGGCCGTGGACCTTCAACTCCTAGATATACAGGTTAGTATATTATAATTTTTTATCCGACAAACGGTTACTCTGACTTGAAAAAAATCTAAATATAATTTATTTAAATATAATTAATTAAAAAAATTAATTGAATTTTAAAAACTTAAAAAATTAGTTGAAATTTACGATATTTATAGTTCTGCTGAATACAGAAACAGTAGCTCAACAAAATTTCTAATATGTATAGAAATCTATGCATAGAATCAGTGGAATATTGTTAAGTTTGAGATTTTCAGTGTAATTGATTGGGAACTTTTGATAACTTCGATGATGCTCTGGTGGACGTATAAACTTTCCTCAAATTTGTGTGTTTCTGAGGCCTCTATAAATTTTGATGGCCCATCAGCGATGCAAATTTCTACAGGCTTGCTCTGAGAAATACAGTGCAACTGAAGATCTGCTAGCAGCCACACAGCCGGTCAGAATCCAATAAAAGTGGCAAAAGTTGAATTTTTTGTCGCTACTGTCCAGGAGTTACGGTTAAGCGACACTAAACTTAAAAACATATTTAAATACTTACAGCGGTTTCTGCTGATGTGCCTCTGAAATATATTATATAATATT
>NC_046657.1:67457460-67471597 GCF_010883055.1 Belonocnema kinseyi
CTCGGGATACTTATAAGATACTACCATGATTTTTTCAGATTTTTTGGTCCAAAAATAAATTAGGCCAAAAACCGGCCTTACCGACCCTCCCCCTTTACAATCTTAGGTTTGTCAATAGCCGACACATCTCCAAATTATAAGTTCACTACCGGATCACGCGCCAGGTAGTTTAGCACGGATTGTACGAGACATTTTCTGAAATTTTAATTATACCGAGATCCAATATAACTACCAATGGTGATTCGACGATCTTGTACATTCACTACTATTTACAAACGGTAGTTATTTTATTTGTTAGCATACTAAAAATGTTGTAAACGTTCTCATAAATGACGTCTTAAACGACTTTGTGAACGTTCGGGTTCACCTGGATAGTAGAGATGTAGAGATGTAGAGGATCACCATGCAGAGATGTGTATGTCTATTGGCAAACCTGAGATGAGAATTTTCAAATCAAAATTATAAAGCATTTTTTTTAAACATCTAACATTTTCCTGACATACAAGAATAATTCCTAGAACATTCATAACTGGTCATAATGTTATATTTGGTTCAGACGCACTTCGGCAGAAGCCGCTGAAAGTTTTCAAATATGTTCTCAACTTTACGATGGCTTAAATGTGGCTCGCGGACATTAGCCATGCTTGACCAATTATTTATCAAAGCTTTATCTTAGCTATGACCAAGTCTTCAGCCCTGCAGCTTATTTTCAACATATAAAAACTTTGTACAAACAGGTTCTTAAATTTGCAAATGTTTGCCTGAAACTTGGAATTATGGGAGTTTTGTTTTTGCCAAAATTAAACTTAACACGAAATTTTAACAACTCAAAATAGCGGATCCAATACGATCAAAATAAAGGATCCAATATAGCGGATATATGTTTTAAAAAATGCTAAAATTTACTTCTACAAAGGTAATACATTAGAATAAAAAATATTAAAAAGGCATCAGGTACAGATTCAGGAAGCTAAATTAAATAATAGAGCGCGATCTAGACATTTGACTAAATTTCTTCCTTAGTTTTTTTCCCTTGACTTTTTACTCACTGTTGATACAAAATTTCGAGAAACAAAATTTGTTCCCAGTCATTGTAGTTTAATTAAGATATTAATTTAGTGTAAGTTTTAAATTATTGTTATTTATACGTGTACAAAAATCCTATATTTTTAACTATGCCAATGGACAACATGATGTCAAAATAATAGAATAACCTAAACATATGTGAGGCATTATTTCTATATTCTCAAAATGAATTTACTTGATCGACATTTGGTACCTTAGTTAATATTGTCTAACTTTGGGATTACATTTGAGCTATCTTTATTGAGAATCCCTGTATTATATTTTACAGGCGCACCTGTACCAAATATAGGAGACTTTCCCAACGCCAGTCCAGCAGAAGTTCAAAGGCAATTAGACAGATTGAGTGAGTATATAATATAAAAGGCCCTTGAAGACCTTTAAAACAAGCTGTGAATTTTAACTTAGAAAATGAATATTCTTAGAGGAAATTATTTTTTTTTATTTCTTCTTTAGATAAAATTCTGTATCTTTTTCCGTTTTTAAAATGAATGTTACTGACAAAGTATATGTTTCAGGCATTATGTATAATACATTTGAATTATATATGTATAATTCCCAGTTAGAGATAGGTAAAGTATTTAATCTGGATTTTGAATATTATAATCAAAGGGAAGATGGACATGAGAAATTTAATAACACTTCTAGAATGCAATATACGTTCTATAATTTGAAAAAAACTAGAGGTGCGAATTCTTGAATTTCAAACATATAGAGTTGGAAAACATTCAGTTTGCAACCAAGATTAAAAAGGTTAATTTTTCAGCTAAAAAATTATTTTTCTAATAAAATAAAATAATTTTCACCATTCGAAAAATTGAACTCATACCTGAAGGTTTTGTCAAAACGTGAACAGTTTTTTCAGGAATTGAACAGTCGGAAACCGAAAATTTCCTCATGTTTATTCAATGGGATTTCAAAGTGCCTGGTGGTGTGTGTTTTTTAATTTAATTCAATTTTTAATTTTTTTTAATGCGGATTATGGATCTGTTAAAAAAATTAATTTAAAAAAAACAACGTTTATACGAATTTATCATCAATTATAAATTAAGTACCCATGTACAGTGGTTGTTGATTTTTAAAAATAAAGAATTGCGAAGCATTCAGTTTACAATTCTTTCTTTTAAAGAAGTGGCTGGGTCAAATCTTATCAAAAATATTTGTGCTACGCTCACTAAATTTGCCGAAACTAGTCGCCCTTTTCCAGCTCCATTTAGCCCTTTTCCATTTAGGGCGTAGCACAGTGGTCTGGAATAGGAATTTACTGTTCATAATCGCCCACAGGTCGTATTTCTTAACCGATTAAAATTTTTTGTTTAGAAATGCTCAGCAATTAATTTTTAAGAGATTCAACTTAATTATTATAAACATTTTTTATAAACAAATTCTTATTAGTGTTTTTTTATCATAAAAAATCGTTTATTTCACGCTAATTGCTAATATTTTTCATAAGAATCATAATTTGTAACAAAAAAATTAGCATGAGTTAACAACTATTGTTTTTATAAACATTTCTATAAACAAATTTTTTATAAACGAGTTTTTCTCATAGCTGAATTGATTTTTCTGAACAAAAGTGATTCCCAATTATCTTTAAAGTCATTTATATACTTTAAGCTTTTTCAAACATAAACAATATAGATTGTTTATAACAATTTAGTTAAACAAGTCTCCTAATCGGCCGTTTCCTCGTAGAAAAAAATGTTTTTTCTTCAATAATCATTAGAGTTACATTTATTGCGTTGACTAACGAACGAAATTAAGCAAAGAATAATTTATATGATTTTTATAAACAATTTTTTTTAACAAAACTATTATTTTTTTCATGCAAAAAGGACGGTTTTCCACTGAAATTATCCTACAATAAACTAACAGTGATTCCAAAATTGGATATGGGACATTAAATAATAATTTGCGTAATTGTTAATAACAATTTTAAGACAATGCGTGACAATCTGCGGTTGGTCGTAGAAAAAAGCTATTTTTTCTTCAATCATTTTTGTGATAATATTATTTGTGTTATTGAATCAATGAAAGAATTTATGCTTATAATAATAATAATAGGACTATTATAAAAAACTTAAAATAAATAAATTACGATTCAGAACTCGAATCATTTTTAGATTCGAATTGTTCTATTAGTTCACCGAGTTCTTGATCAAGTACAGCGTTATTGCCCCTTATTTTCACTTGTTCCTCATTTATTTTTCAGGAAGTTGCATAAAACAAATGAAAGATAGGTGATTTCTAAAAACGCAAGTATAGCGCTATTGCTATGGACAGTTTGCTACAGAAATTGTTATTAACAATTACGCAAATAATTATTTAATGTTCCATATCCAATTTTGAAATCACTGTTAGTTCATTGTCGGATAATTTCAGTGGAAAACCGTCATTTTTGCATGTAAAAAAAATAAATCATAGTTTTGTTACAAAAATTGTTTATAACAATCATATAAATTATTCTTTATTTAATTTCGTTGGTTAGTCACCGCAATAAATGTCACTTTAATAATTATTGAAGAAAAAAACATTTTTTTTGTACGAGGAAACGGCCGATTAGGAAACTTGTTTAACTAAATTGTTATAAACAATCTATATTGTTTATGTTTCATAAAGCTTAAAGTATGTAAATGGCTTTAAGGACGATTGTGAATCACTTTTGTTCAGAAAAATTAATTCAGCTATGAGAAAAACTCGTTTATAAAAAGTTTGTTTATAATAATTCAGTTAAATATTATTAAAATTACTTATGTTCTATGAATGCATGTAAAATATTTCCGTTTGATAGTGAATTTCTATCTGTATTTTTTCTTGAGATAAAAATTCACAAAGCTAAAATGTTCAATTTTGTCACTATATTTTTTTATATATTGTTTCTGTGTAAAACAAATTTTAAAAAAAGCAAACCACAATTCTCTTAAAAATTCATTTCTGAGCATTTCTAAAAAAAAAACTGAAATCGTTTAAGAAATACGCTATTTCATCCTATCGCGCGGTGTTATACTAAAATAGGATTTTAGTTTTTATGCTATTTTCAATGCATAAAACAAAATATTCTACACGTCTTCTCTTAAAGTTTTTAGGTATCTCGTGACCTCTGGTGTGATATTTGAATTTTTAATTTTTGCATACCAATTTCGCAAATAAATTAAAAACGAAAGGTTCTGTTAATAATTGGCGTAAAGAAATATTCTAGAAACTTTTAAAAGCTGAGATTCCTACACATAATTTTCCCCATATTCCACGTCGATTAGCCCACAATTTAAAATTTTTATTTTCTTTTTTGTATTTTCGAAAAACAATATATTATGTCTTATCTAGAAACAATTAAGAGAAAAAATATTGTTTTTTAATAAGGCTACAATTTTCTTCTCAAACTGTTTAAATTATCTGTCGCAGTTCAGCCTCAAATTAGATCACTTTTGACTTATTCATTTTCAAAGCATAAAAACAAAAAAACGAGTCCTATCGAAAAACGTTTCAGACAAAAATTGGATTTATTTCAAAGAGCTTCACTTCTTCATTTGAACGTTTCTCACGTATTTATCTGCGTTAAGCGTAAAACCAGAATATTAGATTTTTGGATAGAATTTTTAATGGGTAAAACTATAAACTTTGATAAAGAAATTCTGGTTAACGAAATCGTTCTTTCTTTTTGGGCCCTAAACAAAGCCTGCCAAATCTCAATTTAATTTCTTCATTTTTTCAAAAGGTACAGTGTTTACGAAAGGCTTCAGGAGGGCCCAAAACGTGGTGATCCGTTGAAAAACTGTAATGTGAAATAACGGACAATTTTAATACCTCCTCAATCATAAATTTTAAGAATATCGAAAACGCTATTAAATCATAATTAGCGCCAATTTCTCGCAAAACCCGATTTTTTATTTATAAAGTTTCTTTTAAAACACTTCAAAATATACTTATGGGGGTAAAATTTAAAAAATAAGTATCAATTCTGAATTAAATGTACAAAAATGTCTTTTTGTAATTGGAGATCCGCGTTAAACTTCATTATCTAAAGTGGGGTTTTCTCTTTTGGTGACGGCACAGCAAAAAGATGTGCATTTAGTTCTCTAGAGAACTAACATAAGTAAATTCATGCGCATCCACAAGCTACCCCTTCTACTTGCAACTGCGCATTACAAGTAATATTCTTCTGAATAAGCGTAGTCTTTAAAACCGGCTGATATAGCACTGAGAAAAATGGTTTGGCTCCTCCAGATAAAATTTTAGATAGATTTATTCTTCTAAGAAAATATAGCTGTGTCAACTATATGTCTAGCTCAGCTGCCTAAATATCTAGTTGTTTTAGCTAAATTTGGGTATCTAGAAATTATTTACACACATTAGCCAGAAAATTTCTAGATGAAAAATTTAGCTTAAGCAGCTAGATATTTTGGTAACACAGTTAGAACTTTTTAGATCACAAAATCCAGTTGAAGCTATTTCTGGGATAGCCCAACAATTTTTTTCCACGGGGAATTTGCTGTTCATAATCTTCTATAGGCCGTATCTCTTAACCGAGTTTAAAGTACTGTTTGTAAATTCTCAGAATTACATTTTTAACAGAAATGTGTCTTGAGATTTTTTAATTTGTATGATAGAGCTTTCTGAATTTGTAGCTCAAGAAAAAATACAAAAAAGAGGTCACCATCAGATGCAATCATTGCATTTATAGACGATAAATAATTCTAATAATGATTAGAGCGAAAAATCAGCATACATTTATATTTAATGGTTTGATAAACATTCTGACTAACAAATTCTTAATAAATCAGTTTTTCTTATCTAAATTAATTTTCCTGGCCAACAGTGATTCAAAATTCTCTTAATAGTAAATTATGCACCTAGGGTATCCCTCTAGCCCTTGGCGCATACGATATTTTTTATAATAAATGGATGATTTGAGACATTTCTCGAATTACAGCCATGATTTCAGCCCATATTAGATTTCACATAAAGAAAGCATGATTTACAATAATTTTAAAGGTAACTTACCCTAAATTTCCCGAAATTCAATTTGAAACATTTTTATAAATTTTCATAAATTTATGAAATTCTTGATAATTAATGGTAATATTACCGGAAATTTATGATAACTTAAAATAAAATGCTTAAAATCATATCTAGAAGTGTTTACAAATTTGAGGAAATTTATAGAAATTTCCGGTAATTTATGGTAGTTTTACAGGTAAATATGGTAACTTAGCATCAATAATCCAAAATTCAATTTTAAGTATTTTTAGAAATTTCCAGAAATTCATGACATTTTTGGTACTTTTTAATCCCTAGGGAGTAAAAATCGCAAATATTTTTCCTCCCTAGGAAGTAAAAATAGAGCTTTATCACCGCTTCATAGGCTTCGAAAAGGGCTGAAATCATGCATGTGTCATAAGAAAGGCATTTATATACTCGTAGCTTTATACAAAATAACAAATAGAAATTGTTTAATTGTTAGATTTTTTAAAAATATTGTCTCTCTTTGGGTTACATTTGGCCGCTCTTTATTTTTGACAAATAGCAAATTGTTGCGTTTAAAAAAAAATTCTTTAATCAAAATTCCTGTATTATACTTTAAAGTTGCACGTGCTGGACAAGCTGCTAGAGGTGAAGGATCAAGCGGGAGCCAGGAGCGCAGAGTACGGTCAGACCAACGTTAGTATATTACAATTTTTTTAATAACAAAAAATTTCAGGCATCCAGAAAAAAGTCCTAGTTTTACTTTTTAACTGCCTATACATTTTTTGGCCGAAAGGCGTTGGCTACTGGAAACTTATTAAACAAATTGCAAATTTAGATTTAAAAGGTAGATACTCTTATAGGAAAAATAATTGCGCTTTCTTTATTGAATAAAAAATGTTTACCCCCATTTAGAAAAAATTAACTTTCTTTAAATTTTAGAAATTTATAAGAGTTTATAAAAATTGCGGAATTCGATCATAATTTATGAAAATTTTTAGAAATTGATCGGCACTTATGAAAATTCATAAACATTTAGAGTGATCAACAGATAACTTTAAATAACAGTTCTGCTTGACGCATACGCATTTCGGATTCTTATTTATTGTCAGATTTTTTATTATTGTTTTTAAGTAATTGATATATTAGCCATATTTATTTATAAAGTTTCAAATCTTAACAATTAAAATTGCAGAATTTTGTATTGCATAAAACAAACCTGTTATAATTTGTAAATATAAATATTTTAAATGTGGAAATCTTTAATCTTATATGTCGACTATTTAAATTTTTACCATTGTCCAGAACTACAGTTAAAAATTCCTGAATTTTAAAATAGATATTTGTGAATTATTCTATTATTAGGACGTTTCTTTTTACCTAATGTAATTTTAAACTTTGTTCTTGTTTAAGTTTTAACATTTACAATTATAAATTCTTTAATGTTAACTGTTTTTAGTTAGAAATTCGTGAATTGAAAATATTAGCAAGTAACAACTTTTCAATATTATTATTAAAAACAATTCTCTAATGTTTTTTAAACTGATGTTTTAATCAGATGAATAAATGTCAATGTTATAAATTTCGAGAAATTGAAAGTTGAAATTTTGTTGTCAACCAAAATATATTGATAAATATGTGATAGATGTTATTAAATTTATTGAATAATAAGTGATCCATAATTTTAACGGAATTAATTCAGTTTTATTCATTAAATATACATAAATTCTGAACGTATGAAATATCAGCAAAACTCAAAATTGACTATAAATGAATTTTGTTCAAACATATTTGTATTATAATAAAGGATAATTTAACAAAGGATTAAAATATTTCAAAATAGAATTTTAAAATCTTAATTTTTTAATGAATGACTAAGTTTTACATAAATTTCAATATTAAATAACACATTTAACAAATTTTAAAATGCACATAATTTATAACTAGATCCTTCTAATAGAGGTAATTAGATCAGGAATACCGTTCTCGGTCATTAATACAATTTTATTAATTTCTTTTGAAAATTTCCAACTAATTGTTGCCACCTTAAAAAACTCAATTTATTTGAAAACATATTTACATCTATTACATTTTTCAACCTTTAATTTTCTGTAAATTTAGTATTATTGCCCGTGTATGAATCCAATCAGGGATCCGGCAGGGTCCCAGCCGGATAGCCCCGCTTTAAGCCGGGCGCTGGTCGGGGAATCCGGCCGGGATCCGGCTAAAAATGTCACAGTAAACTGGTCGGGTCCCGGCTTCAATATCGGCCGGGATCCGGTCAGGTAATCCGGCCAAAAGCGGTTAAAAAATTTTGCTTCAGGCGAGAAATTGTTAACTTGTTTTGTCTTTTAAGGCTCATCGAAAGATTACGGTGAAATTTAAAATTCAAATCAAGTGAACTAATCCTGGCAAGAAAATTGGAGTAGAATTTTATTCCCTGATGATAGAATCTCATAGCAATTTGGAAGCCACGTGGTGATTTAAGGTTAGGAAGAAAGAAAGTAAAAACTGTATACACAAGACTATAGTTTAATTTAAAATAATAATTATTCACGCTGTAAGTGGGGGTTTCAAACTAATTACTGAAATAAGGTTGATTTTAACCACGAGTCTCGATTTTATTTGCGAACTTCGAAGAGCCGACGCGACGTGAGTACCCGGAGCATCCTCGTTCCAGGTGCGAAACTGAAAATTACTGAGTGTCTAGGCAGACGACAGACACATCAGGCGCTATATATGGCGGTAAATTTGAAATTGTACAGACTAAACATTGTCTGAATATAGAGAAGTTTATAAAAATTATATTATTTCTGTTGGTGCACACAGCAGAATCGATAACAGTTTAACTTAAAATGTTAAATTATTCGAAAAAATTTAATGTTTTTTTTTTTAAAGAATTTAAAAAAGCTCATTTTTGTTTCACTGATCTAATAAATCTGTAAATTATAATTTTCAAGCAATAATTCATCCAGCATCCATAATTACGTCTTTGCTAATATCACGGCTCTTAAAAAATGTGTAATTTCTACAAAAACATTAACCTGATCAGTGTCCAGCCGGCTCCCGACCATGGGATATAACCAGGGTTGGTCCGACCAGTAACCGGCCGGCCCTGGACTACTCCATTCGAGAAAAATGTAGCCCGACCGGCTCCCGCCCGGTTCCTGTCCATGAAACCCAGCCAGGGGTAGCCCGGCCGGGATCCGACCAGAAACCTTGTTGTATTAGGGTCAACCGGGGAAATTTCTACACGGGTATTAATTGAAAAATTCAGACACTCAATAATGTTTTGGCACATGGCCACTCATAATAAATGCAGATAAGATGTATCTCGAAATTCAAAAGATTTTTCTCGTGATTGTTATAACCTGAAAGTCAATTAAAAAAAAAATGTGCACAAAATTGAACAAGTGAGACGACGCGTCACCTAGAGATTACGATTGCTACGATATAGAAAAAATAATTTTTTTATATTTTATAGCTAATGGTATTTTTTTAAATCACAGCAGAATAACTTCTGAAATTTATAGAATTGCATGAAAATTTTTGTACTTCATGAATGAAGTTGGTGGAAATTCAACAAAATTTGTGCAATTGACGAAAACATATAAATATATAGGAACTTTTTTAATTTGAATATTTTATGGTAATTTGCCGGTGAATTTTTATAACTTTGATAACCATTCTTCTGGGTATTCAAATTGTGCTTGAATATTTTTTTCATGCCTTCTTATGACTTCCCCAGATTTTTTGGCTTTTCAGATATTCAGCTTTCAGCAGGACTGTTGTGAAAAATGCAGTGCATATCAAAAATTTTTGTAGGCGTTTTTTTCGGCGTAGATTTTAAAACCACTCAAAAATAATTAAAAAAATTATATTGGGTTTATGGAGTGTAAATTTCACGAATCCTTTTTTTGCGTTTGTTACGAGTGGGGTTTCGGGCACACCGTTTTGAAATTGTTGGGGTTCGTTGAAAGAATTCTTTAAAAAAAAATCCCTATATTATATCTTACAGAAGGAAGTTCTGGGTTGCCACCCTTTCATCTACTCAACCAGCCTTTTCCAAGATCTAGCTATGGAGGTTCAAGTTCTACAGATCCAGGTTAGTATATTAAAAAATCTTAAACCGTTTATATAAACTTCACGAAACCTTTTTCTCCGTGTGTGATGAGGGGTTTCTGAGATCGCAGTTTTACAATTTTTGGGGTTCGTTAAAAAAATTCTTAAATGAAAATCCCTATATTATATCTTACAGGTAGAAGTGCTGAAAGGCCGCAATTACGTCCCTTATCATTAAAGCCCATAGAAATCGTCCACATTTCTACAAGTTCCAACAGCAGTAGCAGCCGTGGCAGCCGTGAAAGTTCACGTGAGTATATATAATTTTTTAAACTAAAAAGAATTGTTGGGACTCAGGAAAAAATTCTATTTTATTTTCGAACTTCCAATGAATTGATAGAAAGAGAGATTTCGGGCTCTAATTGTGTAAAAATCGATGAATTTTTCCGACGTTTCATGGACATTGCAGATCATTTCTTCAGGGCGGACCTGAAACTGCGCTGATGTTTCCAAATTTCGTAGTCCTTTACACGATTGGAACCCAAAATATTTTTTTTTATAAAAATGGATCATTGTTGAAGCATTAAATTTAGTATTAAAGAACTCTACGGCGAGAGTATTCTTACTAAAACCAACACCTTTAGTAAGCTCAAGACTTCTCAAGGTAAGCTACTAAGATCCTTTGATTTTTTGAAACGGTGCAGGGACAACAAAATCGTCCCAAAATTCTCAAAGCTGAAAAATAATTTGGGAACATTTATATCCAAATCAATTCTGCATAATACTAGTTTTATTCTCTTAAAAAAAGAATACAAGATACCAAATTTGTCCTGCACACGACCTCCAAAAAACTATTAAAACTTCACCTTTTCTTATCGAACACCCTCGTATTTGACATTTGGTCTACACTGGAACGCATATCTTTGGACCAATTTCAACGGATTGGAGAGATTTCCACTGAAAAACAAAAAATAAAGTTTCACAAATTACTTCCAGCAAGGCAGACAACTAACGGATACTGCAAAAAAACCAATCTGACAATCCTCTTAAAATGAAATGATTTCAGGCTTATCTAAAGAACATAATTTCACAGTAGCTCCTTCTAAAATCCTGAAAAAAGAAATCATCAGCAATTTAGAATCCACAATATAAACCCTTCCATTCGAAAAAGCAATTGACATACGACGTAGGACGGCTAAAATTTTACGCCAAGCTCAAGCTGCCTCCTGAAACTCAACAAAACAAGAAAAAACTGCAATTAGAGAACTCAATCGGAATAAAGACATTATTATATTACACGCAGACAAAGGCAACACAACAGCAATAATGAATATAGAAGACTGTAACAACAAAATCATGGACCTTCTGACTAAAGATACATACACAAAACTTAAAAAGGACCCTACAAAAATAATAGTCTGTAAAACAAAAACCGTTCTCAAAGACTTTAAACTTGACAGCCAAACAATATCGAAATTAATACCTACTAATTCCATCTGTCCAAAACTTTACGGGCTCCCAAAATTTACAAAGATAATTTTCCATTCAGACCGATCATTAACGCAATAAAATCAACAACATACAACATAGCACGCTTCCTAGCTACAAAACTAAATCCTTTTACAGGAAACTCTATCGCTCACGTCCAAACCTCATTTAACTTTATCAAAAAGATGCAATAGATTCACATCAACCCCAAGACATCATAGTGATTTTTGAAATAGTCTCTCTTTTTACAAAACTATCAATCTCTGATACAATTGATATTATTCAATCTTTTAAAAACTTCTCTTCTTAGCTGACACCATTTATAAAACACCGTCTTAATAATACTATCTTCTCTTTCAATGGCCAATTCTACAAACAAAGCTCAGAAGCAGCAATAGGATCCCCAATCTCATCTGTAATAGCCAATATATTTATGGAACATCTAGAAACTAAACCCTCAAAAAAGCCAAGCTTAAACCGAAATTTTGGTTTCGTTACGTTGATGGCACTTTTGTCACCTGGCGACATGGACGAGATGAACTAAATAAGTTTTTCGATTTCATCAATTGATTACATCTTAGTATCCAGTTCACCATGGAAATTGAACAAAACGGAAAATTGCTTTCTTGGATGTGATGTATTAGTTCACAAAATATCTCATAATATAGTAGAGCATGAAGCTTACAGAGAACCAACGCATACAAGCAGATAGCTAAATGCCATCTTCCATCATCACCCATCTCATAACAATCGGTCATCAATTTCCTTTACTGAAAAAAATGGTATAGCTGTTGTAGCTAGAAATATATAACTGGGGAGATATAACTCAATGTGCAATAAAGTTTAGATAAAACTGCAAACTACATAGAAATCTAGCAGTCATGATCAATCAGCATATTTCCTATAATTAGTTTGCTCGTACAGCTGAAAATTCTAACCTAAAATAATTGTAGTATCACTTGTATGCCTATAAATTAAAACGCCGGAACTTTTCGTAAACACAAGAAGCTTTTGCCTCGTGTCGTGTGGCTTGTGAGAGTTAAAGAATGAATAATATATACAGTAATGCAACGACAATGATGGAACCAAATATCGAAATAAAAGATGTTTTGATTAGATCTTACCTCCAGAATTATATTGAGGCCTTCTAAGGAAAGTGAGTATTCTTTTATCAGTGCGCGTATAACATCAAAAAATGTTTTTTTACAACTTTTTCTCAAAACGCCCTATTGTACACATTGATATTTAATGATTATTACTTATTGTTTTCAATTTAAGATTTTTAATTATTGAGTCATGTATGAAAATTACGAAATTTAAATTAGACCAAAATCCAAATTAAAAATCCCATTTAACGTCCAATAATCAAATCGTTTCAGTACCGAAACGTTGGTAATGCAAATTTATTTATTTATGTTTTTTATTCTTATTTTATTGTAATTTGATGGTCATAAAAATAAAAAAGACGAAAGGAAGAAAAAGAGAAGGAAGGGGATGTGGTTGGCTGCCTTCTCATTTTTCTTTCCTCTTTTTTATTTCTTTCCGAAATTTTTTTGTTTTTTTTCAGATTAGAATAGGGTTTTTGGTTTTTTTGTTTATTCGTTGTGGTCCAAATTTGGTGGTTGGATTCTTGTTTTGTTTAACAAGATTTTGCATCAATAGAGTCATGTATGTATCTAATACATAAATAAAGGCTTAAGTATTTATATATATGGTTGATATAGTTTTTGTTATTATACCTGAAATATATATCGGCCAATCAGCTACAAAAAATTATAGGCACTTCAGACAGAAGACGCAGCTAGATAGGTTGACAAGTTTAGCTATATTTTTTACAAAGAATATCCATCTGAACCTAGTTAGGTGTGACACCGATACTTGTTAATCAACAGAAATATGGACATGACAGCTAAATTTTCTATATACTGCCCCTATATTTTTTATGCAAGAAAATCTGTTTAATACAGCTAACTATTTAGGAAAATGAAATCCAGCGATACATTTAGCTGGGATAGCAAGAATTCTAGCTAATATACCTAAACATTTTGTTCAGTGTTGTATACAGAGCTGTCTCCATGACAGACAAAGATAACTTACAAAATGAATTACAAAACTTTAAACAAATCCTAATACCGAATGATTACACAAAAAAAGAAATGGATAAAGCAATAAGACAACACACACAAATAAACAGGACAACACAACCTACGAAAGAAAGAAAGCAAAAACCAACCACAACCCAACACTACATCTAAGGTGTCACAGAAAAAAAAAAGAATTATTTACAAGCAGAACATCCAAACCATATTTAAACCACCTGCAAAAATAGGACAACTGCTTTATAATCCTAAAAACCAAAAGGAACCCCTCAGTGATCCAGAAGTATATAAAATGCTTTGGTCTTGTGGCAAAATCTATATTGGAGAAACCGGAAGAGTGGTGAGCCAACGTACAGTCTGTCAAGTTAAAGCGTGGGTGGCTTTACTCGCAGTCGGTAAGGTGTATCGACATGATTTTGGTGTCAAAATATTAAGAAGAGCTC
>NC_046657.1:67471697-67478578 GCF_010883055.1 Belonocnema kinseyi
GGGAGCTCTTCTTAATATTTTGACACCAAAATCATGTCGATACACCTTACCGACTGCGAGTAAAGCCACCCACGCTTTAACTTGACAGACTGTATAATGGAACATAAGAGTAAAGTCCGGCTAAAACATTTCACACAGTGAACAAAAACACAGAATATCTTTCCAAGAAAATATAGAGAAGAAATGGAAACCTTAAAACACCCTACACTGAAAAAAATGTTCAGGTATATTACCTAGAATTCTAGCTATCCCAGCTAGAAAGTATCGCTGGATTTCGTCTTCCTAAATAATTAGCTGTAATGGACAGAGTTTCTTGCAGGAATAATATAGGTATTGTACCTAGAAAATTTAGCTCTCATGTCTATCTTTCTATTGCTAAACAAGTTTTGGTGTCACACCTAACCAGGTTCAGCTACACATTCTAGGTGGACAATCTAGCTACATTTGACAGAATATATAGCTGCGTTTTCTGGCTGACGTGCTTATAATTTTTCTAGCTGATATACAGATATATTTCTAGGTATTGTGACGCAAAAATGTAGCAATCATATATAAAAATCTTTAAATCTTTATGTATGTATTAAAAACATACAGAACCTAGTAATAGATTTATTTTATTTGAAAGCGAAATTTAATACAGAAGAAATATTTAGTTTTAGTGATTCTTAATCACTCGTCGCGAATGTAAATCGTGATTAATTCAAAAGTCACTAATTATCAATGAAATTTCAGTAATTCAACTTTACAGAGTACTGTATAGATACATGCCACGGTAACTTGAAGGAACTCCTTAGATTTTTTTATAAACCGCATTCTATGGCCAGCCACTGGTATGAGACTCTCCAAAATAGTTGACCTTTCTAGCAGCAGTAACCCGATCAAGCGAATCCACAAAAATGTCTGCAGCTAAAAATATAATTGAAATGAATTTGATGGATAGTTTTGGTTTGAAAGCGGGTCTAGCGATCAGGAAATTTAAAATTCCGGGCTTTTACTGACCAGTTTATCATTTGTCCTAAACTAAAATTTAAAATACGCCAATTCATTATATCCATCCACAGAATTTATGTCGGAAAGAAAACAATGATTTATTTACACGTGCTTGTATTATCCCTAATGACATACTGAAGTGATAAATATTATTTGAAACTAAATTTCTGCGATCATAAGTGTAACGCCATCTGATTATCTATGATTTCTTAATTTTCAATTTTATGAGAGTTAACTTTTTTTTTATTTTAATGTTTATTTGAAAAATCTTATATAATAAACATCTGGTAATATTCTTTAGATAATTTTAAAATCAATTATCTACAAAAATCATGATTTAAAATAAATATTTATTAGATTTTTACTATTATTTTCACAAAACCCTTCGAATTTTTCCAACTTTTTTGCAGCAAGTTTGTAAAATGTTTATGAGGGGTTTCCATGATCCACAAGGCTCAATTCTGACCAATTTTTGACTCCATATTATTTTTTAGGAGGGGGAAGGGTGTCAATAATATTGATATATAGTTATTTGGTATTGAAAATCTTTCTTTAAAAAAGTAATTAGAAAAATTCCTGACATAGAAAAGTTTATTTTCAAAACTGGAAACAGCTAAGTTGCACAAAATGTTTTCCCCGAAAACATAGGGCATCATAAAACAATTCAATTTAAAGACATTGTTAAAATAGGTTTGCTTTGTAAGTTTTTAATTTTTTCATTTAAAATGTTTTTATTATAAATTGGATCATAAGTAAAATTATTTTCGTTTTCAAAATCCTAGAAAAACTATTAACTCTCATATAATTATCATTGCAAGAACTCAAGTATTCATCAAAAAATATTATGAGTATCATATGAATCGTTGTCCAAAATTTTTAAAATTGGGAATGTGACTTTTTTTAATGAGACTTCAAAAAATCACCTGAATAATTTTTTTTCAATATTTACCACATAAAATTAAATGAAAATAACATTTTGAGAGATCAAGAAACATATTTGTAAAGTGTATTTAAATTTTAAAACGAAAATTATTTTTACTGCGTTTTCCCTTAAAACAAGCTTATTTGTGCAAAGTGCCTTTATTTTCCAAAAAAACCTTGAAAGCTCTTTTGAACTATTAAGGAAGCATACAAATATTAATAAATAAATTAAAATAAATATCACTTTTGATAAATAGCTCTTTCTCTGGTGAAATTTGACTCAAATTTCGACCAGCATTAACAGTCTCAACGAGACCATTGAAGATAAAATCTGCATACACATAACCGAACACATACCCGACAAAGAGTCGTGCTGTAATCAAGTTCTAAAATTTGAGGTATATTTTAATCTCCCATTTCCTTAAAAAAGCAATTAAAATCCTGAACGAGGCGTCTTTCAGGACGCAATAGAAATAAAAAGTGATTTTCATAATGTTCTTCTTATGAATTTTTGCAACGAGTATTTTAGAGCAGCGAATTTGAGGTTTTAATTATATTCATTTAATTATAAAAGATCAATGTTACGCTAAATCGAAATGAAATGTAAAATTTTTTGAGGTTATACGCTCACTAAAAATGGAAGAATCACTTACCTTTGAAAGCTTTAAAATAATTGTGGAGGTTCCAGCTTCTTAGAATATCCTCTATTTCTTGATTGGCATTTCAATTTATAGTCACAAAACTAATGTTAAAATTATTTTAGGTTAGATTTTTTAATGAATAATAAATATTTGTATGTATAAATTAATAAAAAAACAGAATCTAGATTTTCTATGAGGAGCGATATAGCTGCTGCGTCTAAACGAATCAGATGTACGAGCAAACTAATTTTAGGAAATATGCTTTTGGATCATGCCTGCTAGAATGTTTAGTGTAATAACATCAATAGGGACAATCGATATGATACCAATTCGACTTGGCTCTCGATCCTCCCGGATTAAAAACAAAAGACTAGATTAGCGAGTCAGGTTTGACCAGTCCCCAATGTAGTTCGCTCTGGCCAATCGCAGGCATCGGAGAGAGTATATATAAGAACACCATAACTTGATATCTCAGTTTCAGGTTAGCTCTGAAGAAATGAACTGCAATGTTCACAAAACGTGGGCAAACTTTTTAGTTTTTTACAAGAATAGAACTCCAATTCTGTGTGATGCATGGTTGTTCTTAGAAATAAAATGCATGTCAAAAATTTATAATTGGCGCATCTATATAAAGCTTGGTACAAATGGGTGCTTAAATTCGAAATGACGGATCCCATATGATGGTTCAAGCTGTACCACTTTTATATATATTATTCATTAAAAAGGAAAAATCTTAAAAAGACCTAAAACACGAATTTATTAAACTACATAAAATAATAGGGCGCAGTATAAGCATCAGCAAATTTTTTACCAGAGTCTTTTTCCGTTCACCTTTCACACACTATCAATTTTTGGGAAACACAATCAGTTTCCAATAGTTTTAATTTTTTTTTATTAAAAAATTAATTTATTGTCAGTTTAAAATTATTGCTATGTATACATAAACAAAAATCCTACATTTTTAAACGTGCTGATGGACAATATGATATCAAAATAACATAATAACCATAAAACATGTGCCGTTAGCAGACTCGCTGGACTCACGTGCATTTTTGTTGAGTTCTTGTGCTAAATATATGTATATTGAATGGATCATTTGAAGCAGCTAATTCACCTATTGGTTTACGAGCAAGTAAAAAGAAGATGCTTTTGCTAGTAAAAGAGAGCTTGTTCAGCAAAACAGGATTGAAAAACAACCAATCATAATCAAAACGAAATCATAATCACCTAATCCAGAAAGAAAACGAGCCTCACCTAAACGTAAAATAAAATTACTATAAGCGTGTACTAAATTTCGTATACATGTATACTGACTTAAGGATATGCGTATACTAAATTTCATATTCGTGTATACTAAATTCAGTACATGCATATACTAGATCTAATGCACGCTGGTATACTAAATTTAATTTCGTGATGTGCACTCTTGCTTCCATTACATGTATACTAAATCTAGCGCAGATTTTTCTAACAGTGTGATAGCAAACTTTTCCTAATAATTAAAAAATTATATAACAAAAATCCCTATATTATATTTTACAGAACCAGGTACGCCACATCCAAGACATTTCAACCCTTCAGCAGGGATGCAAGTTCAACCAGGGCAGCTGCGTAAGTATCTTATAATTTTTTGAAATAAGAAAACATGGCTGAAATTAAGAAAAAAAATCAAAATCTTTGGCCTTTGAAGGCCTTTGAAACAAGTTTCAAATTTTAAGTTGAAAAATACATATTCCTATAGAAATTAATTTCGTGTTGCTTCTCCGGATAATTTCTGTAGCATTTTCCATTTTTAAGGTAAACCCGAAAACTTCGCTTTTACAACAACAAAATCAACATACGTATTTCCTTAGATTTTTGAACATAATTAAAATTGACGAGAATTGTGGAAATTAATTGGTATTTGTGGATACCGATGATAAATTATGGCAAACCCCGTGATCGCCACCTCGATGACATACGGTGTAACCTTCGCTTTTTTTATTTCATTATGCAATAGAGAACAATTATAAAAAAATGCAATTACATAATCAAATATAATTCACAAATAAAATCAGGCATTATACATTATTTTATAGGTATTACAATCTGGGCATTATATATAATCCCTTTTTCTTATACATAATGCCCGGCGAAATGCAAAGTTTACATTTCCGGAGCTAGAAAATCCTTCATCTTTTTTTTAAATTTAAATATCAACACGGTCCTTCGGGTACTTTAAAATTCTATTGAATTAACATTTATTTGTGACCCATAAAAATTTAGGGGAGTGTCGCGTGGTCTAAGCCGTGGATTGGTTTAAGCCACCGAAAATTTTGGTTCAGTTAACAGCGAGATCAGCCACAACCGGTACACTGCTCTTCGAAGACCAATAACTAAGACCTCAAAAAAATTATTTATTATTCCAAAATGCAGTTCAAACAAAAAAACGTGATTTTTCGTGCCTATTTTTTTTGTGATCCATCTTTCAAAGTTTTTCAAGTGTGTAATTATTCTGGGACCCCACTAGCTGGTGGAATAAATGTCTAAACTTTGAGAATCCATGGATCACTCTGACTTCAAACCGCACTGCCACCGCATTTTCATTCCGAGAATTTTCGAGTACATCCAACAACAAAAAAATGCCTAAACGTAAAGCCACGAAAATTTCAACAAACACTTAATCAGAATGGGATTCCGATAAAAATTATGAACTTATCATCATACCTAATCCAGATGACTCTGGCTCTGATGGAGATGATTCGTCAGATGACGAGAATTCAGGATCGCAATTTTCCGAATTTGCTCTGGCAATCTAGATGATTCAGTTTTTCTGTCTGATGATGTACGGAAAAAAATATTATCTATGTCACCTGTGGAGTTATGACTTACCTTGTATGATCCTCGCGGATCATTTTTTGCAAATTCATGCTTTTCTTTCACTCTGTCCTTACGGACAGTGCCTGTTGATCGTAAACCACATTTATTCAGGTGAATGAGTAAATCTGGGCTGTTAAACAAATTATCAGACATTATTAAATTATTACCATGAAAAAATATGATATGGTTCCAATTGTTTTTGGGATGCTATGTAATTATGAAAAATAGATCTATATGCTACATTCTGTCCGGAAAATTCGGATCCCGAATTCTCGTCATCTGACGAATCATCTCCATCAGAGCCAGAGTAATCTGGATTAGGTATGATGATAAGTTCATCATTTTCATCGGAATCCCATTCCGATTAAGAGTTTGTTGAAATTTTGGGGGATTTAAGCTTAGGCGTTTTTTTTTGTTGGATGCACTCGAAAATTCTCGGAATGAAAATTTTCGAACTATGGATTCTCAAGTGTAGCTACAAGCGGAGTTTTTGGAGTGACTGATTTCGAACTTTTTGTCAAAAGTTACAGATTCAAATTGTGGATCTAATATAAAGGCTACAATTTTTCAATGTACCCACGTTTTTCTAAAAGTTGCATGAAGCGAAAGGACCCGTTTTATATAAAACACGATTAGTACACAATAAGACAACATATTACTTTATAGTCTACAGAACATCAGTTAATTAAATTCAGCTTTTTTTAAATCTTATAAAATATCATGTCCATATTTGTACCAATCGTCTTGTAAATTTAACAAATCCATCTTTTGCGTGTGTTATGACGGAAATTTTGGGGTCCGTTTTCTCCTTTTTAGGGCTCTTTGAAGAAATTCTTTAATAATATATAGGTATATGTTATATATATATATATATATATATGTGTGTGTGTGTGTGTGTGTGTTATATCTATGTTATATCTTACAGATGGATATTATGATCAGCCAACACCACGTCAAAGACAAACACGGTCCCGACAAATGGACGAATTTTCTTCAGGTTCTAGCCAAGCAGCTACAAGACCTAGAACTCCAAGTTAGTGTATTGTAATTTTTTTAACTACCAAATTATTGTTGAGATTCAAAAAAAATCTTAATATTATCTCTCAACCGCCAATAAATTTTCCTTCCCGTGTAGAAATTGCCCTATTTTGTCCCATTTAAAAAGTGGCGCTGGCAAGGCCCAGACCAGTTTTTTTATTTTCTATAAAAATAATTAAATTATTATCGGGCACAAATGGGACATTCAAATATAAATATATGTTATTAACTATAAACAGACTCTTGTTGTTCTGAATTAAGAATAATAAAATGTCTCCCTTATATGAATAATATATCAAAAAAATTTTTGTGGAGTTTTGCGGAGGCTTGCCCCAAATCGGGAATTCACGAGAGATACTCTGTCACACCACACATCTGCCACATCGCGCTCGTCAAGGACGTTTGGTCCACCTAACCTTTTTTGAATTTTTT
>NC_046657.1:67478678-67480472 GCF_010883055.1 Belonocnema kinseyi
TTCAAAAAAAGGAAAAATTGCTCTCAAATAATGGAGAATATTCATTATACACTTGGCCTGGTCTCTTTTGGGCATTATATATAATGCCTAGAGATTATGTATATACTGCCGGATTATATATTTTGCTTGTAACATATATATTTATTACTGATATATTTCTTCCTGTTATGTGGTCCTTCCGCCCTCAATATAAATTTTGGCATCTTCTTGGACCAAAATTTATGGACCGGAAATTATTTATTTAAGTTACTCGCTAGTGAAAATTTCGGTATGATTTTTATAAAATTGGGACTATTTTGAATTTCTTAAAGAGGTGCCACACTAGCAATTTTAACCTTTACATTTTTCAAGTATTTTTCCGCGTGATTATTTTCTTTTAGGGTGGTGGGGAGGCAAAACCCTCTGTTCAACTACGGAAATACTTACCCTCATGTGATTTCTCATTAAAATATGGAAAATTGTCAATTCTTAGATAATGCAACTGGTGATCAGGCCCCAATGTGGTCACTTTAAAATATATGCCATCTATATACTCAAGGTAGGTTCTAAGATTTTGTTGCTTGTGCTGTTCGGTTTCTGGCTGATTATCGTATAAAAACGCAACAGTGTGAGGTAGTCCGCGAGAATTGAAGGTCGCAACAGCTTCTCTTTCCTTATACTTGAAGAAGTGAGGTTTACGTGGTCCAGGCCTTACCACATGATCTAACACTGTAAACATGAAATGAAGCTTTATGATTTACAAGGTATGAAAAATCAATAGTTTAAGTGTTAGCCATTTTCAGTATATTCCAGAGAAAAGCAAAAACATATTAGAAATTTCAACTAAAATAGAAGAACTTTCAAGAAAATAGTTCAATTCTCAACACTCAAAGACGAATTTTCTAACAAAAAATTATTAGCTTCAAGCACACAGAGTTGCATTTTTTTACCAGAAAGTCGAAACTCTAAGAAAAAACTCATGGAAGTTTTTATTTTAATCCCTGAAGGAATTCATTAATTTTACTAAAGTAAATTTCACCATTCAGAATATTTAGGGGCTTCCGGGGCCACTAATTTAACTTAAGATTAAAAATATAGAAATTCGAAATGGCGAAGCTAATAGGGCGTATAATAATTGTAAAAATTAAACCGATTTAAATAAAAATTGTAAATTTGTGGGGTTTTGGGTCATTATTTTAAATCCGAACTTAATATAGTACGATTAAAAATAATGAATCTAATATTGCGGATCATAATTGAAATGACCATATTTGAAATCAGCATGCAAAACTCTATTTAAGAAAATTTTGTTTTTTACACTTGCTCTATATTTTTCCTATTTTCGCTAAGGATCTGTTTTCGATTTCAAAAAATTCATTCCTATAGATCAGTCCTATCAAAATCTCTTTGATTTTTACACAAAATTCAACAAAATCTCTCACAGGGTGCTGTTCAGCGAGAAAAATTTATTGGTGGTTAAGAAATAAAATTTTTACTTTTTTCTGAGTCCCAGCAATTTTTTGTAAGTTCGCCAAAATTATAATATACTTACCAACAGTTGGCACATGCTTCGAGCCTTTCTTCACTCCTTTTCCTTTACCTTTACGTTGCCGATCAGCCCTATCAGCTGCAAGATATAATACAGGGATTTTTATTGAACAATTTTACAATGAATCACAAAGATTTTCTATTGGACCAAAACAAAGAGAGCCCAAATGTTATCCCAAATTTCTCACTTTGCAGCCCATTGAAAAAAAAAAAAAACAATTGAAACAAGATAGAGAAAAAAGGAAAAAGTCTGGCAAAACCAACCTC
>NC_046657.1:67480572-67484797 GCF_010883055.1 Belonocnema kinseyi
TAAAAATATTTTTTCAGTAAACAGTTTTTTATAAATATTTTCTACGCTGACGGCTGAAACCAGTCGAAACGCATGAATATCAGATAGTGGTTTTTGATGATGGTGCTTGGGATTTTGTGCCCAATAGTTGGTTGTCGTTTGATCCAATAATAGGTTAAATGGTCACAAAATTTGTGCTACCACCTTATAATCCGACTATGTTCAAAAAATTAAATATTTTAATTGTAAAAAAGCTTCAGGAAATTTGATGCCTTTTTTGGATTGAAAAGCTTATCCTATTATATTAAAAGAGCAGGCTAGTAAGTTATTTCAGCAATTTATTGATTAACAATTTCGTACTGAAAGTAATTTCGAATCTTAAACATAAACCGTCCCTATCCAACATTTTTTTGTAGAAACTATTTAAGACGCTGAACAAAAAATACGATTACTGAATTTCCAAGATCGTCGACAAAGTTGCCTTTATAGGGAAGATTCCGATTATACACCTATTATGAGAAGGCGAAATTGATTAAAAATAAATATAGACAAAAGGAGGAGGTCGAGACTCAAGGTATAATGTCAGATGCGCCAAAATTCAATAATAAAGTATTTTTGAAGGCTTGATAGTCAATTCCACATTCAATTATTAAAAATTTATTTCTAAGTGAATACCATGCATGTAAATTTTAAACTTATTAATCATTTTTGATACAGTTCAAATTTAATAAAAAGCAAATTTTCTTTTTGCAATAAATTTTAAAGTTTAGTAACGTTATCAAGTTTTTGCATAATTTAAAATGTTACCATTTAAAGTAATTTCTAAAATTTCTCTGGTCTTGAAAACGGGTTTTTTTGTAGCATCAAAGTCTGAAGAATTATAATATAATATATATTTTCAGTAACATTATACTAAATAAAATAAATTTTGTTTTCTAAAACTAGTTTTTGCATCTTATTATTATAATTTGGAAAACTAGGGCATAGCTCAGAAAAACTGAACAGGCCCTGACAAGTTTGCACTAAGGAAGGCAAAAATCTGCAAAAGCTTTACACGCCATGTATGGCCCTTGCCAGTCGACCCGACCAGGGCCACGCGAAAACTAGGGAAAACTGGTCAGTGCCTTACTAGGCCCACGTTTATATTTCTACACGGGTTGCTGCATGGCTTTGGCCACTGGAGATCGTTGCAACAAGTTTTGAATTTTAAATTGGAATTGTATATTTTTAACCTTATCGATGCTCAATATAATGTAAACTTAACCTAATCTTGGAAATACATAAAACAGGGTTTCTAGGTTCTTAAAAAAATATTTTCCGCTTTGAAATTTGGTGCTTTGGTTAATATAAACTCTTATAAGAATTGAATTCAAGCTATCTTTAGTTCGGACCAATACCAAATTTTGGGAATTCGTTAAAAAAATGCTTAAATGAAAATAGCTAAATTTTATTTTAAAGGTTTGCCTACACCTCCGTTAGGAGACTATAGCGCTTCAGAAGGGCAGCAAACGTCGACAGCGCAGTCGTGTAAGTATATAATAATTTTATTAACTAAGAAAAAATAGATAATAAAAAAAAATGAAAAACGTTGGCCCTCAAAGGCCTTTGAAAGAAGTTTCGAATTTTATCTTTAAAAATACATATTTTTACAGAAAATTAATTTCATATTTTTCCCTGGAAAAAATGCTGTTGATTTCTCCGTTTTTAATTTAAACGCGAAAACACAGTTTTTAGGAAAAAAATTCTATAAAGTTTAGAACTCCATAGAAATTTACCAAATTTATGAAATTTTTCTGGAATTTATGAGCATCTATGATAATTCATGGCAGGATTAAAAAAATGATTTCAACGATTTTTTATTTCACAAAAATGTTGAGTTTTTTTAATTTTCAGAAGTAAAATTTGTTTAAGATTTTCAAATTAAAAAAACAGTCCAGAATCCGTGTCAGAATAGGGTACCCCAAAATTATGCCTGCACAAATTCGACTTTAGATTTTTAGAATTCTATACGCGCTCCTACCAATTTAGTTTGTTTTAAGGAAAAAGAAATATTTTTCCTTTCAATCTGCAAACGTTGAGCCGAGCTCCAGAGCTTCCAAAATTAATATTGTTTTTGATTAGGCATAGCTCCGTTCTCGGAGGAGTGGAAAATAGAATTAGTTTATTTAATTTTTATGAATTAGCGATAAAAATTGGTTAGGTAATGTTAAAGGAATAATTGTCACCTGCGAACTGTTCCTTCTGAGGCCCCAAACCCCCTTGTATTATTCCCACAAATGCCGCAAAAAAATGCAAAAAATCAGATTTGTGTAAACAATATTAATTTATTCCAAGAATAATATTTTTAGCTTTATATGTTTTGAAATGGAAGAGAGAAGCATGTGATAGTAATTTCTTAAATAGTTGATAACTTTCTTTCACAACACTATTACTCTTATCATTCATTTTCTGTGGCATAATTTAATAAAAAAGTAACTTCTTACGAATTACAGCATAAAAAATGTGTTTCAATAAATTTAATTGTTAAAGTAATTGCAAAATATCCTGGACAACAAATATTACCTTTAAAATTCTTTAATTGTGCCATGGAAGCCAGAAAAAAGACACTATACGATTATCTGAAGAATAATTATTGAGAGTCCGGATTCTATAACCCTGCATAACATTTTCCTGAGTACTTCAGGCCACTCAAGTTGTCCCTGATGGCTTGAAAATCAGTTTTCGATAATTCAACTTTTTAACGTATCACTTTATAGGACATTTCATAGTAGGGCATATTTTTTTCCAGGAAAAAAAGTTGTATCTCACGTTCCTGTAAAAAATAAAGAAAACTTAATATTGAAGAAAAACAGATTTACTAAATCACACTGTTCTTAAAATATTTTGCAATTAAAAATTTATTTATTTTGTTTGATAAAAAAGTCGAAAATTGATTTGGAAAGCAGTACCAAAATAATGTTAGACAATTTTCAAACGCTTCGTTTATGGAGGGAATTTGGCGTAAGCCCAAACTTTCAGCGAAAGAAATGTTTATTTGGATATAATGAAGTTTTCTGTAAAATATTACCTTAATTGAATTATTCGTTTTAAAAATAGGAGCATTGAAATAGCTTTCACTGAGCGCGTGAGAGGTGACAATTTCGGAGCCCCTTTTCACCGCCCTATTTTAGTCCGCTAGAACACATGAATGTTTGTAAACAATGTCAATCCTTATCCATGCGAATTCCGCTATAAGCGTTTTTCGTTGGTGGCCCCTTAATTGGAAACGGTCCAGGCATCCCTGACTGTTTACATTTCGATTCCTTCTGACTCAGTCCAAGGCTATTTGAAGACAACCGCCGACACTGGACTGAAAGCGAGAGTTTGGTGCATGTATTTGTTTTTAAGGGCGTGTGATACTTCGTCGTGAAGTCAATCGGGTACAGTTGCACCGGCTTTTTTTTCACAAAAATGAAAATTTTCAAAAACTGATTTCGGAGATGCTATAAAATATCATAACGGACATCCTCGGACTCTTTTTTGAGGAATAATAAAAAAAACATTGTGCTAAATAAAAATTATATGCATGTGCATTATTTTGAGGCTACGTCGTTTTTCAGCTCTGTCATTCCGATTAATATGTTTATTTTTAAGTCTAAAGTTTTCGCCTAAAAATATTGTGTATTTGAGAAGTAAAGCTCGGGAGAATTGTGACAAATACAACCTCAAAATATACACACACGTTTTTAGCAAAATCAAACATTGAAAAATAAGCCGGGGGAATCTAACACTGATAAAATCAATCCTAATTTCTAAGCGCCACGCAAATTAAGCAAATTTACCAAAATTAAATTTTTTTGAATTAGCCGAAAAAAAGTGTGCAGGGACGTCCCTGAGCATGTTCGCTATTATTTCCCAAATTTTTAAGCCAAAATGTTTATTATTCTAGAAAAAAAACCAGTGGAACCTTAAACTGGTAAAATCGATAATCTTCAAAGTATCACATTCCCTTAATTTTAGGTATTATGTTTCATTTTTACCCAGCATAAAAATCTATCAATCAGACCTTGTAGATTTTCTATAAATAATTCCTGATAAGGTGATTTAAATTGGTCCCAGACATTTTGATTCCCTAGTGCACCAGTGCACCAAACTCTCGCTTTCAGTCAACTATCAGAGGTTGCCTTCAAATGACCTTGGACTGATATCGGGGGGATAGAAACGTGAACAGTGAGGGCCTCCTGGCTCGTTTTTAATTGAAATGTAT
>NC_046657.1:67484897-67486112 GCF_010883055.1 Belonocnema kinseyi
TCATGTATAATGCCCAGCACGAGAAAGGTGAAGTATTTAATCTTTATTTTAAATATAATGATGCGACTAATGAAGGTAATGAGAAGTTAATGATTATTGATATTTATATTGATGATTATTTATTTTTTTACTTTTAGTGCTCATCAGATTTCGAGTTTTTACAAAAATTAAAATCTAATACAATTTTTAAAAGATTCATTACAAGCAAATTCTCAAAAATCATTTTAGCCATGTTTTGTTTAAGAATAAACTTCTTTTTTTTTTAATTTTTAGTATTGCCATTTTCTAGAGTTTTTCAGATTTATAAAAAAGGTATTGAATCAGTGAAAGAATAGTTTGTCCACATTTATACCTATAAAAATATGACTTGCGATTTTTGTCCTTAACTTGAAAGAACTCGGGAAAATGGTTTAAACGAAAAAAAAATATTCAAATAAATAATTCCCTAATATATTAAGTCTGAAATATTATTATTGAAATTCATCAATTGTATTACTTATCCCGAAAAATGATGACTTTTTACTTTTTAAAGGCGAGAACAAAATTATTTAAGCAAACAATAATTGTTTAAAAAATAATAATTAGTCAAAAAATAATTGAAAATTTGAGGCTTTTTGTGACTTGTCGAAATAGTTACCATTTGGTCAGAAAAATACAATTTATTATGGTAAAAGCAAATTATTAAACGTAAGTAATTTTGTGGGAGTTTGCACAGTTGATCTTATTAAAATCCATTTATTTGATATAAAATGTGTATTTTACAATCTGTCCTGCGTATCGTGCTTTTTTCAGAAATTAAAAATGTTGGGTTAAGACTAATACAGAATGGATGCGATTTAACAATCATTGAAACAATGCTTGGGCAATTAATGAATTTAACTATTTCATGTCAAATATTTAATTTTAACATGTATTTATAAGAAAAAGGTGCTTTTTTTAAATTTCATTCACAAAAAGTTTGTAAAATTCGGAAAATATTGTAAACTATATTCAAAAAAGAATAAAAATCATAAGTGGATTTTTTCAAAAATTGAGTTTAAACATTTGTTTTTGAAAAATAAAAAAATTGTTAAAATGCTTAATTCAACTTTTTTTTACCTGCCTCTTACTATGAGTTCGGTTTTGATTCCTCTAGAATCAAACCGAAGGGCCTATGACAAAGCCACCGAACGCGTCCTCGGGTTGCGGATAGAGGGTCCCTGTACCAAGGGTTTC
>NC_046657.1:67486212-67489254 GCF_010883055.1 Belonocnema kinseyi
CTCCCACTCCGACCTCCCGTGCCGCATCTATGCTTATGATATCTTTGGCATGCCTAGTCCCGTGTTTCCTATGTCTGCGAGGTCAATAAACTAACTTACACCGCCATCTGTTAGAATGTTACGGAACTTACAAATAATTAGAACTTTACAATAAGTTTTGAAATTATCTCCAGAAATTGGGTTTGCGTCTTTAAAACGCATTTAGAATTTTTCTCACTAGTTCTAGTTTGTATAAAATAAATACATATAATACAATAATAATGGTTATTGAAAATATCAACGCAGATACACAATACATCAAATTAAAAACAGTTATAAAATAAGTCGAGAAAAGTTGACCTAACACGTCGAGAAATGGACTTTAAAATTGAAAAACATCACAAGCGATTGTAAAGTCGAAAGTTGACTATTTTGTGGCTTTCTCTTCCTGGCTTTGCGTCGATTAATTTCGCCAAAAATTATAGGCATTATCTAACTTCCTAAATTTGAGGGAACTTTTCCCAGTTTTTTAAATAATAATTTTCTCTAGCGAAAATTTGAATTTTTCCTTACAGATTCGGGGCTCCGGCACTATTTGTTCATTTTAGTGATTAATTCAACAAAACAATGTATAAGACATCAGTAAGATTAATTTGTAAATAGTTATATTTTTTGTTAGGGATAGATACAAATCAGAAAAATATTACATCATTTTTTTATATTTTCGTTGCTTATATTGTGATTGCTCTTCACATAAGCCATCGTTACTTTATGAATCATTTTGGTACAATCTCGACTCCTATACAGTATCCAGACTTTATTACGTAGGCATTTACCTTAGATTCCTCATTGTAATTTCTTGTATGGAGAGTAATTTGGTAATCAATACATTGTTGTACACTTGGAATTACATTAGTCTCTATAAGTTTGATCTTCCATGGATCGTCAGTCTGCTCCGACTTATACCACATCATGACTTGTCTGGGAAAATCATCGCGGTAGACTATGTGATCTGGAAGTGTGGCGTCCACTGGAAATTTGTAAAAACAAAAAAAAAACAAATTTGCAATTAAAAGAAGTTGTTTAAGAATAATCAGGGAAAATAATAGATAGATCGTTTTTACTAAGCTAAATTCTGCCTCTTTTAGTTCGATCCACAGATTCATTTCTAGACAATTTGCCTAGTCGGGGACTGGTTGATAGCTAGTTGGCTTCTTTATGGTGAACATTTTAAGTCGGGGCCTTGTTTGGGACTAGTTTAACTACTACTAAAAACCGTGATTCTCTGTGTAGGCCATTTTTATGTCAAAATTTTTAGCAGGGTTCTAGTCGGGCTCTGGCTGGGGTACTCTAGTTTTAAAGATTCTGACAGAGTGGCTTAGATGAGAAAATTTGAACACAATTAAGTAGTTCCATCTTTGCCACTGCGAGCGGTAGTGCCGATTTGTTCTAGCCTTAATTTCGATCTGACTTTGCCGAAGAAAATAATATTGAAAGAGCAGGGGAACAATTACATATTTGTGAAGGTAAGTTCATTCTTATGGTTAGTGCAATACAATTAAGTGAATTCGAATTCCTTAGTATACGAGTACAAGATTCATTGATTCGGAATATATAATTTTAATATTTTTTATATAAAATACTTGAAAACGGGAGTTAGAATTCTAGCCTGAACAATCCGAAATCTTAATTTATTTTACGCAAAAAGTTTGAACATTTTAAATTAGAAATACATCCCATCTGTGGTCATAATTCTATATTTTAAATACGAATTTGGAAATCGCCAAAAACATCAAACTCTCATTTTTTTGAGAAAAATAGAATTTTGAAGTAAGGATTTGTATCGCGCTCTAATTCGGTAAAATTTTAAGTAAATTAACAAAAAAGTAATATATAACATTGACTCTTGTACTATGTAGACATTATTATATTTAAAAGACTGCCCCGCAGAATAAAGTCTTAACTTTAGGACTTCCAAAAAAAGTGTATATATCAACTATATTCTACTTCACTATAATGTCGTTTTATTGGACCCTACCAGTACCCGACTAGACTCCGACTAGGATAAATCGAGTTGACTGGCCAGCCCCCGACTAATTCACCGCGACGGAAATGGTCAAGAACACTAATCAGTAGTCTCGACTAGCCCCGGATTTAAGGTGGGACCAACTGGTCGCATACTTGACCAGTTCCACATTTGCATTTCTACACGAAAAGTGCACAAATAAAATATATAAAGAAATATCGAGGGGCTGGTCACTGAGATTTCAGGTGACTTCCGGGCTTACGAAAACCCAGGTGGAAGTCAGTAGGAATCTCTAAATTCTATTGCTTTATTCCTTGGTTAGTCCCGCAGTTAAGTCTTAGTAAGTCTCAGTGCGTCACGAAAAGCCTCGTTCCAGTCGGTTGGTTCTGCGAAATCCCCGTCGGAAAGATTCGTAACTCTGTCGGGAAGCCTCGGGAGATCTGTTTCGAGCAACGCGTGTTTAACTTTTCGAGGGAGTCTCGTGGTAAGTCACAAGAAATCTGGAGTGGGTCCGAGGGAGGTCTCTACAAAATCTTCGTTATTCCGGTTGCAGTCATTGTTAGTCTGACTTCCTGATTTCTGAGTGATCAGCCCCTCGAAAAATATACAAATTTAAAATAAAAATATTATGATTTGATCCCATGACTAAATAATTTTTTTAAAATGCTATCTCACCTACATTTTCTAACAACTGGAACTAGCTTACAACTAAAATTAATTTGCACTTTGCCTACACAAGGAGTATTCTCGAAACTCCAAATACGAAAAAAGGATCAATTCTTAAAAATAACCCCTCACTGAAATCACCGCAATACTTTCAGAAGACATTCCTGAATACATCCTGAATAACAATATAGTTAAACAAATTCTAAAAGCAACCTTTTATTTGAATTAAAAATACTATCTGACAAAATATAAGATAAAATTCAACATTCATACATAATCTCTAGGCATTATATATAATGCCCAAAAGAGACCAGGCCAAGTGTATAATGAATATTCTCCATTATTTGAGAGCAATTTTTCCTTTTTTTGAA
>NC_046657.1:67489354-67495243 GCF_010883055.1 Belonocnema kinseyi
TACATTCTTGCATGCCTCGAGGTGCTGCCCTCTTCAACTTTTCGACGTTTCTATGGCAA
This sequence comes from Belonocnema kinseyi, assembly GCF_010883055.1. NCBI lineage: Eukaryota > Metazoa > Arthropoda > Insecta > Hymenoptera > Cynipidae > Belonocnema > Belonocnema kinseyi. The sequence continues at coordinate 67,489,414 of NC_046657.1, forward strand.
CCGCATCCTTTGCCTACGTCTACGGAGGAGTGGGGCCAAGGCGAAAGCCAAACCAAAAGTGCCGGTGATGGTCTGTTTCTCAATTCTCGCGTTTGCCTTTGCCAGCCATATCTAGAGCTGACTCGTGGCTGTCTATGCATGCCGAAAATATTTAAATGAATGAGAGCCTAAAATTATTATATTTATTATTATGTTAAAATTAATTAATTACTTTTACGGTTTCTTTTTTAAAAGGGACATTTTCGAGATACTAAAGAAATTTGAAAAGTAAATAAATTTTTAATTAATTCAGAATTTAGTTAGATGAAAAAACTTAATAAAGCTTAGTTAAATTATTTCCTCGTCTGTCTTCTTTTAAAAGAGAGTTTTTCTAAATACTATATAAGTAAGTTTAAAAAAATTCTTGTCATTTTTTAGAAATGTAGCGAAATTTCAAACATCATTAAAAAAATATAATTCTTACAAAAATAGTGAATTGAAGGTTTGAATACTTCATTGTATAAATTTATTCTACATGTATTTTTAAATCGTAAAATATCTTATTATTTTTCCGCATAATTAAGGTATAAATTAAGTAATATTTACACTTCTCTGTAGTGTCGAATTGACAATTTACATTTAATTCCGAGGAAAAATTTAAGATTTTCACTACTCATCTGTTTATCTGCAAAAACCAGTAACTAGACTGTACCTTGCACATTAAAATTTAATTTTAAGAGGGCAGTTAACCACTTACAATTATTATGCTCATCAGAATTCACAACTTCAAAGAAATCCAAATAGTTTAGAAAAATAATTCAAAGAATCGAAGAATCCAAAAAAATTCTAAAGAAATATAAGGCGTTTAGGGGTTCATCTTAGCAACTAAGGCTATTATAAAAGAATGGAAAAGAAAAGAATTAAAATAATTCAATGAGTTTTTGCGAGCCGGGAAATGACCGGAAATCTGTTCCCTTGATTAAAACGGCCACCTGGATCTCTTAGTATTTAAAAAATTATCATATTCATTGGTGTTTTCCTGTAATAATAGTTATACTCTTTCGTACTTGTAAAAAAATTCCCGCCAAGGATTGAAAAAATTTTTGATTTTATTTATTTCTTCAAGTGAATTTTTTTTTAAGTTTGCAATAATAAAAAAAAAACGATGCAATTAGGGGTTTTAAGGGTTTGAAAGTCGTGATTTATTTAGTCATAAATAGCATTGCAGCCAATAAAATCCCTCGTATCAGTTATTATTTAAAACACACTTTCAATTAATTTGAATGCAATATGAAACGCTTTAAATTCCTAAGATTTAAAGTCAAAATTTATAATGAATTTGCAACTAAGAAGATTGATTTTCTTACCAAAAAAGACGAATTTTTAACAAATTCCATGAGTTTTCAACCAAATACCTGAATTTTCAAACTTATAAAGGATACATTTCTAATCAAGAATAGACAAGTTGCAATTTTGAAAAAAAAAGAATTTTTAACATAAAAAACCAAATTGTCAACAAAAAGTTCAATTTTAAGCCAAAGAGGTAAATCTTGCAGAAATATGATTTTTAAAAAACTAGATTTAACAATCACGAAAAAAAACGGAAAAGTTCATTTAAAAACGAATCCTACTTTATTTTTCTACCATATTATTAAATCATTAATCAAAATATACAAATTTAGAACTTAACAATTGCATTTTTAATAAAAAGACGATGTAAAAAAAAATCAAGAAAATTAATTTTCGATCTAAAAGATGAATTTTCAACAAAACAAAAGAATGTTCTACCAAATAATTAATCTTTAAACTTATAAAGTATAAATTTCTAACAAAAATGTAAAATTTCAAATTTTAATTTAAAAAAACATTAATTTGCAACTAAATCGAGGAATTAAATTTTTGACAAAAGAGTCAACCCCAAAGATCAAGGGGAGTCCAAAAATATGAATCTTTGATGATAAACTTCAACTTTTAACCAAGTCGTTTAATTTTCAATTAAAGAAGATACATTGCGAACAAAACAGTTAAAGTTTTAATCACAGAAATTAATTTTTCAGCATTGTATTAATTATTTACAAAAATAAGATGAGCTTTCAACAAAACATATTATTTTTCAACAAAATTTTTTAATTTTAAAGCCGGGAGGAGCAATTTTTAACCAGAAAATATTAATTTTTAATAAAAATATCAACTTAAATAAAAAATGAAATGTTTACCTTGTTAGACAAAGAAAAATTAATTCTTATTAAAAAAAACGAATTTTCAACAAAATAATTACATTTTTAACAAAAGAGTTCAGCCTAAAAATGACTTTTTATCTGCAGAAGATTAATCTTCTAAATATGGAATAGTTACATTTTCGACCAAAGAGGTGAACCTAAATCCAAAAGAATAATTTTTTTACAAAGTAGTTCAACTTTTAACCAAGCTTCTGAATTCCTAACGAAACAAGATGACTTTTGAACAAAATAGTTGCATTTTTTACAGAATAATGAAAGTTGCAACTGAATACTTGAATTTTTAACCAAACGAGTTGAATTACGAACCACAAATATAATGGTAGACTTTTTACCAAAAAAGATTCAAGCGAAAAAAAACGAGAAAAGGGGGTTTCTTAAAAACACAGAAAAAGAGAAAAATTCTTTAAAAGTTAATAATAAGGAAACATACTAAATGTTATCTAAGTTCGTAACTTTTCATTTTTATTTATATTGGATAAAATATCAATATTACAGAGAAAAGTAACAGCGTTTTACTTTGAAGAATTCAAATGATTTAAAAACTGAAATTAATAATAAAAAATAAAGGGCCTCTAATTTTTCTCATTCTTATCATTTATGATTGAAAAAGGATAAGAAAAGACTGGTCCAATAAGTCCGAAAAGAAGGGACGAGCTCGTTAAACAGCCATTTTGGATAAAAGTACAAAATTTGGGACCATTTTTGTATACTCAAAATTTTTATTCACGGCTATTAATATTACTCAGAAGGCCAAACAATTTGTCTCTACGACTTTTTTTCATACAAAAAAAATTCTCAGAGTTATAGCATTTTCAAAAATTTTAATATCAATATAAAATCAAAATTATAAGCCGAACAACGTACGAAATGAAAAAAGTAAGGAAAAACATTCCTTTTTAAAAGCCCTACAAGAGTAACATAAAAACTTTTTGGATTTTCTTGTAAAATTAAAAATTATAATTTTTATTGTACAAAAAATAATGAGATATGAAAAATCCCATTTTCTGGTCAAACTGTGCAGGATACGAAAGAAGATGAATCAACAAAAATTGTGATCTCAAAAAAGATCTACAAATTCGTTAAAAATCACTTCTTAATAGGAGGCGTACCTTTTGTTTTATTCTCGAAAAATAACATTGAAAATATTTAAAAAAAAGCTTTGTAAAAAAATGATACAAGTTGCGAAAAAAAATGATCTAATAAAAATTATTTACCTGAAAAAGAGCGAGAAATTTGTTATGAATTACTTTTTGACAGGATACGTGGTCTTGGGTTTGATCATAAAAATGGTATTAAAAATAAAAATGAAAAATTTGTGGAAAAAAAACAAAAGGTACAAAAACAAATTGATAGAAAAAAGTTATTCGTCCAAAAAAGTGATACAAATTTGTATTAAGTGATTACATTCTTATTATTTATGATGGAGAAAGTATTAGAATTGCCCAAAATTTGAAACCACAACATTCAAATTTTGAATCAAATGATGCAAAATACGACAAAAATTCCCAAAGAGAAATGATAAGTTTCGAAAAATCCTACCAAATCTCTTTAAACCACTTTTCAATAGGACTCATAATTTTGTTTCATCGTAAGTAATATATGCAGATAATACAAAATTCCAATATTACGCTAAAGACGCGAGATACATGAAAAATCTAAAAGAAGACTTATATGATATTTTGCTTTATACATGTATAAAAGACAATATGAAAACCAAAATCCTATTATTAGCATAACAACGCGAGATAGAGAAAAATGTATAAAAAAAGGATTGTATTTTGTAAGTTTATTTTAAAGTGTTTCAGAAAATATAATTTTACAACTGTCTGTCAAAAAACGAGTGTTCAGCGCGAGTCACGATAATATTGTGTATCTCAAAGCCTACAGAGTTTTGAGAAACTTAATCTTTAACTTTACTTATTGAAGCAAAAAATTCAGAATATGAACACGCATATAAATACTGCGATCTGAAGAAATGTTTTTGATAAAGTTTCATTCAAGCATTCTAAATGCAAAGAATAAATATCTGAGCGCGAATCGCGGGAATAAAGAGACGCGCGCCCCAGGCGCGCTCAAACTTGCGAGCCAAGGGCACAGCGCACGATGAGAGTATGCCCGCGACAATAAATAGTTCATTTACGGATTATTTATTACAATCTAACAATTAAGGAATAAATGTTTTTGAAACTTTCCAATAATTTCTTGCCTTTTAGTTGTAACGCTGTGGCCACCCACACGTTATAGATCCCACTCCAAATAACTCAAAGAAATAGCTGCGGGCGAATCATAGAAACATCTAGGTATCCTTGAATCTAAGCTTATTTAACATACGATAGTTAAGAAAAGCCGAGCGACTACCTTCAGTACGAGACTCAGATTGATTATGAAGAGTTTTCTGAACTCCGCAAACAAAGTCAGGAAAATCAACACATATGCCATCCCTGTTCTCGCATACTCCTGCGGGCTCATCAAATGGTCTAACACCGATCTTGAGAAGTTAAACAGAATTGTCCGCGTAGAAATGACAAAGCACCGAATGTACCACAAAAATTCAACGAATAAAAGGGTAGTTCTACCACAACATATTGGGGGTAGGGGCGTTGTAGATGTCAAACAACTGTGTGAGTCACAAGTTAAACAGTTAAAGGACTATTTTAACAGCAAATGAAATGCTGCGCTTTACAGCACCATCTGTAAAGCGGATCTTGACTACACGTCTTTGAATTTTTCATCGGATCGGTCCTTGAATATCAGGGCAGAAACCATACAGGGTTTGTCCGGAAAGTAATAGGACTGATTTTCTTCCGCCGCGTTTGTACTTCGGAGCGTGCGCGCACCGACTGGATTTGGTAGAGGGCGTTCCTAGCTAACGAACGAGCGGCTGGTCAGTTGTCTCCGAGCACTTGGAGAGACAGGACAGGCATTTTGACGCGACGTGTTTCTGTGAGTGGTGCAAGCCGAAAATGCAGCGTTCGTTAGAGCAGAGGTACGCGATTAAATTCTGTGTGAAACTCGGTAAATCTGCGACAGAGACGTTTGATATGATCAAGCAGCCTTACCCAGATGTTGCTTTAGCAAGAAGTGGTGTGTTTCGGTGTCACCAGGCTTTTTTGGAGGGCCGAGAAGAGTGAGCAAATCCAAAGTGAAAACGATGCTCATTGTCTTTTTTGACATCAAAGGCATCGTCCATCATGAATTTGTTCTTCCTGGACAAACCGCCAACGCCAAGTTTTACGTGCAAGTGCTCAAGAGACTCAAACGAATGGTCAATCGGGTCCGACAAGACATCGCAGCCGACTGGAAGTTGCACCACGACAACGCCCCGGCTCACACCGCCTTTCTTGTGAACAGCTACCTGACCAAGGCCGGCATCCCAACGCTTCCGCAGCCGCCCTACAGCATAGACATATGAAGTCTAGACCAACAGTCTCTTTGATCCGCCGACGCTCCTGTTTAAAGAGAGAGAGAACGAGTCGAACGAGGAGTGCCGTCTCTTTTCGTGTGGTACAACCTCACTCGAGTGAGGTTGTACCACGTGACCCGTGTTAGAAAGAGACGGCACTCCTCGCTCGACTCGTTCTCTCTCTCTCTCTCTCTAAACAGGAGCGTCG
>NC_046657.1:67495343-67544165 GCF_010883055.1 Belonocnema kinseyi
AGAGACGGCACTCCTCGCTCGACTCGTTCTCTCTCTCTCTCTCTCTAAACAGGAGCGTCGGCGGATCAAAGAGACTGTTGGTCTAGACTTTATATGTCTATGCCCTACTGCCCAGATGTGCCCCCCCAGACTTTTTTTTGTTTTCTCGCCTGAAAAGGCCGATGAAAGGCAAGCATTTTGAGACGACAGAGGGGATCCAAGCATCATGCACCGCGGCTCTCAAGGTTATTCCGGAGAATGGCTTCCGCGACGCCTTCAATGCTTGGAAATCGCGCTCGCAGCGCTGCATCGACGCAGAAGCAACCTATTTTGAAAGTTTTTAAAGAATTGTAACGAATGGCTCAATAAATTTTTTAAATCGACTCAGTCCTATTACTTTCCGGACAAACCCTGTAGAGGAATCAGAAATAGAATGAAGGCAGAAAGCTATCCACGGAAAGCACCTTAAAACAACAGATCAACATGAAATGGATAGTGAGACATCCAATATTTGGCTAAGAAAGAGTTTTCTGTATCCAGAGACGGAAAGATTCGTCATTGCGATATAGGACAGGGTTGTCAAAATCAGGAATTATCGCAAACACGTGTTACATCAGGACGTGGTTAACCGGTGCCGATTATGCGGGGATACCCACGAATTCATAAAGCACATTATTTAAGGCTGTCGCGTAATGGCTCAGAGAGAATATACGCAGAGGCATAATGATGTAGCAGGCATTATACATAAAAAATTTGCCCCAAAACTAGGACTCTTAAAAAAATGGATGCCTTTCTATGCATACATTCAAGTGCCCGTTTTATAAATTGAAGATTACATCTTATATTGGGATGTTACTGTCTAAACCGATCATTGCATCCCGACCAATTTAACTGACATCGTGATGCCAGAAATAAAAGGTGGAAGAGTGTACATCATCGACGTTGCTTGTTCACTCAAGCAAAATTTGCAGCCAACCTATACAACCAAGATCCACAAGTATAGCGAGTTAAGGCATGATGTAAAGACTATATGGCTACTCTCATTTGAAAGAGCATGTGACACGCCGACTAGATGGCACTGCTCACGTACCGACTTGGCGTATAGCTCCTAATACCACGATTCAAGCTCCACATAAACTTCCAGTGTATCCCATACTCTGAAAGTCTCGCAGTGCAGGTACACCATTAAAATAGTATATAACATTTTCCCGTTCTTCCGGCCAACACACTTCCCATCTATGTGCATATTATGATTGATATCAAATGAAGACAGGGATTTTCAGGATCGCTGGTCACAATTTTGGAATCAGATCTTTTGTAAACGAGATAAAACATTTTTTAAAGTAAGTTTGCATAAAACATAATATGGGTTTTTTTTGGTGACATTTTAGCGAAAGTTTAGATTTTTATGAACCGCAGCATACCAAGGTTTTTGAAGTCACTATTTATGATTATAACATCAAATTTGCTTTGAAAACAAAATCGTGTCAACCAAATGTCAGATATTAAATCAATTTTTTAAATATTTAATTACGTCCGCAGGTATTTGATACATATGGTTCACTTGTCGATACAATTTTTATGCAAAATATAGTTACCGAAATTATTCGATATAGAATTCTGTGGCTATCCGGAAAAACGACTTAAATCCATTTTTTCAAAAAATGAGATGTTGATGAATTTGGAATCTCTTCTGATCCTTCCGAAGTTCTATCAGGAATGAAATCCCTCTTTCAGCTTTATTTCACAGAAATTACCAAAACATTATGACTTGATAAAACAACATTTTTTGGCAATATTCAGACGTTTATTACATTCTTATCATTTATGATTGAGAAAGTATTAGAATTGTCGGAAATTTGACATCACACTTTTTCAACGGATCTCCACGTTTCGAGACCCCCTGATTCCGAAAATCAGGATTTCACGATAGCATCTGTCTGTTTGTCCGTCCGTAGACACGAAAACTCTCGAAAAAATGAACGAATAAAATTCATCTCTGGCACACTGTTTTTAGGTCCTAAAAGAAAGGACGAGTTCGTGAACCAGCAATGTTTGATAAAAATTCAAAAAGTGAGCGCATTTTCAAAAATTTTAAAACCACTTATTTCTGAATTTGAAAATTCTATGTACAGATATTTATAGTAATAAAAAAACAATTTATCCTCATGACTTTTTTTAATAAAAAGAAAATTCTCAAAGTTTAAGCGTTTTCAAAATTTTTTTAATTAACCGGAAATCAAAATTTTAAGCCGAAAAATGCACGATATGAAAAACGTCAAGAAAAGAAAAGCATTTCTTTTTGCAAGCCCTACAAGATTATCATAACCAATTTTTGGATTTTCTTCAAAAATCGAAAATTAAAATTTTGATTGCACAAAAAATAATTGAAAATAAAAAATTCTATTTTGTTGACAAACTATGTAGGATACGAAAAAAGATGAATTTACAAAAATGGTTTTCCCAAAAAAGATCTACAATTTCGTTAAGAATCACTTCTTGGTAGGACGCGTACTTTTTGTTTTATTCGTGAAAAGTAACGATGAAAAAAAATTAAATAAAAACAAAATGTGTGAAAAAACGACGAAAGTTACGAGAAAAAAATCCAACGAAACCTGTTTACAAATGTCTGTCGGAAATCGAGCGCGCAGCGCGAGTGTCACGATGAGAATGTGTACCTCAAAGCCTACAGAGCTTTGAGAAACTTAATCTTTGACTATAATTGTTTAAGTGGACAATTTAGAATATGAAGGCGCATATAAATACTGCCATCTGAAAGAGATCTTTTTGATAAAGTTTTTTTCAAGCATTCCAAATGCAAAGAATAAATATCCGAGCGCGAAGCGCGAGGTGTAATTATGTTCGAGCGCGAAGCGCGAGTTTCAAACGTTGCGCGCCTTAGGCGCGCTTAAACTCGCGAGCGAAGCGAGCCGCACGCATAGCGCGCGATGAGAATGTACCCGCGAAGCGGGCAGATTTTTTGAACTAAGAAAATATTTCAGCTTGTAAATTATTAGCACCCAAATCTGGCAAAACACATTTTTTCACTTATGATTTTTTTTTGGGAAACAATAAACCAGATTTATGGGGTAATATTTAAAAAGTAATATTTCATTCGTATTCTATGGTTGTTTTTCAGTTTAACTTGATTGAACCAATACTTTTTTGTATTTTTTCTTATAAGAAATACGTCTTAAACTTCATGTGGCTTGTGCCATCTCTAGATACCATTTAAAAAAATAGATTTTTTTTGTGAATTAAAACAAAACTCCGGCGAATATGCATGAAAATTAAAAAAAAAATTATTTTTCACCACCCTAGTCCACAACCTGCACAAGCTCGCTCTTGACCCAGAAGCCGCAGTCCCCGAGAGTGGACTAAGTACACACTATTTCCCTACAGTGAAAAATAATTTAAAAAATTATAAAAATAAAGAAAATTTGCATCGACAGGAATAGTGGATCGATTTTTGTGATCATAATGATCTGATTCAGGATCATATAATAAGTCAAGCCAAGATGTCCCAGGCAATAGGCAAAAACAACGTGTTTGCAATTTTGTTAATTGAAGTTTTTTAAAAGAGAAGATTTTACAATAAAAGAAATAAACTGAATTTAATTAATAATTGTTTTTATATCTGCTATACAAGTCCTAATAATTTAATTTTTCTTTTTTTTTTTGTTCTGTACATATCGTTTATTTGTAAATGACAAAAATTCAGGGCAAAAGGTACTTTGGGAAACTTTCATAAAAATGTTCGAGTTGTTGCGGAAATTCAAATTATAAAAAATTCGGAAGCATTCCAAATAATGTTTTTAATGGCAAATCGGCTTTGAGGAAAAATAAAAATTATTTTGTAAATTGACTTTTCAATGCTCTATTTAAAAAAATATCTTTAGTGTGATATATTTAACAATAATCTTACACCGTTTTTTGGAGAAAAGATTTATTAATGTTAAATTCATCTGAAATATACTTAATATATAATTAATAAGTCAATAATTTTGTACGAAAATAAACTTTTTATGAAAACAACGATCAAAATCTTCAAAAAGACGTAATCTTATTTTTTGTAGTATTTTTTACAAAATTGTGAATTTCTATGAACATTTATAAATACCTTTGTATGGAATTTTAAGAAAATCCATATTGGAAAAAATACATATAGATGTAGGTGAAAGGTATGCCGAAAGTCATAAGACTTTAAATTTGTACAGTGCTTATTTTTAAATTTATCTGAAAAATTTTCCATATGTTAATAAAGTCTGATCCTTCATGTAGTTGAAATTAGAAAGAGAAAAGGGTTTTGATTAATCAGTGAAGAGAAATATCCTAGTAGTAAACTATTAAGCAGGGTACAGTTCAGATTTCGCTACCACCTTCATTTAAGTCTTGCGGTTCTGGGCTGGTAACTTTGAAGAAAATCCATTTTTGAGCGTAGGATATTGTTCCCCATTAAATCTTGCGTCAATTTGAACACTTTTAAATATTTCAAAAAAGTTTATGGACATTTCCGTAAATAATAAGTATTTTGACAAACTTTTAGGGAATGTTCCACAAATTTTGGAGAGTTTGGTTAATATTCCACGCGGATGTATTATCATATGACCCCTACTAGTACCCAATCAGGCCCCGTCGAGGATAAGTCGGGGCACCTGACTAGCCCCCGACTAATCTACCGTGACGCTATTGGTCGGGGGCTAGTCATATGACCCGACTAGCCCCCGACTTTGAGTGGGGTTGAATGGTCGGGAACCAGACTAGTTCTGCATTTGAATTTCTACACGGGATAAGATTCTACTTTTTTTAAAATAAAAAATATGTATTGAAAAAAATGTATTAAATATAATAAAATACCTACTATAACAAATTTTTTTCTTGATAAACGTCTACATGAAATGATATATCAAGCTGAAACTGTAGGAAATTGAATTTGATGATAATGAATTTCATTAAAGAACGAGTTATTATTTTGAACAATTCTAATTTTTCATTGAGATTTGAGAAAAGATTCAGATTATTCAAATATAAAAGGGAATTTTTGTATAACCCATTCAAGGTCTCATTCAATTGAACTAATAAAATTATTTTAATTTTTAACTTGAAATGCAATTCAGAACAGAAGTTTAATACTTGAGATAAATTGAGTTAATAGAATTATATTACTTTAAAAAAGGAAGAATTTAATTTTGCCTGCCTAACGTTCTCTTAAATAATTTTAATTGTCTCCTAAATTTTTAGCACATAATTTACATTTCTTACATTTAAATGTAGCGAATATAATACAATATAAGTGGGTCACGCGACATCCTGGTACTTGATCTTAAAGAATGTGAGCACACATTTTTGGGAAAAACTCTTAGGGTGGGATTATATTCAGCTCTTTGGATTACGTGGTTAAAATATGAGATAAAAAATTCATAATCGTAGAAATAAAGTTTTCAATAGTAATCCTTACATAAAACTTGATGTGTACCCTGAGAAGTTAGCTGTAGGAGATAACTTATTCGCGAGCTGATTGGCTCTCGAGTGAACTGATCTGTAGTTGTACATTAGCCACGAAATTTAAATGATTTTTAATTTATCTATAACCTTATTCTTTTAAGTTGTTGACTTAAACTTTTGAAATATTTTTTACAAAATATTACTCACTCATATAAAAGAATGAAATTTTCAACAACGTTGTTGAAAACTTATTTGCTTTTTACTAAGCGAAATATTATTCATCATATGCGTTTTGAATTAAATACGATATTCAAAATGCATTTTTACGCAAAAAAATGAAATTTCAAACTAAAAAATGTTTTCACAAAAGAAAACGCGAATTTTAACTACAAAATATCAATCTTAAAAAATGGAAAAGTTCTATTATCTGTTAAAAAATGAATTCTTAACAAACAAAATAAAGTATTTTCCACTAAACAGTTAAATTTTTAATCAGACATAAGCCTTCAATAACAAAACTTTCACAATGTAGTTTAACTTGGACCCAAGTTGTTGAATTTTCAATTTAAAAAGATTAATTTATAACAAGATAATTAAACTTTTAACCAACGAGATAACTTTTTAACATAAATTATAAATATTTAAGAAAAAAAGTAATTTCTTAACAAAACGATTCAACCAAATGTTTCAAACAAATTAGTTGAATTATCAAGCAAAGAAGAAGGATTTTTAATCAAAAAGTTGCATTTTGATTCAAAAAATGAAATTTCTTCTATAAAAGATAGAGTTTTAAATCAAAAAGATAAATTTTCAGAAAAATAGTCGAATTTTCTGTCGAAAAAGATTTTAGTCTAGTTTTCACGATCATACTATGAATTTTTTAACAAGAAATAATTTTCTACCAAAAAATTGAATTTTGAATCCAAAAAGACGAATTTTTAACCGAAAAGCATGACTTTTGAACAAAATTCTTAAATTCTCTAGCAAACAGTTGCATTTTTATTAAAAAATATGAAATTTATCTTGGAGCAGAAGAGATTTTTATTTCAAAAAAATTTTTTTTATAAGTGCAACTTTCATCCCAAAAATGTTTAAGTTCATTTTTCCACACCAAAGTATATTCTCGGTAATATTCTCATTCTTGTTATTTTTCTCAAAGTAATTTAACCGTCTCAGAATTCTTACTTTCAGGCCACACGAAATTTTATGTTGATATACTTAAAATTTTGGCGGGAAATTTGAATTTTTTAATTTTGATTATAAGATTTATTTATTCCATATTTTTCACTTTTCATATGCATAAAATGAATAAATTTCTTATTTTACCTCATAGATATAAATTTTGGTGTTAAAATTATATATTAAAATTATGTACATTTATATTTTAAAATTAGGTATAAAAACTTATTTATTTCATAAATACAAATAAGAGTTTTCGATGAACATCTTATGAAAAATATAATGTTTAACAATATAATCGTCTAGATCAATGTTTCATGTATCAAATATCATTTTTTAAGTCAAAACTGCTAAAAACATTAATTTTCCAAGTATTGAAGAAAATTTTTTTCCATATCCAGCAAAAATTTCAAACATACCATTTCGGCTGCCCTAAAAGTGCTCTAAGAATTTGAAATAAAAGTGAGTTTCATCATTCTTTTAATTTTTTCATGATTTTTAGAAACCAAAATCGGTGAAAGGAATCACGGGCGAGATGTTTAAATCTTCGAATTAAATAGCTGCAATCGCTGTCAGAAACGCAGCGTCTGAATTACAAAAAAGAATTTTTTTTGAATTTTTGATTGAATTTCATTTTGTATTATTAACAAAGTTTTATATATTTTTTCCAACACTTGCATTAAAAAACTTCCGAAAATATATATTATATGTCTGTATACACGCTAAATAAAAAAATAAAAATAACTGTCGATTAAAATAAAATTCAAAAACAGGAGAACTCTCTTTATACAATCATTAAAAATCTCTAAAAAGAATATAACATCATGAAAATTATCTAAAAATCAGAATATATTAGTAATTGCATTGCGAAATTTGAAATAAACTAAATTGAATGACCTGTATCTAAAACTGACCTAGAACTCGGCGCGCGAAGCGCCCGGATGTTCTTGTACATGAACCAAAAATCAAGCCCTAGGAAGCTTCTTAACCGTACAGTATCTGTATAAAATATTTTCTAGATTATATTTGAGACAGAAAATTATAAAGCTATTATTCATAGCTTGTAAAAAATGATGCATTAAGGCCATGTGACGAGAGGGTCACGTGACCAAACCTGGTCTTCGATTTTTCTTTCCCAACTTACGTCTAAACGAAATGAGGTATCGCTCTTAAGGTTTAAGGAATGAAAGTTTGAGGAATGAAGTTTAAGGAATGAAAGAGGAGGTAATAAAGTCCATGTTTCTGCTTCGTTCCGGTGAAAATTTTGAGAAAAAAATTTTTTTTGAAGAAAATACGAGTGAAGGTTTTCTTTCCCAACTTACGTCCACACGGAATGAGATATCGCGTTGAAAATTTGGCACGATAAATAGAAGGCATGCAAGAATTTGTCTCTGGACCTAAATAATTAGAATAGTGAAAAAAGTTTTTTTTTCATTTCTATTTTGGAGAAATACCAACCGTGCTGTCGTCAAACCCTGCAAAAAATTCGCAATGTTGTCAATGGGCTAGTCATGAGGTTTATATTTATCAAAGTGGGACAAAAAAACAAAAATCGGTCACGAACATTATACACCAATAATGCAAAAACTAATGTTTGCACTTTAAATGCAAATAAACATATTTGATCTGACATACGTACCAGTCTGGTATCAGCTGTGTCAAAGCAGCACTAGCGCAGCGAGTGGACAACTTCGAACTTCTAGGGGTCTATGGGTAAAACAGATTGCATGATTACCGTCAGAGAAAGTTAGAAGTCAAACTTCTGCTGTAAAACCTAAATGTGTCCGTCGATAATCATTATTTGCATAAATAAACTTTTTTCTTCCTCCAACACTTTGCAAGGCCACAAACGATCCTTTAATATTTATTAACATTTCCCAAAAAAAATTTTCTGCGTTATTTAAACTTTTATTTTTCAATATGGATGGACAAATATTAGTCTTAGGGCTGACTTGATCAGCTGTAATTATTTCGCCAATACGAATAATATCGATATTATTTATATTATGATATATGAAAACACGTAACAGCTGATGTGGAACACATCATCCGAAATAAAATCATGTGGTTATGAATAAATTCGTTTCTGATTGAGTCATAGCATTTTTGAAAACATCAGAGATATCAGTTATCAGAAATAAATTTGCTTCCTAATTTTTTTAATCGTAAAAATGAGTCTCTAACTTTATTCTCATATTTTTACAAGAATAAATTGCCCATCAAAATTACATGTAATATCGTAAATTTTCTGTTGGTTGCTGATCCTATCGTCTTTCTATCTATTGGTAAATATATAGAAATTTTACATTTCTATAAATAGAAAATTTTCATCAATTAATTTGGTAATTTTCAAAATAAACAAATTTTTTTCTCTCAAATAAATAATGTCAAATCTGACTTTAGCGACTCTTAACAATATAAAAATGCGTAGCATTTTCTTTCGAATAGAATTTATAAATTAGTGTAGGAGGAAAATTTTAAAAACTTCATGAAACATAATATTGGGAAATATTATTGTATTCATCGGGTAATTTATCTTGATATTACTAATAATTTATAGTAACTTAACATAAATCACCCAAAAATAAGTTTAAAAATGTCGAAATTTATGGACATTTTCGGTAATTTTTGGTAAATTTACAATTAAATATGGTGAATTACCATAAACTATTCAAAATTCGAATAATTTTTAAAATAAAATTCCAGAACTTTATCAAATTTATGGTAATTTACGGAAGTATTATAGGTAATTTGTGGTAATATTGCAGTTAATTTGTGATAATATTACAGGTAATTTATGGTGAATTACTATTAAACGCCAAAAACTGAATTTGGAAATGTCCAAATTTCCTGAAATTTATGGAAAATTTTGGTCATTTATAGTAATTTTACAGTCAAATTGTGTGAATTACTATAAATTATTCAAAATTTAATTCCAAACATTTTTATAAATTAATGGGAATTTTTTGGTAATTTAAAGTGATATTACTAACAATTTATAGTAACTTATCATAAATCACCCAAAATTCAATTCGAAAATTTTGAAATTTATAGAAATTTTTTAGTCATTTGTGGTAATTTTACAGTTAAATATGGTGAATTACCATAAATCATCCAAAATTAAAATAAAATTTTTTTCATACAGTTCTGGAAATTTATGAAATTTTTGGTAATTTATGGAAGTATTACAGATAATTTTTGGTAATATTGCATGTAATTTTTGGGAATATTACAGGTAATTTATGGTATCGTACTATTAATGAACCAAAATTAAATTTTAAATTGTCCTACTTTCCAGAAATTTATGGACATTTTCGGTTATTTATGCTAATTTTACAGCTAAGTGTGGTAAATTACCTAACATTAAATCATAAACCTTGTTATAAATTTCCAGAAATTTATGAACTTTTTTTGGTAATTTAACGTGATATTAGTATTAATTTATAGTGACTTATCATAAATCACCAAAAATTGAATTTGAAAATTTTGAAATTTATGGAAATTTTCAGTGATTTATAATAATTTTACGGTTAAATTTGGTAAATTACTATAAATTATCCAACATTAAATCCTAAACCTTGCTGTAAATTTCCGGAAATTTATTAAAATTTTTGGTAATTTATAGTAATATTACTGATAACTTATGGTAACTTACCATAAAGTGTCCAAAATTGAATGGAAACATGTCTATAAATTTCCGAAAATTAATTAAAGTTTTTGGTCATTTATGATACATTACAGTTAAATATTGTAAATTATCGTAAATTACCCAAAATTCAATTTTAAACATTTTTATGAATTTCTGGAAATTCATGAAATCTTTGGATAATTTATGGTAATATTACAGGTGAATTCTATTTTTAAATTTCTATAAATTTCCGGAAATTTTTTTAAATTCTTTAAAATTGTTAGTAATTTGCGGTAATTTGTTTAGTTCTATATAATAACTTTCCATAAATTACCAAAAAATTCAATTATTTGCATCCAAATTTGACGCAACTTTTCACTCCCTAGGGAGAAAAAGAAGAGCTCTAGCCGCGCTTCATTGGCGTCGAGAAGGGCTGAAATCATGCATGAGTCATCAAAATATATTATAAAATGTGCACAAAAAAATGCAACTTTCAGATGAAACATAAAAAAGTTATTCTATTTTAACATTTGTAGTAGGTGCCGAAAAAGCAAAGTCTTAGAATATTTCGTATAAGAAATTTACATGAAATTTTTTGTTGAGTTTTTTTTCTTCAATATGACTTTCCTTATCAAACCTGCATAAAAAGGCACTTCATAAGTGATTTGTTGACCTTGATGATTTTTCTTGACAAATAAAAGGCCTTGACGATTTACTCTTGAAGATCGTGATTTTTCAACAGCACTTCAGATTTATCCTTACTGTAGATAACATAAATTTTTCTTGTATTTTTTATCTTTCTCTAAAAAATAGGCGTGTTACGAAAATGTCGAAAGCATTGTTGTCACTATTTCTGAATGTCACATTTCTTTGTACAAAAGAACTGACAAAAATTTAAGATTTATTAATGTAAAACTTCTTTATTACATTTTTAATAGAACTCACAACCTTTTAATAAAAAATGTATCCACAACAAAAAGTACAATAGTTGAAAATTCCATAAGAAATATTTTGATTTTAAAAAGTTAAATTAATACAAGAAATATTAATTTTTGACCTGAACAATTGGAATTTCAATTTTTAAAAATACGAGTTTTGAGAAAAATAAGTGAATTTTCAACTGAAAAAGGGTTTTTAACCAACACTGTTAACCTTTCAACTAAAGAAATAAACATAAATAATTTTTCTACAAAAAAATTACAATTTTTTAACAAGCTTGAAACATTTTCAACCAAACAGATGAATCATCAAATAGCAAGATGAAATAGATTATTAATTAGAGTTAGATTTTTAATTTAAAAAATTAATTATCATTTAAAAAGCTAATCTTCAACCAAAGACATTGAATATTATTCAAAGAGATAATTTTCTGCCAGGAGAGAAAAATTCTTAGTTAATTGCATTAAAAAAAACTACATTAATTTTCAATCAAATATTTTAATTTTCAATCAACTTTTTAGCCGCATAATAACATTTTCAACCAAAAATTATAGTTTTCTACGTCGAAAAAAGCCGACAAATTTTTAAGAAAATAGATCAGCTATAAAATAAAAAGGATAAATTTACAAAATAAAAATAAAAGAGAGTATTTTAAATAAGAGAAACAAGTTCTCAACCAAAAAGATTTAATGTTTAAAAAAAAATTGACAAGAAATTTAATTAGATTTTTAGTTACCAAATTAATGTGAGGCAAAATTAATTTTTAATCAAAAAGATTAATTTTGCAACAAGAAGGTATAGTTTTCGAAAAAAATACATGAATTTAAAAACAAATTTTAAAATTAAAAATTTAAATTAAAAAATTCTTTTTAATAAGAAAAGTTAATATTTTCAATTAAATTTTTTAATGAAAAATTAAATTTTATACCAAAAAAAAGACCAATTTTCGAATAAATCCTATTACAAAAATTATGCTAATTAACATTTCATTGCATTTTGTGCTGTTCTTCGAAAATTATATTTTCTCATTGTTATTTTTTACGATTAAAACAAAAAATACGCATTATAAGAAAAAGTTATTCTTAAAGAATTGTTCGCTTTTACAGACTTATAAAAGTCAGATTTTTTATTCGGAGAAAAAGATTTTTTCCTTGAAAAAATTCAAGTGAAATGATATGGGAAATGTTAATTTTTGTTTTGCCAAATAAGACTTGCCTTCAAATTACTTTAGAAAAAAAATCATTTTTTTAAGATTCATTATTTTAAGCTGAAAATTAAAGTTGAAAATTCATTGTATTAGTTAAAGATACATTTCTTTGTTTGCAAAATTATCTATTTTTGTTAATTCGTTTTTATTTAGGTAAAAATTGATCGTTCAAACTGAAAATTTAACAATTTAAATAAAAACATATGTAATTTGTTGTAAATTCAACGAATTGTAACTAATTGTAAAAAATCAATTTTATTAGTTAAAGATCCTATTTGGTAGAAAATTTCATTATTTTTTCTTTTGGTTAAAATTTATATTTTTCGGTTAAATTATACTGATTTTTATTTCGAATGAAAATATTTTTTTGGTAGCTATATCGACTTTTATATACATATATATATTTTTAGAATTAATGACTGAATTGGAACATAAGACAATAAAACGACGATAAGAAAAAAATGGTTTAAAAATTAATTGAAATAACTAAAAAACTTGCTTGATTTTAAATTTGTCAATTAATTGACATTAATTGTAAAGCATTAATTTTTTTAAGATTGATAATTTTAGTTCTAAAACCAACTATATGTAGCTGTGAATAAACTTTGTTGTTGACAATTACAATTTTCATGTAAAAACTTTTTTTCTACAGAATTCCTGATCGTTTTTATTCCTTTTATATTAAAAATTTATATTTTGTGGCAAACATTAAACTTCTTTGGTTGGACATTCAACTGTCCTCTAAACATTTTTTTTGACTTTACAAAAAATCTATTTAGATCAGACACTTTGCTGAAAAATTTAAATATTTCTGAAACAATTCCACATAGTTAAATTCATTTTTTGTAAATTGAAAACACAACTATTTTGTTGGAAAGTCATCTTTCTTGTCTAACTATTAAATTTCTAAATGAAAATTCTACTGTCTTCGGAAAATTTTGTTTTTGTTTGCTGAAAGATTTATGTATGATTTGTTTAAGATTTATCTATTTAACCATTATGAATCTCTAGTTACAAATTAATTTTTATAAATTGTAAATTTGTCTTTTTTGTAGAAAATCTTTTTTGGTTGTTTATGGATGGTAAAAAAAATTAAACGCAAATAAAATTTGTTCTCTAACTGTATTTGCTCTTATTTCCATAGTTTTTAATTCAAAACTCATTCCGCATTCCAGCATTATTAGCGAGAATAAAGGTTTCATTTGTAAAGGTGATAATGCAGTTTTACGCAAAGCCCAGAGTAAATCTAACATTGATTTTTTTAAATATGTAAACGACTAAATAAAATTTCGATGTGGCTCACATATGATAAAGATTAGAAGATAAAAAAGCCGAAAAAATGATTATTATACATATTCTACATATGTTGTTTGAACTTTGAACAATTTTTTGAAACTCTTGAAATGGAAATCTTTTGTTAAAAATAAATTTTCCCTAATCTTCATAACTTTATTTGAAAATTTAACTGTTTAGTTTTTTTTTAATCATCTATTTTTGTACGAATTTCTTTTTCTTTTTTTTTTTTTTGTTTAAAATCAAAACTGTTTGATTGAGAATTATACTTTTTTGGTTAATAATTCGACATTTTTAGGGGGAATTTTACTTCTTTGGTTAAATTCTACAGTTTTTATTACCAAATAAAATATCCTTTGGTAAACGCATTAAGTATTAAATTTTTTGTTCAGAAGTCATCTTTATTGTCAAAATATCAATCACATGGTTAAAATTGAAACTAATGTAGATAAAAAATCAATTTTTTTGTTGTTTAAAACTGATCATTTCATTTGAAAATTGACATTTTTGTAGAAAATTTTGTCTTTTTGTCTTTTCTCCAATTATCTTTCTGTATGAAAAATATATATTATCATAAAAACTAAATAAAAGCTATTTCGGGGTAGCTACCCCCATTTAACTAAAAAATTTTCTTT
Source organism: Belonocnema kinseyi (assembly GCF_010883055.1). NCBI lineage: Eukaryota > Metazoa > Arthropoda > Insecta > Hymenoptera > Cynipidae > Belonocnema > Belonocnema kinseyi. The sequence goes on from NC_046657.1 coordinate 67,509,649, forward strand.
AGCGAAACACGTAAACTTTTTATTTTTCAAGTGCAAAATATATATTTAAAAACTTTTTTCTACCAATTTATTAATTTTCAGCGAATTGAAAAATATGAAGGGGTAGTTTATTCCCGCGTAATTTTTTATTCATGTTTTGGATGTACTCTATTTTACTTCCTTAGTTATAAAACTATTTTCTCAATTTTCTTTGTGTATGGAAAGTATACATATTTGTAGACGCAAAATAAAAAGTTTTAGGGGTGATTACCCCCATTGATTTTTAAAAAAATTGGCAAAATGCCATAATTTTATTTTCGTCTCAAGTGCAAATTTTTTCTTTCCCCGTGAATTTTAACATTTTTGCACAACTTTAAATATATATGTAGGGGCGGTTTACCCCCTATTTTATCTTCTGAAAAATTCTTCTATTTTGTGGAAAATTGATCACTCTTTTCAAATTTCAAACATTTGGGTTTTTAAATAAAATCTGTTCTGGTTATGAATATTGCATGTTGCATTTTTCATTCTCTTTTGATTGAAAATTGAACTGTTTTGTTGAAAAATAGTCTTTGCGGTTCGAAAATTAATAATTTTTTTTGTAGAAATAATTTTCTTTGGTTGGTTACAAGTCCAGTTAGTGAAAATTTCAACTGCTTCATTAAAAATGTGTATTTTTTTATAAAAGTGTTGTCCTTTGTGTTATCAATGTTCTGTTTTTTTTTTTAATTCAACTATTTTGCTAAAAATGTATCTTTTTTAGAAAAAAGTTTCTGAATTTAAAATTCACTTTCATTGCTGAAAAATTAATGATTTGGCTTGAAAATTCATATTTTAGGTTGTATACTTCACTACTTAATTACAAATCCAACTGCTTTAACTATTATTTTTGGATTGAAAATTGTACTATATATTTTTTTTAAATAGTCCTTGTGGTTTGAAAAATGATTTTTTTTTGTAAAAAAAATCTTTTGTAGTTAGTTAAAAATCCAATTATTTAGTTGAAAAATTAACTGTTTTATGAAACATTTTTATCTTCTAATAAAAACTTTGTTCTTTGTGTTGATAGAGTTCTTTTTCTTTTTTTTTGTTGAAAATTGTTCTATTTTGTCAAAAATGTATCTTTTTTAGGAAAGAAATTCTTGATTTAAAATTCAACTTCACAGATAAAAAATTAAGGTTTTTGGCTTGAAGTTCATATTTTACGTTGTATATTTAACAATTTAATTAAAGTTTTTACTATTTAGTTGAAAACTTATCACTTTTGCTTAAAATTTCCACTATTTTGATTTTTAATTAAAATCTTTTCTTGTTATAAATATCAACTATTAAATTCTTTATTCAGAATTAATATTTTTTGATTGAAAATTTAACTTTTTTTTTTACTTTCTTTGTCGTGTGAAAATTAATTTCTCTTAATGAAGACATTTCCCCTTTTGGCAAAAAATGTTGTTGGTCGGTTAAAAATACAATTATTTAGTTCAAACACTAACTGTTTGATTCAACATCCGTATTTTTGTTATTAAAAATTTGTCCTTTGAGTTAATAAGTTATTTCTTTTTTAATTCAACGATCTTGTTAAAAATGTATTTTTTTTTGTTCTATTAAATTGTTCTGGATTTCAAATTCACCATGATTGACAAAAAATTATTATTTCTGGTTGAAAATGTAACCTTTTAGGTTATATATTCAGCAATTTAATTAAAAATTCATCCTTTTAGCACAATAATTGAACTGATTCTTTGAAAATTCATCTTTTTTGTTGAAAATTTATATTTTTATTTAAATGAGACTGATTTTTATTTTAAATTAAAATATTTTCTTGTTACAAATCTATTTGGTCTCTGATTAATTATTTTTAAAATTGTTAGAAACTTATTTCTTTATTGAAAAATTTAATTTTCAGGTTGAAACTTCAACTGTTTTATAAATTTTTGTTTAATTTATATATGTTGTTAAAAATTCATTGTTTTTGGTAGATTACTAATTTAACTATCTGGTTAAGAAATAAATATTTTGTTGTTGAAAATTGAACTAATTGGTTAAAATATTTTATACAAATTTATTTAGATTCACCTACGGTTAAAAATTTAATTTTTTTGTGGAAATTCGTTTTTGTGTTTGGTTGAAAATTAATTTTTTTAAATCCGAAAATTCCCCTATTAAATTTTGTCTTGAAAATGTATACATTATAAGTTGACAATTAAAATATTTGGTAGACAATTCATGTATTTTGAAGAAAATTGATCTTTAGGGTTTATAAATTAAACTTCATCAATCAAAATACTGATGTTTTTATTCCGAACTCCACTACTTGGTTCAAAAATGTATTTACTTTAACTAAAAACTTTACGATTCCATTTTTAGTTCAAGAAATATTTTTAGATAATAATTCAACCATTAGGTTTAAAATTCCAATTAATTGAATGAAAATCAATTTAATTGGTTAAAAACTTTTTTTTCAAGTTTAATTTAATTGGTACAGAATTCGTTTTTTGGTACAAGATTCATCTTACATGGTGAAACAGTTTTTCTTTGTTCCAAATCAACTTTTTTGTTTCGAAACTTGACTGCTTTCTTAAAAGTAAGTTTCTCGTGGTTAAAAATTCGCCCTTTTGGGTTAAAGGGGTCAAGATCAATGTTCCTATATAATTCGGTGATCTTGCTTCAAAATTCAACACAGCAAACACTAGTTGACAAATTATACCCGACTGTTAGTAGAAGGAAAGAGGGCAAGGTTCATTAAGCGCTGTTCTTGATCAAGGTAGTTTGTTCGAGCGGATAAGATTTCCTGTTGCTTTCACCACGCAGGCTGCACCCACTCATTGACATATTTTGTCATTATAATTAATTTTTCCGCTATATAAAGAGGTGAAAAGCATCCAGATTTGGCAGTTATCTTTCATGATATCTGACAAGAAAAATGGAGATACCTCTTGGAACCCTGCTTTTGGTCTTCGCGTCTCTCATCATTTTTTGCGGTAAGTTTTAGCTCTATAATACAAATCTTGAAAGGGAACAAAAGATTGGGAAGTATTTAAGCGCGATCTACCTGTTTGTCTTCCCCCTCCATTCGACTTCCCCTCACGTCGCTGACTGAGCAAAAGCGGCTCGAGTCAGCGTCTCCAGAATGTGGGAATTTTCGGCCTCCACCACTCTCCCATCAGGGAGTGACCCATCCAAATGTAGCGTGTCGGTGAGTCGGTTCTGTTAAATTCTGCGAAGCCCAGCCTCGTGTAAATCCGAAAAAGCACAAGCAGGAATCCAAGCTCTCACGAATGACGATCTAGCTGCTCCTCAAATTTATTCATCTTTTGCAATCCCAAGTTACCTTAGAACCATTAGGCTTATTGCGAAGGGTCTAAAATGTTTCAAATTTAGTGCTGCATGACTTAGTCATATTTTAAGTAAACAATGGATTTTTAACAAATAAAAAACAAATTTTCGACAAAATAGTTAAATTTTCAACCTAAAAAATTACTTTTAAGAATACTTCTTTCAACTTAAACATTATAGTTTATACTGAAGTTTGCAGTTGAAAAATTAATTTTTAAACCCAAATAAATGCGATCTTATAAACAAAAGAAATTAATTTTTATCTAAAACAAATTAATTTTTAAAGAAGAATAACAAAGAAGATAAATTTATAACTAAAAAAAATTTTTCAAGACAAAAAATTGTCAACAAAATTGTTCAATTTTCATCTATAGAAACGAGTTTTAAACTAAAAAAAATAAGTATTCGATCAAAAATGGACTAGTTAAATTTTCAGACGAAGAAATGGAATTTTCAACAAAAGAAATTAATTTTCAACGAAAATTATAATGTTTCAACGAAAAATTGAATAGATAAATTTTCAGTTGAAAAATAATGATCAACCCCAAAAAATCAAAATTTCAACAAAATATTTAAATTCCCAAGCAAAAAATTAAATTTGCTAACAAATATTTTAATTTTAAGACCCATAACTTTCTACCGAAAAAAGAATTTTCAAATTTTCAAAATCAATTTTAAAACAACAATTTTTGTTAACAAAATAGAAAAATTTTCAACGAAAAACGGTTAAACTATCACTTTAAAAAATCAATTTACAAGCAACAATTTTTCAGCAAAATAGTTTAATTTCTAAAAAATAAATGAACTTTTAACCGTTTTATACCAAAATAAAAGAAGTTTCAACAAAAAATGCATTTTCATCCAAAGAAATGAATTCCTGATTAAAACAGATGAATTTTTAAACAAGAAAAATAATTTTCTATTAAAAAAGAAGAATTTTTGACTGAGAAAGCTCAATTTCCTACCAAAAAAGATTCCACCAAAAATGATACAATTAAAGTTTTAGTATAAGAAAATGTTTTTTCAACAACAAAAAAATTGAATTTTCAACAAAACAGTTAAATTATCAACCAAAATAGTTATTTTAAAAAATTTTAATTTTCAAATAGTTTCATTTTTGATGGAAGTAATGAATTTTCAACTGAAAATTGTTTTAAAAAAATACACACAATTGAATTTACAACAGAATAGTTCAATTTTTAAACATATAGTTAAATTTTCATTTAAAAAATTATTTTTCAACCAAAAATGGAATGGAATGAATTCTAAGGGAAAATTTAAAAAATATCACCATTTTTTAAAATTATTTCGTAGATTTTGCATATTATATAATTTTAGAAAAATAAGGAATTTAATTCTTATCAAGCCTTCTTGCGCAATTTCGTCGCACAATTACAACTTGCAAAAAAATGAGGAAAAATTTGAATAATTCTTAAAAATTAGAAGATTAGAAGGTCCGAAAATATTAGAAAAAGGAATTATTTTTCTAATAATCGTTTAAAAATTTTTAATAATTTTTATTCACAAAAATTTACTTTGAAAAAAAAATTCAAAAAGATTTTGAAACCCATCAAACGATTTCCTAAAATTTAAAAGAAGAGTGTAGAAGATTTTCAAGCAAAATGTTTCAATTCGATAAGATTAAAAAGTTTTAAAAAACGTAAATAATCCAGTAAATTCAAGAAATATTTAGAAGAATGGAAGAGATTCAAGTCTAATTTCAAACTTAAATTTTCTAGAAATGTAGATTTTCAAAAATTTCGAAAAAATAAACTTTAGAAGTTTTAAGGGAATTCAGAGATATTTCAAGGAGATAAAATTATTTTTCTTAAAATTCCTGTGAAAAATTTAGAAGATTAAAAGAAAAAGCCAAAAAGTTATTAACTTAACCTTTTTCAAAAGACTGAGCATTTGACACTATTTACAGGAATTTTTTCAATAAAAATCATTGTGTATCATATTCAAATAAATTTTGGTAATATTTATAAAAGGATTATTATTTGTAATTAAAAAAATTAATGTATAGAGAGTACAGTTTTTATTTGAAATTTGACGAATGTTTTTGGTACCATGTTTGACCCTCGGCCAGAATCAAGGAAAAATAATCGAAAAATATGTTCATTAGTTATTAAAATGCTACAAAGACTTACCTTAATAATTTTTTTTCTCTTTTTATAATTATGAGATATTTCTTCATAAAATAAATTTTGTTGCATTTATTTTACAATTATTTACAATCAATTTCCAATTAAAATTGATTTACAATTAAAATAAAATTGTAAAAGCCAAATTTTGTAAAGATTTCATAAACAATAAAATAAGTGTTATCAGTTTGTTTATAAATTTATACGAAAATAATTATTATAAGATTCTTAAGAAAACTTAAACAAATATTTTCGAATATATCAGATGTGTCAGAATAAAAGAATAAAAGGATAATTACTTATTTAATTAAAACGTTTTGAATTCTTCAAGATATTGGTAACTATCTCGAGTTTTTATCAAAAATTAGAAAAATCATTCAAAATGTAGAAAAAAATTTCCTTATAATCTTCTAAATTTTCCCAAGCATTTAAAAAAAATATTTTTATCCTCCTGAAACCTTTCGAGATTCTTTTAAAGTTCCCAAAGTTTATCTTGCGTTTCTAAAACACTTCTAAAGTTTAAATTTTTTTGAATCTCATCAAGTCTACTAAATACTTCCCGAATTCACTTAATTATTTACTTTTTTTTATTTTTTAATCTTATAAAATTGAAGCATTTTGCTTTAAAATCTTCTACAGTTTTCTTTTAAATTTTAAGAAATCGTTTGATGTGTTTAAAAATCTGCTTGAATTTTGTTTAAAGTACCTTTTTTTAAATAAAAAATTATCAAAAACTTTCACACGATTATTAGAAAAATAATTCTGTTTTTATAATTTTGTGAGACCTTTCAATCTCTAATCTTTAAAAATTATTCCGAAATGTTAAGTGTATTTAAATACTACAATTTTTAATGTATCCATATTTTTAGAAATAATCCAACAAATTTTATGCGTAATTAAAATAAACTTTTTTTAAATCTGATTGAACTTATTCCAAGTTATCTTTTTTGAATTCTCAAAATTTATGTAATTACTTATTCTGATTGGAAATAATTGAACCTCTTGCGATTAAAAACGGGAATTCTGCTTGAGAACAAATGTGCTGAAAGTAATTTAAAAAAAAATAATTCGAATTTTTATTTTAAAGACTGATTATTGTACACAATTTCCAGGCGCATCTTTCTTATTCTTCTACAAGAATTTTTAGATTTTTCAGTTTTTTAAATCAGTTCATCCTACGTTACTAATACTCCTCTGAACTTTAAATTCTTTTTTAATCTCGTCAATTCTACTCAATATTTATTGAATCTATTCGATTATTTGCACTTTTAAAAAATTTGTCATGTTATCGAATTAAAAAATTTTGATTTTAAAACCTTTTACACTCTTTTTCAAAATTTGAGGAAATTGTATGATGTTTTTAAAAATCTTCTTTAATTTTCTTTTGAAGCACATTTTACCAAAAGAAAAATTATTAAACATTTTCACATGTTACTTAGGAAAGTAATTCTTTTTTTTCAAATCTTGTCTGGTCTCCTAATCTTTCAAAATTATTCAAATTTTGCCTGACTTTTTTTTATTTTGCAAAATTAAAAAAAACATTGCCTTTAGAATTTTTCAGAAACTTCGACAATTTTTGACGTATTTTTGAATTTCTTGAAATGTTTTAAAATAATGTCCTGAAATTAATTTTTCGAAATAAAAAATTATTTTAATTATTTCTAGGAACCTAAAATAATTTTTTTCATTTTCGTGAAAACTTACAAAATTCTTGAAAAATCTTTACAAGTTTTAATTTTATTTGAATCAAATTTTAATTATTTTTGAATCGTTTCAAAATTTCTAAATATCTCGTAAACTTTACCAAAATTTTGAAGCAAATTTCACAAACCAACATAAATATTACAAAAAATAGGGCGACAAAATTGCGCAAGAAGGCTTAATAAGAATTAAATTCCTTATTTTTTATAAAAAGAATAATATGGAAAATCTACGAAATAATTAAAAAAAAATTGTGATATGTTTTTAAATTTTTCCTCAGAATTTCTTCCATCGAAAATGAAACTATTTTAAAATTAACATTTTTTAAAATAACTATTTTGGTTGATAATTTAACTGTTTTGTTGAAAATTCAATTTTGTTGTTTTTGAAAAAATACTTTCTTATACTAAAAATTTAATTGTATTATTTTTGGTTGAATCTTTTTTGGTAGGAAATTGACCTTTCACAGTCAAAAATTCTTCTTTTTTCATGGAAAATTATTTTTCTTGTTTAAAAATTCATCTATATTAATCAAGAATTCATTTCTTTGGATGAAAATGCATTTTTTGTTGAAACTTCTTTTATTTTGGTATAAAATGGTTAAAAGTTCATCTATTTTTTGGAAATTAAACTATTTTGCTGAAAAATTGTTCACATTTAGCAGACCATGTTTCAGCTACATTTTTCCAAAATTTCCAAGAAAATTTAGATAAAGAATAACTACCACGCACAACTCTCAAGAATTGTAGTTGATAGATATATCTACGGTAGGGTCGCTTAAAAAACGCACTTCTCATTGGGCAACGATCCCCCCATTTCATTCCGAATCCGAAAAAAGAAATTCATTATTTTTTACTTTATTTTTTATTTTAATAGGTGCGGGTTTTTACTTGAAGTTTTCCATCTAAAATGCATAGGGAAAAATAACTGTTTTGAGTTTTGGTAATAATATTTTAGGGTTTGAAATAAAGTTTACGGGAAATCTTGGGGGCTTGTAGAGAATTATCCAATAAAAAGTTACATGTATCAATCATACGGGTTTCACATACCTAACACGCACCCACGAGTACCTGAAAAATACCCTTGGAACAAAAAATGACAATTCTTCATGAAATCGACCTTATGAGCACTGTATTCTGGTCTTTTTTTACCTAAAGTTATTACTATTAGTGTAGTTGAATATTTATTATCACAGTACTATTAATTTTTAATTATTGAAATAAGTGGAATTTGTTTATATAATTTTTTTCCAAAAATTGGTTTATCGACCGCTCCCATAAAAATTAGTACTATTAGTCTGGAGAAAATCTGTATTTTTTTATTATAAAAATGGTTACTATTGGTCTAGTGGAATATTGATTAACATTAGTTCATTAATATTCAATTAGTTAAACAAATATAATTTCTTTAAATAATTTCGTTTCGAATTTTTTCTAAATAAAAATGATTACTGTGGGTCTAGTTCAAAAGGTTCATTTCATAAAGAATTGATATTTTTGGTTTTAAGGGTAGGGGCGTGTTTGGGGTGGCAAACTCATATGTCTGATACATGAAATTCTACGTTGAATAATTCTCTAATGGCCCTTATACTTTCCCGTCACACTTTTTCAAACCTAAATTACTAATAAATTACCTAATATTACTGGGGAAATTGATAAATCAACTGGAATGTTGAAATGTGTTTGGGTTTATTCTTTTTAAATTTTTTGCGCCCAAAATTCGGGCGCTGTTGATTTTTTTAATTGAAATTTTTGTTTAATTTTCTGTAGTGGAGGTGCTAGCAGGAAGCACCTTCATCCCAAAACTCCGTTTTTTTGACAGAAGTTAAAGAGCCCAAAAATCGATTTTGGTGCCAAAGAAGATCCCAAAAAGGCAAAAAATTTGGATATGCTCTGATTTAGTTTGAGTGAATATGATACAAGCCGGGGTGTGTATGGTTGTCCCGACAGGCTGCCCGTGAGCGTGTGAGAGCTCGGCCGGTGGTCGTGTGAAGCCGTCTGTACCTCTTCTGAGGTAGGGCTTCTCACCACGATGGCGACGACGATGAAGATGTGCTGGTCTTCTCGGGCGCGACGAGCCAGTACGGCCAGGGTCCGGTTGTTCGCCTGCAGGAAGACGTCCAGGTGGGCCATGGATCGCGCCGGGCTTCTGCTGCTGGTTGGTGGCGGCAGCGGTAGGCGAGGGGCCCCTCGGACCCTCAGCAGGTACTGCCAAGCCTGTAGTCCATCCATGCGTCGGTAGATGGTGGGCCGCCCGACACGTGCAGGACGTGGGGACCCTGCCTGGGTTTCCTTTTTTTTCGTCATCATCGCTGTCGGCTTGGCGAAGGCGCTTGCGGGGAGAAGGGGTACGTGGCGCCGGAGCTTCGTAACACCCGGAGTGATCCAGGCGGCCCGAAGAAGCGACAGAAAAGATCGAGGGGCGAATGAATTGAACCTTCAGGAAATCGGGAAGGAGGACTACCGAGGCTTGGAGGGCGTCTCGGAGCGCAGCCAAGCGTCGACGAACTCGGGTGCGCTTACCGGGACGAGGATTTCTAGGCTTGCCAGGCATACTTCTGGCGAGGAGGAGCAAGGTCGTGGGAAAGTGTAGGATAGGTGGAGAGCGGGCGGGGCTGCAGCGAGCGTACCGACCCAGAAGTAGAAAGGAGGCGAGGTGGGGCTGCTAGGAGCGTACCGACCTCTGGAAGGAAGACAGATTGCGTGCGGGCTGCAAGGAGCTTACCGACCCTGCAGAAAGAGAGAGAGAGGAATAAAGATTTCGGGCGGGGCTGCGAGAAAGCTTACCGACCCTAGAGAAAGTAAAGAGTGCGGGCGGGGCTGCAAGGAGCGTACCGACCCTAGAGAGAGAGAGAGAGAAAGACAGAGTGTGTGGAGAGAGAGAAGGAGAGAGAAGGAGAGAGGAGTGCGAGAGTAAGGTATTTTCTCAAGAGAGAAAGGACAACGACCTGGAATTCTGTTTGGATTCAAAAGTTTTTATTCTCAAAAAGTGGCTTACAAAAGTTAGCCGAAAGCGACCAAGGGACTGAGGTTACCCCACTGGAAGCCCGAATAGAAGTGCGTGTCTTTGCTTGCATGCACCCGCTTTTATGTCCGATGGCCGAGAGGCGGGCCGGCCGACGATTGGCGCGGTCCTCTCGACCACTCGCGTCACTGATGGAGGGGCGCGTCGGCTGCCCGGTCCATCCCTTCTACTTGACATGGTGAGCGCGCACCCGAACTGTCCAGCGACAACATGGCGCGTCGGGCGAAGTCACGCGAGCTTCGTGTGCGGCAAAATAGGAAAATGTCATGCAAAGTACAAAATAAAAATACAAAGATAAAATTGAAAATACCAAGATGGCCTTATAAAATAGAAAATACTAAGTTGGCATCTAATCACGGAAAATCTAACTCCTAAGATTTAAACTATTCGTTAAATACAATGTTGAATACTTAAAATTAAAACTTGAGATATCGTAGGATAGTATACATGAAATTTAAAATTAAGAAACACGAGATCGAAAACAGATACAGTTGAAAAAACATAAGAGTAAAATAAACGATATAGAAAGACTCTTATATTATCTGTAATTAAACACTTTCTTAACGAGAAGGAAGAGAGAAAAAGGAGAGAGAGAGATGACGCGGCGTGAGTCATGCCCACATGCCTGGCGCGTGATGGGGAAACCTTCCGTTGCAGATGTGTCAGGTGTATCTTTATGGCTCTCTACCTTCCATTGACTCATGGAGAGAAAGCAAGGTCGTCTTATTGCCACCATGAAGTAATTTAATCCGGAAGGTTTTCCCAGTCTGGGTTTATGTTTTGTAAACACGGACGGGGAATTATTCCTGGCAAATTGGTTTAGAGTGGTTCTCAACTATGGGGCCATAAGAAATAGTTTATATGGAGGACAGTTTAAAAACTGAGTGGTTGTTTTTTTCTATAAACTTTTGCAGTTTTTTAGAGTCCAAAAAAGCCCTAAATTCTGGCGCGGTTAGCTTTTTTAATTATTTCTATTTTGTGTAGTGGTTGTGCCCTATAATTAGTATTGGTGCCCAAAAAAATCACAAAATTATCGCGTCAAGAAAAATATTTTAGTTCCGTTGGGGTGGTGCTAGAACTTTTCAAATTTCATTGAATTTATTTTCTTGATTTTATTTGTGTGTATATTTATTTGTTTAATTAATTTATTATTGGTTGTAGTATTTATTTAATTTAATAAGTGGTTCTTATTTATTTTAGTGGTTTAGTCCTAAGAAATAGTTGTAAAAATAAAAATGTTAAATTTCTAAAAAAATCACAAAAGAGACGAAAAAATGAAGGCAGCAGTTATTCAAGCAAAAAATAAAAAAAAAAATTTATCATGAACTTTTTTTATAAAAATATATATAACATAAAAAATTAACTCTTTAGGAAAGCAAGCTACAATAACATTTTATTTAATGAAAATAATTTGACCTAAATTATACCTACGATTGTTTTAAACGACTTTAGGCTAGAATTTGTATTTTCGGTTCAAATTGTAAAAAATAAAATGAACAAATTAAATCTGTTCGAAAAATAAAATACTTGAAATAAAATGTTTAATAAACAATTTTTTTACGATGCATACCTTCTTAATGATAGATACAATATAATGCAAATACTTCCTTGTCAATACCAAGGCATATTATGAAATGTACCAATAAAAATTTATTAAAATGAGACGTATGGTATTTGCGGGTAACGATTCTTGAAGTTTAAAGGAAAACTGACACTAAGTATCGGAATAAATTTAGTCGTTAATATTAAGTTACATTATACAAACTTTTGAGAAAAGTAATTTTAAAACATTCTGGCATCGCTTGCTTAACAAATTATTCTTTCGTAAACTATTTATAGAAAACTGATAGAAATTTTAAGAGATGGTGAAAAATAAATGCAATCAATAATAACATTCTCAACATCGTGCTATTTGTTATTGTTTCTAATTTATATAATTTTTTAATATATTAATTCCAATTTTTTCCTGACACGGAATTTGAATTTTTTAACTAGCAGAAATTCTGAACGCTCGCCCTTTAAATTAATGATAAATAAAATACTTGAGCGCTGTGCACCGTGCGCTGCGGTCACCGATCCAAAGTGACTAAAGTTAGTTTTGACCTTGAGGATGACCTTCATTATTGTTTTAAGGTCAACTTTTTTAAAAATGTAAACGCCCCTTTTTAACACCGGCAATCGAAAGAACGGAAAATTTTACGTTTAAATATGCACTTAAGTCTTATGTTCCGGATAACTGGGCGGTCTTTTGAAGGTCACGGTCGCTCAGGTCAGGTAAGTGAGGGCAATTTTTAGCATTAAAGAAAAATATTATTATAGTGTTTTTTCAGGTCGCTAGGGCTGAATCTGTATGTGATAATTTAACCTTTTATTTTGACCTTGGGAATAACGTGTATGACCTTTATGGTTATTTCAAGGTTAACTTTTTTTATAAAGAATAACTTCCTTTTGTCATTGGCAATCAAAATAAAGGGAAATCGTACACTGAAATATGTCTTTAAGTAATAAGTCGAATTCTACGATGAAGATCATTTTAAGGTCATTTGAGCTTATAATAGGTCTTTTTATCTTTGAACAGTGAAGATTTTACCATTTTTTTCGTAACGACCTCGCAGGTCATTGCCAAGGTCGTGTTAAACGTCACTACTGCATGTACCTTGTGGTACCTTATAATTTTGGTCTTTATGTAAAAGTTTTGAAACCTTTTCTTACCCAAGGAAAACATACCTCGTATGAGCTAAAATGATCTTAAAGTGATCTTCATAGTCTAATTCGACTTATAACCTGAGTGCACCCGATAAATAGTACGATTTCTCTTTATTCCTATTGTCGGTAAAAAAATGTTGCTTTTTATTTTTTAAAAATGTTGACCTTAAAATAAACGTCAAGGTCATCAAAGTTATCCCCAAGGTCAAAACAAAAGTCACATTGATCACATATAGATAAAGCCTTAACGACCTCAAAAAACCCTTGGGTAGGTTTTTTTTGTTAACGCTGAAAATTGACCTCACTTACCCGACCTAAGCGGTCGTGAACTTCAAATGGCTTCCAGGTCAGGGTCAAAGTCTAATTTCAGCCTATCATCAACACGTAGTAATTACATAAGCTTGTCCGCTATGTAATATTTTCCAATAATGCTGTTCTTATAGTTCAATAATATTCACAATAATGAAGTTTTCTGGTCATATTTCTGGGCGAAAATGATAATCATATATTTTTGTCTACAAAATTATTTGCAATCAACAGATATCACAATTGCTGATCAATTTAATTGGTCTAATATCAGTATTAAGCTTATCACAAAAATGATTAGAGGCAAAATAAATTCTTTATACGATCAAAACGAAAATTGTGATATTTTTTATTGAAATTGTTATTAACAGTCACGCAAATTGTTTGAAAATTGTGAATTAATATATCATTGTTACAAAGAGCGAGAACAAAAAACATAAAACGGTTTCTGAAACTTAAGCATTCTGATTTCCGATTAATTGAAGACAATTTTTAATTATCTGTGTTGAACACGGCAAAATCGGCATTTGTGTATTAAAAAATTATATAAATTAGCAAGAATAACAAAAAGCACGGTAGTGAGAATGTTATTATTAAGTACATTCAGTTCTCACCATCCCTATAAATTCTCATAAACTTTTGATAAATATTTTATGCAATAATAACGTGACTTGATAAAAATGGCTATATTATATTTCAATCGTTACTTTTGATTGTCCTTTCAGTATCAAAAATCGTTGGCTCACTTGGGAAATTGGGAAATTGCATTTGGTCTCTCTTTGTTTTGGACCAGTAAGAAACTTTTTATTTTTGTTAATAAATTATCTTCTAGTGTCTATAGCAAAATCGTTTAGTTGGAATGAGTTCGATTTGTCTAAAACACTGAAGTGTGTTTTGTTTTTTTTGAAGAATCATACTTGAACTGAAAATATTATATGTTTAATCTTGGTTAGAACTCGGTAGAAAAAAACTGCAAGAATAATGAATGCACGCATAAAACACACACCCGCAAGTATTATGAGCGCGGACGGTGAAGAAAGACCAGTCGCTAATTGCACTAAAATCTATTATATCTCATCAGATGTATCACCAATTTTCTCGAAATTATGATTCGCAGAAAAAAATGTTTAAGAAAAAATTGCCTTTTGTGTATTAACGGAGATAAACCCAGAAAATCTTGATTTTTATGGGTTTTTTTTTCATAAGAATCAATCTATCCTTAATTTTTGCGAAAAAAATCACTCGTAGAAAAAAAGTTGCAAACAAAATATGTGTAACTAGATTAGATCTAAAAATCATGTTCAGAATATTTGGTGAGTTTGTGCCCATTAGTTTAGATAAACGCCGAAACCCTTGTAGAAATTGCCAAATGTTTGCCTTATTTCCGATTTGGGCCTGATCGCGCACACAATTTTGTGGTTGTTAAATTTGGCCCCCTCTAGACCCCGGCTTAACAGCCAAGCTTGCCAGTAGATGGCGCTCCATTAATTTCGGGAACTAAAGTGGTCAAGCGTCAAAAGAATGTTAAGATGAAAACTAACCTCAAAATGAGGTTATTTATTTATAAGAAAAGTAGCAAAGTAATAGTTCATTTGTTGAATGTGAAAACGAATTAGATCAACAATAGCGCCATAAACATATTTATTTTCACGTAATTTTAGGTGACTTGATACAATCGGAATGTAAATACAACCTTCTTATTTATATTCGCTTTTGTAAAAATAACTTAAAGAGCTAGTGGGATATTATAATCCACTTATTTCAAAATAACTTTCCACAATTAGGTTCAATATAGAAATTGAAAGCAACTTGAATTTAGAAATTAAATCCAAAAATATATTGCAAAATACTTAAATGGTTTATCATACACAAATTCTGGCTGTTATATTGCGTCGTTTTCAGTTAAGGAGGTGATATATTCGGTTTGAATATAATTTTATTTAAGAATCCCTTTTAATTAAGAATAAGAACAATAAATGAATATGGGCCCGATCGGGGCCAGGTATGGTTATGACTGGGCGCAGCGCTTGGGCCCCGATCGGGCATCGCGTTTCATTTCGACTCTGGCCCCATCTAAATAACCTGATTTGGGCCAAATTCTGCCCGACCTGGCCCCGATCAGATCCAAATTGGAATTTCTGCACGGGCAGCCATTATTCCTGTCGTTTTTTCATGGTTTCACCATGAAATTCGCCTTGTCGCCAATTTTCATTGTCATATTTCTAATCAGCGCGTCAAAATGCGAAAGTATACGGAGTTTAAAGATTATCTGATAATTCAGCTATTTGGAACTTTATCTAAAATCCATATATTATATCTTACAGATGCAGCTGATCAATGGCCACCTAGAAAAGAAGGGCAAAGAGAGAGAAAGGATAGGGAACGTACCAGACGGTCGACTGATCCATGTTAGTAAATTATAATTTTTTTTTTTAATAACAAAAAATTAATTAGAATTGGAAAAAACTTTACTTTTATTTCATAATCGGAAATATATTGTTCTCACTTAAATGCGGTAGCTCACAGAGACCTTTGAAATAAGTTTTGAATTTTGACTAAAAAAGTACATATTTTTATAGAAAATTTACTTGTGCATCAGTTTTCATAATACGAAAATATTTGATCTTTTACCGTTTGCAAAGCAAATGCTGAAAAATGTTAATCAATTTAAAAAAATGCAGTTAATGGTGTTAAATGGGTCTGAAATTCGGTGAAACCCGCTTACTGGCAGTTACGGCTCTCTTGGAATTACAGACTTTGAAAACGGCCGTCCGTACTACAGTATTATTATATATAAATTTTTAATTTTTAATTGTAAATCCCTATAATTAAATACTTTAAAATTATACAAATTTTGCAATTAAAAGTTTTAAAAAATGTTGAGGAGTTAAAATTGAAAATTTATGAATTGTGAAAATATGGAATAACAAATTATTCAATTTTCAAGAATTATATTTCAAAAGTGTGTAATTTGAAATATTTTCTTATGATAGTTCAATTTTGATCACTAAATATGGAAAATGCTTTAATTTTTACGGTTCACATTGTACAGAAAAAAATTTGTTTAATGGATTTTTTTTGCTGGAATTGTTTTTGGCAATCCAAAACTGCATTCCGTCCAAAAATATTTCTAATTTTTTTTTAGAGAGTAATTTAGTACCCCTGGAGTTATTACCGTATTACCTCTATGCTTAAATGACATTTAGAATTCAGAAGATTTAACGTCCTGCAAAATTCCCCTTTTTGTTTTCCCGAATAATGCTGGGGGCAGAACATCTCAGTCAGATACCAAAAATCCACCCCTAATGAAACGAGATTTTTCAAAATTCAGAAAATCGATTAAAACAGTCGGAAGTTAATACATATTTGGAATGATTTGAACATTTTCTTGAGTTTTTGGAACTTGTTAACTAGGGGTCGATTTTAAAAATCCGACCGAGAAGTCTTGCCACCAGCATTATTCGGGGGGACAAAAAGGGAAATTTTTCAGGACGTTGAATACCTCAGTTTGTATTAACTTTTGGATTCTTTTTTCCATCTTTACGATTTGAAATATCGTTCATCAATAGGGGTGGGTCTAAGGAGTGGAGCGAGGTTTCTCAGCATCGAAAAATATCGCCTAGTGTTGAGTCTCAACGGTTATACTTATTAAATTAAACATATTATTGCAACTTCCGCCGATTAAAAAAATTAATTTTCTCATTTCCATTTTTTTCCTTAACTTCTTTCTGTGACCTCTCCAATAAAACGGACGCATCTATTATATACAATGTTAGACTTAATAACACTTCTCTATAATCTTTCAGTTCTTCTCCTTTGTCTTTCTACACTACAGGCATCACTACTCCTTCCTTCCATACTTTTGGCCATCCCTCTCCTCTCTATACTCTATTTCACATTATCCATTCCCATTCCCTTAATTGTGTCCCCCCATATTTCCATACTTCGTTTGGAATCTCATTTATACTAGGCGCCTTTCCACCTCTCATCATACCTAATACCTTGGCTATTTCGTTTACATTTCCTTCCTCCATTTTGATATTCCCGACCTTTCCCTTAAACTGTTTTTTAGCTTCCATTGATCAATCGCCACTTCCTGCTATTCTTGCATTTACTTTCTTTTTAGCCTTATTGTTACTACTGTTTTCCCCTCTAATGTCACTTTTATGGAAAAGTGATCTGTATCTATCAAATTTCCTACCTCTAGTTTCTTGACCTTCTCTCCTGCCTCGCCATACACTATCACACAATCAATTACAATTCCTCTTTAGTCTCCTGAACGTTTGTATTCTCCTTCCTCACCCCTCTAAATTTTTATTTAAGATGAACCATCCCATCCCCTATAGGCTCTTCAAGCCTAATCTCTTAATTCTTTTCTTCCATAAGATCTTTGAAACCCCCTGATTTCTCCTGCATATAACCGTTTACATACACCCCCAGTATCTTCCACCTCTCTCCTCCCACTTTTAGGTCTTCGAATATTACACCTTCGTTTTGTTTCATTATCTCTTTATTATCCTTCTCTGTTATACATTCGTTCCTTGCTCCTATCACATTTCTCACATTGCTATGCCTTTTTGCTTACGCATCTTTGCAATTTAAACCTGTCATTTGTAGCCTCTTGGGAATCTTCCTATAACTATTTCCCATCCCTTTTCATCGAGCCACGTCTCCATCATTACTACTGCATTATCTTGCGTCAAATTTTCCGTAAACTCCCTATCCTTTCTGTTCTAGTCTGCTATATCCCAGTAGTAGATCCCCCAAATTTTCGTTTCCTACTACTTCTTATTTCTATATCTCTTGCTCCTTTGCCTCCTAGTTTCCAGACATCTCATTTTCTACTATCTCTTATCTTTCATTGTTCCAATTTCACCACACACCTTCTATCTGTATTTTCCGATACGTATTTCATGTTCTATTTCCCTTTTTTCATTTCTCCTACGCTATTATCCATAATTTATACTATATCTTCCTTACCACCCATATCAAATCATCCTATATTCTATGCAGGCTTCCTTATAACAACCCCCTCTTTGTCATCACTTCCCTCCCGTGTTCCCATTTCTTTAGTCTCGCTTGTGCAATTCTATCCCCACTTCATTCTTTCCTTCCTACACCCCATTCTCCAATTCCACGTTCTCCGGCTTCAAGCTCCCGATTTGCGCTTTCTATTTTATTTTAACTTCCAGTTTATCTAGCTTTTATTAGGTTTTTCCTGCTTTTCTAATCATTGCTCGAGTGTCTGCATCCTTTTTTCTAGTTTTCCCTGACTTCGTCCCATTACCTAATTTTCCTCTTAATCTCGGCCATTTCCCGCCTAATTTCTTTCTTTATTTCCTCTCCTGGTGGTGTTCTGTAAATTTAAGGATTTTTAAGGGCGGATACTGTTGCTACTTTCCCCTCACTACTTCCTTTCTCCGCCCTATTCCTTTAACTTGATATACGCCGATGTCGGTACCCGAGACAGACGAAAGGAACCTTTAAATAGTTCGTACCTGTAATTTTTCACATTTATAGTTTCTCAAGGGTTCTTTTCCTCCGCCGGTACGACGACCTTTGCTTACTTCCTATTGTGCACCATAAAGTTAGGAAATTCCATGCGTTCAGGAACGGGCCCAGCCGTGTACCAAATTTAGGACATAGCCGTTTATAACGCACTTTAGGTTTCATAATGAAAATTTTCTGTTTAATAGATCCCTCTGGAATTTTGTTCAGTTCTGTTCTAATGAAATGTGCACGTACAAACTGATAACTTGTTCCTGATACTGATTTTTGGGGCAAGAATAACTTTAATGGAAATTAAGAAAATCAATATATAAAATAAGAATTAAAGAATTTCCGTGATTTGATGAACCAAAATAAAAATGTAATATAGGTGTACATATCCCCTCATGGCTTTTAAATATATTCCTTCTGTTAATTTTGTTGCCCATTTTATATTACGTTTTTTTTTTCGAATTATTTTTCACATGGATGTATTATTAGGTTTTTAAATATGTCCAGGTTTTATAATACGTTTATATTCGGATTATTTTACATGTATACTATTAGGTTTAAATTCTTTCTCATTTTACATAAGGGTTATTTTCACATTTAGTGATTACTTTAAACGTATCAGCGTATTTTCATCAAATGTAATGCTGAGAGACTGGAGTAGCGAAAGGACAGGTAGAACGGCGCAGGGTGAAATGATCTCATTGGACCGCGCGCCAAATATTATACGGAGAGGAAGAACTCTCCGACTAAGGTTCCCACTCCCGCCCGCACTTCGATAAGAGCGGGAGAAACCTCGCCCTCAGCCGCGCTCTTTTAACATAAAAGTCCTGCTTACTCTCAAGCTCTCTCTGCCTAGGGAGAGATTATTAGAATACAACGGATATCCACAACAGTTTTGGACCAAGCTATTTTTCTTCAAACTGCTCTTTTTAGAGGAAGATATTTCAAACGAGGAATAACTTCAGTCCTTTTGAGGCTGAAGAAAAATATTCACCGACGTGACAACTTCTTACTAAGTCGTAACTTTCTCAGCAGGCTGACAGTCCCTTCTCCAGGCCTTCCGGGCGTCCTTTTAAAGAGCTGTTAGACACCCGTGAGCCGAGCTGTTTAAAACCACTTATCCAGTACTGCTCCAGGCACCCTCACCGTTCGTTCTTTTGAGTTCTGGGTGGATGGCGTTAAACGGAAGGCAGAGACGCGCTCGACAAGAGGCTAAAAAGTTGGCCACGGCAGCAGGGAACGTTCAGCCGAGGGTGGTGCCACCCGCCGCCGAACCTAGGCACCGGGAGGTAAAAGAAAAGGAAACCGACCGTCGCCACCCGCCGCCGCTCGTGATCACCTAGAGGTGGCCATTCCAGCGGCACTTGTTTTGCCACTAGGCCAGCACGCAGCCACAACAAACGGGAAGAGAATTTCGTCAAAGAAGGCCCTAAAACGTCTACGTGAGCATCGGGCCAAGTTTTCTGCTGCCCGAAAAACTTTGATTCCGGTGGCAGTTTACCAAGATCGTTCCACGGTCATAAGTTTAGATCCAACTGTGGTTCTCAAGTGGAACGAGCAACGGGTCCCTGATGGATTCGCACCTTCGACTCGGAAACATTTGGAAGATATCAAACTGGACTCTGTGCGTAAACCAAATCTGCGCAATCCAGAAGAGCGAGATTTTATCCTAAATAAATTCTTTGAAGAGATGGTTACTCCGGGACCTTGGAGTAACTGAACTACCTTTCCTTTCCCTTTCTTTCCCTGTCACACTTCCATCCTTCTAATTCGTCCTTTCCATCCCTGACACAAAAAAAGAGCTTATCGTAGGGCTGATTTCTTTGTTCTCTCACATGTTTTTTTTCGACACACGATCTTGAACGACCATGATATCCTACTGGTGGTCATAACAAACTATTAACGAAATTCTGGTATTTTGCACTTTTCTCCTTACACTTCCGTTTACTGAACACTTCCTTGCCTGAGTTCCCACTGTCCATCAAACTGATTTAACTTGCGTAACCACTTTCGCAACTTTACTACCCCACTCTACTACCTGATATTCTTCCATGCTACTTTCTATCTAGCCTGTCCTCAAAAACTCTTCCTTCATACACTGCCTACTAACTTACCTCAAACCTCATCGAAATTTACCAAATTCAACGACACGCAATCACCGCTACCAAACACCATGTTTAAGAGTTTTAGTTAAAAATTCTTAAATTTTGAAACTACAAATTTCGAAACTATCTCAGTAGGAACATTTGTCCTCTGAATGAATGATATGAATGTTATTTATTTTCATAAATATCGAATAATATGAAATTTTTGTGAAATTAATTTCTGCAAACTGCTAAAAAAATAAGAATCCAACGACAAACTTTGGACCGCAATGAACAAACAAAAAATGCTCCTATTGTAATCTAACGAAATAAAAATTTCTGATACAAATCAAAAAGAGGAAAGACTAATTAGAAGCAAACCAACTTCATCCCCTTCCTTTTTCTTTGATACCTGAGAATCGAATGAGAACGCATAACGTTTGATGAATTTATCCGAATCGGTTTTTTAATTAATAGATAACTTTTTTGTTTTTCAATATAAAGCAATTCCATGAATTCTCTCGTTACTTTCACTATGCAAAATTTTAACATAATCCCCGGCAAAACCTGCTAAATATTAACAAATTTCTTTGTATTTCTGGCAAGCACAATTTCATAACAGCGTCCTAAACAAACATCACTTGTGTATTTCTCTATCTTACTAGGCAGTCTGATAAGTACCTGAAAATTCTAAGAGATGGAATTAGTATTCACTAATGTGAACCATTTTTGTCGAGCTTGATCCTTCAAATGACGCCTGTCAAAACTTCAGCCATTTATGTTTACGCATTTACAAGTTACAGCACTAAGAAGCGACTAACCTCCGAGTTTTTTTTTTAATATGGAAAAATCTGAGTTTCGAGTTTTGATCAAACACTACTATCTTCGCAAGAAAACGATATCCGAGACCAATGCCAAGCTGGATAAGTATTAACCGTACTTTGCACCAAGTTTTTGCGTCGATTCATAACCATGGATGAAACCTGGATCCACTACTACACTCCTGAGTCAACGCAACAGGCATAACAGTGGGTTCCACCGGGCCAAAGTGCTCTGAAGCGTCCAAAAACCCAACAATGGGTCGGAAAGGTTATGGCCTCCGTATTTTGGGATGCACATGGCATAATATTCGTGGTCTATCTTGAAAAGGGTAAAACCATAACCGGAGCATACTATTCATCATTATTGGACCGATTTAAAATCGAAATCGCCGAAAAAAGACCGCATTTGAAGAAGAAAAAACCGCTTTATCATCACGACAATTTGCCCGTTCATTCATGCTTAGTTGCACAAGCAAAATTGCATGAAATCGGCTTCGAATTGGTTCCTCAGCCACCGTATTCACTAGACCTGGCCCCCAGCGACTATTACTTGTTCCCTAACCTGAAGAGATGGCTGACCGGTAAGCGTTTTTAATCAAATGAGGAGCTCATAGCTGAAACTGAGGCGTATTTTGGAAACCTTCCGATCGAGTACTTTTCGGACGGTATCAAAAAGTTAGAAAATCGTTGGACTCGCTGTATCGACCTAAAAGGAGAGTATGTTGAAAAATAAAACCGACTTTGGCCAAAAAAACGTCTCCGTGTTTCATTTTTCAGGGACTTATCGGACTGCCTAGTAGTATACATTTTAAACATTTCCAACATGAGTTTAATAGTTTTACAAGTTTGAGCGAAGACTGGAAGAACAAAACTATCAAATTAACTACATTCCTTTAACTCTTTCTGATTATCTGCGGGAAAATATTACTCTGTTTTTTTATTTGTTCAATTCTAATTGCAATATGTTTCTTAATTAACTTTTGTGATTAATTATCTAGAAAAAGGATATTCCGAACAATATAAAAATTTCATGTGTGAAATAAAAAATAGAACAAACCTAAGCTCTGTCAGCTAAGTTTTGGATTACTGTACTGTACCTGCAATATTTCCTGCGTGAATTAAAGCTTTGAATAAAAACTGTTAAAAGAACCAATTACGATCTGCAACTTTTACTAGGGGAACACATAATAAGGTATCGCCGAAATAACGAAAATAAAAAAGGCAAAAAAATCTATTTAATTGAACTTATGTTGAAAAAGTTTAAAATTCATACTATTTTCCGTATACCATTTAAGATGGATTCAATGATACATTTTTTCAAAGATCCTTGAATTTTTTTTTAAAAAAGCGGTCTGGTCTACAAGATTAAGTGAAGAATCTGTAAAATGAATTACATGGAGCAGACTGGCAAAATTGTTAATACTAGTATAGAGGAACACAAAGTGACGTTCGTTTAGGACGCTGTTATCAGAGTGTTCTTGCCAGACATACGAAGAAATTTGCTGATGTTGACCATGAGTTCGACTGGGATTTTGTTGAAATTTTGCATACTGAAAGTAATAAGAGAGAGAAAGAATTCATGGAAATGCTTTATATCAAAAATCGAAAAAGTTATCTATTGATATGAAAAACTTAAAAAAACTTTTATTATAATTGGATAATAATAAACAGAAACAAAGATAAATGAAAGAAGAAAAGAAAGGGTAAATGGTTAGCTGCCCTCTCTTTTTGCTTTCCTCTTTTTTAATTTTATCTGAATTCTCAGTAATTTCCCGGTGACTTTTGATAACATCAATCAAAGTTATGCTGGACTAATGAATTTTGTCTCGTATATTTTGTATATGCTTTTTATGACTTCTTTAAAGGCCTTCCAGCTATTCAGCTTTTAGCATGGCTCTTGTAAAAAATGCTGTGCATGTGCAAAATTTTTTCGGGCATATTTTTCTGTGAACATTGTAAAGCCACTCAAAAATAGTATTGAAAGTAGTACTGCTCCTATCGTGTGTATCTTTATAAAGCCAGAACACCCTACTGGAGCACTAATAGCGACCGCACGTTCTGTCGGCATGGAATAAAAGAGGCGAAAAATCGATTTCTCGTCACAACTGCATAAAGCTTTGTAGCAGGGGCGTTTTTCGAGGGGCTGATTTCGAATTTGATCACAAAAATAAAATTTCAAATGTTGAATACAATATGATTGCTAAAATTGTTAAATTTTCACACGCTATTTTGAAACATGCAGGAAAGAAAGGATCCGTATTTTTTTCAACATGATTAGTACACGTTTAGGAGAGACATGACTTTTCAGTACATTTTACAAAAACATTAGATCTCGTGATTTCGTGAGCATTTGAACTATTCTCCAGTAAAATTTAGTAAACTCGGCGTTTTCTATACATTTATATATTTTGATGGAAGTTAGGTTAATATTATATGAATTTTCGATTAAGGTTCAGTTATTTTTGTTTTGAACTAAAGGCAATTTTCCGGTATTCGGTAAAATAATTCTTGAATATAAATCCCTATATTATATTTTACAGCGGAACCTTCACAAGATGTAACAGCCTTTGTAGCAGGGCTGCGTCAAGGACAAGGCTTGTCTGGTCAAAACGAACGTAAGTATATACTAATTTTGTAACTACGAAAAAGGTGTTTCTTCCTGGTATACTATTTAAAAATTAAATTTTACAGTTTTGTTTGTCTGATAATGCTTGGATATAGTATGATTAGGAAAAAGCGCAAAACTCAAAAGAACTGCGGTAGATTATTGCACAATTGCTGAAATTAATACCACCCTTCGTGAGAATACCTCTGAGGTGTCTGACCGCTGGACAATATATTTTTTATGGTGTTGCGACAACTGTGGCTTATTCAAATGAAAGACCAAAACCGATGATCGGTAAAAAGACCAAGAAACGCCTGCATCAACTGAACGATAAGATTGGATAGGCAAGGCAGGCTGGTAGATCGTTCACGGAATTGGTTTGAAAGTTCGCCTAAGATCTGAGGACTTTTAATTATACGGTAAACAAGGCAAAGCTGTTAAAAATGGAGCAGCATATTTTTGACAAAATATGTGTGTTATCTGAAGCGAGGAGGAGAATACAGAAGAGTGAGAAATGGATTAGGGAGAATAAACATTCTTTTGCTGATCAATCGTGCCTTTTCAGCTTTCCCCCTGTTTCTGTCAAACATCAACTCAAGCCAAACGAGGTACAGACTTTTTGGAGAGGGTTATTTAATATCCCGAAAACGTTTCAGCTGAAAGAAGATACTGATAATATCATCTGCTTCAACGCACTGTCCGACAAATTTATAACATCTGAGGAGGAATGTCCCACAAGAACTTTTTCGCTTCAGGATCAGATGGTGTTAAGTATTTATGGTGGAAAAAGTTTATTCTACACACCAACACCTGGCCTGCATATTCCCCTCATATTTAAAGTCGCAAACGCATATTCCGCAGCGGCTGGTATTAGGACGCTGGTATTAGGACGCCCAGGAGAGATTGGTGTAAGTTTTAGATTGGACAAGTTTTTCAAAATTCATCTAAAAGAAGGAAAGATTATTGGTGTTTCCAAGAGCTCCTAAATTGTGTATATAAGTGTTATGAGACATATTGGCATTAGGAGAGACCTAAGCAGACTTGGGTGTGCCTCAAAGCCGCATGTAGGACGCGACATCAGTAAAGGAGACTCTCCAAAGCAGATACAAGCATCTTGTTCGGAACATTTGGTTTTTAAATCTGTTAGCGTTGAGCTGGGTATCAGCGATTAACATCATTGCCGTCCTGGTTCTACTATACTCGTTTGGGGTGGTTCAATGGACAAAAACCGAGCTTCAAGCCCTTGACAACGCCACGCGTGAGATCATGCACAGGCATAAGAGCGAGCATATTAATTCATCCGTGCCACAATTAAACGTTTCACGCCGTCAAGGTGGACGCGAATTTCTGTATCTCCAGTTTTTTCATAATCGAATTGTTGTAATTACAGTTCACATAGTTGCTAATAGTAGAGATTCTTTTCTAAAAATCAGCAGGAACCGCGAGATGATTGGCAAAGGTGCGTTCCTTTACAAAGCCGCGGAGCAGGCGGCCGATACCCTTAGCGTGAATTTTACCATCAGAAGTGAGGAAAGTGTATCACTGATTTTAGAGCCTTTTTTTAAAAGTCTAAGTAAAGAAAGAATTTATTTGAAAACTATCGCCTCGATCTACTTGAAAATAACATGCACAGAAGCTTTTACAGAAATGTAGAAGAATAGTCCTTGTCAGAGGAGCAAAGTTTTGCTTTTCGCAGATCATCAGGGCTTAATTCAGGTACATAAGTTTTTATTTTCAGACTCCAGGATGATATAATTTCCAGTTTAGTACACCGCGACTGCACTTTATGTCAAGAAGTTCCCAGCGATAGATGCATACCTACTTGTCTCTACGGATATATGTGGCCATAGTAGTGCTACATTACTATCTTTATCGCTCTTAGGGTGTTATCCACGACCCTGATCTGGCAAACACTTCCTTGGAAATAGAATCAGTTTTTCAAAGAGAGAAATGCAAAATTTCTGGAACTACAATTTTCGGACAACCGTCTCCGTTGCCCACTCGAGGCCTCAGTTCGTTATACAAGACTTCGAGAAACGAACTTTATTCGTGATCAAATTCTCGGCATCGGCCGAATACAACATCACTGCTAAGGAGAAGGATAAGGAGGGGATGTATCAAGGATACAAACGCGACCTTTACTATATAAACACGTAAGGTGTTGATCCTTACATGATCATATTGTATGATTTTTTGTGTGTTTTTTATTAATTCGGGATAGGAAAAACAGGCAATTTTATTTCTAAGATTCTTTTATATAAGCATATTTACATGAGGTGGTCAATTAGAGCATTGTGGGGTAGCCCTTTTAGCAATTACTCTAATTATAATTTTTCCATTTTGAAGCTATATAAATTGTATGCAAGGTAGCCGGTAACTGTTGATAACACCGTTCTGCTACAACAATTGTTTTTTTTTTGTGGGAATGTTTGTCCTTTATCAATACTTTGCGTACTGTGTCAGTATACAGTGTTAAAATAAAAGGCATAGTACAATGTTCAAAAAGTTTATGAGAAATAAGGACAGATAGACTGCTATAATGTTGTGCAGTAAAAGCTAACAGTGACGGAGTCGTCAACTAATCCATGGTAACATGTTGAAGGATTTTTATATCCTTGCCATATAATCTCAGTTGTGAGAAAGGTTAGTACTAGCGCCTCACACCGACCAAACGCGAAAATAATGCTCTCAATGCTACTGCGCGGCTCAAGGGGACTTTAGTAGCGGGAAATTCAAATTATAACCCGGATAACTTTTTAAAGACTAATCAGATTAGGTTGCAATTTTACACAAAGTTTAAGGCACGTAAAAGAAAGATTTATTTCTTCAATCAGAATTTTTTATTAACGGTTTTGGGTTTTGAACCGTAAATAAAGTAATAAGAAATAGAACATTCCATTTTGCGGTCAAACTATGCAAGATACAAAAAAATACCAATTCACAAAAATAGTGTGCCAAGGAAAGAACCATATATTTGCTACAAATAACTTTTTGATAGAATACGTGCTTTTGGTTTTAATCATCAAAAATAACATGAAAAACTAAACTTTGAAAAAAACGTCATAAGCTTCGATAAAAATGAACAGGCCAATGTTATTCATCCAAAAAAAGGCCATTTTCGGCCAAAAAATCCTTGCTATCATATATCAGGTTACCATAGAAAATATGATAGTTAGGATTCTTTTTCAGGATATTTTGAATGGTTGAAACAATATTTTACACATTTTATATTTTACACATTTTTAAAAGAAATTGTCATCACAAAAAAGATCTTCAATTTCTTTAAGAATCACTTCTGGATAGGACGCGTACTTTTCATTTTATTCATGAAAAACAACATTGAAAATAAAAGAATAAAATAAAAATGTGTGGAAAACGACGAAAGTAACGAAAAATCAAGCGCGAGTGTCACGATAAAAATGCGTAACTCAAAGCCTATAGATCTTTTAAAAACTTAATCTTAGTCTATACTTAATTAAGTAGACAATTTAGAATATGAAGACGCATATAAATACTGCTATCTAAAAGAGATATTTTTGATAAAGTTTAATTCAAGCATTCCAAATGCAAAGAATAAATATCCTAGCGCTAAGCGCAAGGTGTAATTATGCCTAAGCGCGAAGCGCGAGCTAATCCATTTTCGAGCGCAAAGTGCGAGATTTAACCGTCGCGCGTCCTAGGCGCGCTCAAACTTGCGAACGAAGCGAGCCGTGCGCGCAGCGCGCGATGAGAATGTGCCCGCCAAGCGAGCAGATTTTGTTGTTAAATTTGTGCTAAAAATTAATTTTTTTACTCCTTAAACATCCGAGAAAAGTGTGGTGGCACTACGACGACGTCAACTCAGTTGCGCCACATTTAAAAACTCAGTAAACGTTATAATAATAAGATAAACTATTAGAGAAAATGTTTTCTTCTTTTTTTTTTGTTCTAAGATGATATATGAAACGCATCTGAAAATAATATTCTTGAGCTGTTTTAAAACTTTAAATTCATTAGTATAAACTTGAAAAATTAAGGGTAGGGACAATCTCCGAAATTCATTCCATCTACTTACGAGTACACCTTCTCGCTTCGCATTCAGTTAGTCATAGTCCATAGTGGCACGAAACATTCAAAGAAATTATTGAACAGAGCAAGGTGCATTTTCATTCGTGCTTTTTTTTCTTTCTCAATAATATTCTTATTTCAAGAATATTTTCTCCCTTTGGTTAAAATATGCCTGTAAGATTTTAAATATAAATTTTAAATATAAATGTAATCAGTAGAAACAAGGAGAACATAAAGCTTCAGATTGTCTTGGATCGATCAACTATCATCACTATCGGGGAAACAGTTTCAAGTTAGTTTCCTATCTATAACAAGTGGAGAATAGAAATTGGTAGCTTTCAAAGCAGAGAAAATATCTCGTCATAGTGCATGATGTCTATATTGTGGGTATTCATCACATAATATGCCACACAGTGCTGCAAAATTTAAAAACATGATGAAACCTGATGATTCTATCTTAAAATTAAAAAACAACGCATCAACAAAAATCAAAGTGAAATGTATAGTAACAATAACTACTTTAGTTGATCATTCCAAAAATATCACCAATCGAGAGGATACGGTGCATGTACCAGGTTTGACAGTAGATTTGTTATCAGTAGCTAAAATGACAGATGAAGGGCATTGCGCAATTATTGATCAGCACGAGGCCACCCTTCTAAATCTTCGAGGGGATGTAAATGCAGTTGATAAACCAGTCAAGAATCTCTCAAACCGTCAAAAATATGATAAATCTGCAGGTATAGCTTACAAAATATCATATACCACAAAAGTGGGAATATGACATCGCCGATTAGGTTATCTAAATGCGTGCAGCTTAAAAATCATTAAAAAATAAACAGGAATTAAAAATGTTGGAGTTCATTCATATGGACATGCGCGGTCAAATGAGATGCTAATAAAATGTAGAGATATGGTATGCAGCCAATTTTATTAACGACAAAACTCAATGGTGCGAAATAAAATTTTTAAGCAAAAAGAATAAAGTTCTTTCAGCTGTTAAAAAGTACAAAGTTATGGTCGTGAAAAATTTATCGAAAGAATATAAAATGTGTACGAACAGACAATCGGAAATAGTACTGAGATTAGGAACTAACCAACTACATGGAACAAAACGATACCATACAAACTTTTTGAAAGGCGAAATTCTCTTAAATTATGGACGGGAAATGATTCAATTCTGTCATACTTCACACTTTTTGGTTGTAAAGTAATCATTCTTAATATTAAGAAAGCGAATGGGAAATCCAATGCACGTAGAAGAAAAGAAAATCTTTGTCGGCTATTTAGATCTGCGTTAGGCTTACAGAGTTAGCATCTGATTTGAAAAGATTTCTTTTCCCATTTATTCATTTATTCCCTGAAATAATCTTTAAAGGCTTTGAGTTTGTTGCCTGTATCATATTGCATTTCACTTTTGCTATGTCTTACGTTTACAAACTCTGTTCTTTTATTTCCATTCCTATTTTCAAACGATAATTTCTTTCTTCCTTTAAAGTAGTTTTCTATTTTCTTCTTTTCTTCAACGATCCCCGAATGGTGTGGTACCAAACACCCATTTGATTGTTTCACTTCTATTAACAAAATCTTTCACAATCAAACCAACTCGAATAAAAAGAATAAGGCCTACGAAGGAGGCCATACACTACCATGCACCACAGGAGCAACGACAGGATACCCCCCTTCGGACACCCCCGTGGCGCTACTCCTTTAACTAGCCCTTCACCTCATCTGATTTCGAGTCTTCTTCGGCGTAGCATGCTCCCTATCTAGCTCACCAGCTGGTTTGATACTCCACACACCAAAGCCTCTTGACAGATTACTTCTGGAGGGGTATTACTGAAGGCATCCTCTGTTTCCAAGAACGCTTCTACAGTATACACCTTTTTTCCAACTTCTTCTGCAATTTTGCCATAACAGCATGAAGTGTTGTCTCTACCAAGCAGCCTGTCTGAAAAGCATGCTGCCCTCTGTGCAGCGACGAAGACAAAAGTACCTCAACCATGATATATCTTTCAACCAGCCTCTCCAGCATCTTTAGAATAAAAGACGTTAGGCTGATCGGTCTGAGATATTTTGCAGGAGTGTAGCCCTCTCTTCCGGGTTTAGGAATAAAGGCCACTCCACCACCCTTTCAAGCCAATGGCACATGTTTTAGATCGATGCTTGCCCTAAAAAACTTTTTCAGAGGAGAGATGACAAATTCCAGGCCTTTTTGTGCAAGCACTCGCTAGATGCCAGCCGCCCCTAGTGATTTAAAGGGCCAGAATAACCCCAAGGCCCATTCCACCTTTTTGCTGTTTACGACCTTTGACGCGAAATTTTAATCGGTCCTTTTCTACTCTTGGCCGCAATCTTCCTTCTCTAAGTCAGTTTGCATTCACTGAAATCCCGGGAAGTAAACTTCCATCAGGCGGTTCAGCGTCGCTTCTTCGTCTTCGGAAAACTCGCCATTTCGAGACTTAGAATCCCGAGGCGAGATTCGGGGTTTTTCGCTAGGATTTTGTGAAGCCTTGCTGTTTCCATAAAATCTTTCGATTTCTCACAGAAGCTCCTTCAGTTTTCCTGCTTATACCTTCTTATATTTCTATTGTATTCATACTGAGCCGTTTTATATATGTCCCAGTCTGAAGGCAACTTAGTTCTATTTGCCCTATTGCACAGCGCTCTTCTCTTTTTGCGGAGTTTCTTCAGGTGCGCATTCCCCTATTCTGTTCCTTTCCTAGACTCAATTGTGTTTGTAGGGCGACTGTTTTCATACGATGTAGTCAGAGCTCCTCGCAGAAGATCTGCGGCGTGCTCTAACTCACCAATGCTGCTATAGTTTGTGGGAGATTCCACTAGCTTTCCTCTAAGTTCCTCGTTATATCAGTCCCGGAGTGTATTTTTAGGGTTTCTGATTTTTGAAATCACGGATCTACCTAGGTTTAGCGAAAACAAGATATATTTGTGGTCCGAGAGAGACTCCTCATGAGAGACTCTCCAGTCCACTACTCTACTCCTCAGCCGCTCCGAGCATTAAGTCAGATCGAGAACCTCCCTCCTGTTTTTAATCTGGAATGTGAGAGTATCACTTCGATGCAGAATCTCTATGTCAATGCCCGCTAGGTATTCGATTAAACCTCTTCCTCTCTCATTGATACTTGTGCTCACCCACGCCGTATGGTGAGAGTTCGCATCACATCCCAACAGCAGAGGAATTCTGTTTTCCTGGCTTCCACTTTTAAGCTTCACCTTAATAACAGTGAGATCCCTGGAGCAAATATAAGGCACCACAATCGCATCCATTCCCTTGACAGCTGTGCATGCCCTTGGCGCTTTTTAGAGCGGCCTCTTATAAATGGTGCAACACCTAAAAAGCCGCTAAACTTTTTCCTGTATAACCAGGGTTTTTGGATTAGGGCGAGCCCTGTCTGCATCACTGACATGCATCTGGCTAGAACCTCTCAGACGCTTCTGCTGTGGTGCAAATTAATCTGTATTTAGGAGATTCCCGTCTCAGCCATTAAATTGCATTTTTAACTAATGCTGGACGTTGAATTGATAAAGCGGTTGTTTTCCTTATAATTTTCCTGTACAATTGTACTATCTTTTGGGGTAGTTTACCCCAATACGCAGAAATATAATAAAATGCCGTTAAGGTTGGATACCTCTTATAAATCAATTTCTGATGAAAAGGCAAAAAAAACGTAAAATTTATTGTATTGTTGCGTGCAATATATGTTTTCCACTTTTTTTCAGTTAAAATTTTCTTGAGGAAATTTTTGTGCTTTGTTTTGCATACGAAACTTACTTTATTTTTCAACTTTATTTCATTATCGCGTGCAGTATATATTTTTTCCAGATTTTTTGAGTTGAAATCCTGCCCGTTTGTGAATTTTTGTATCATCAAAAATTATTGTGGGATTGTTTAAGCCCCAACATTTTTTTTTATTAAATTTTGAAAGCCACATTTCTTATCTCTTACTGTAAGGATATTATTTGAGTTGGTTTGATTGTGAAAGATTTTGTTATCACAAGTGAAACAATTAAATGGGTGTTTGGTACCATACTACTCAGGGGTAGTTTTTACCCACTTAAAACCATTTCGGGAACGCGAGAAAAAATACGTGTAGCTTAGTTTTTCAGGTACTACAACATATGTGAGAACAAAGAAAATCGGAGCGGTACACTTATCTAGGGTTCCCTGTAAGATATTTTTTGAACCTTTGTGGTCCTTCTTTATTTGCTTGCAAATAAACTTATCACATCTGACCAAAAATTTTGAAAATGTTAATTAATTCTTGAAAATGTAGTCAATGTTAATTGAGATGCTGAAATTCGGGAAGATGCCGTAACTGGCAGTTACGCCTTTCTTCGAATTACAAACCCCAGAAACAGACCTGCTGTAATTTGAGCTAACACCGCGCCGGTAATGTTGAAAGAATATGAAATAATTTAATTATTAAAAATTGTTGATTAATCTTAAAAGTATAACAGTTTTGAAATATCGCATATTATTACATATTAAATTTTTCAATTTCAACGAGTTGCAGTCTGAAACTTCATAATTTTGAAGAATTACAATTGAAAGTTCTTTAATTTCGTGAGATTTATACTGCTGTTAAAACTAAAAAGATACATGTGATGTTATTATGAAAAACGAGTTTTTGATGTCACTCGATTCCTAAGAGAAAGCTGCGTCTCAACGTGTCACTAAAAATTATTAATTATTAATATTTATTAATATCAGATAAGATTGATATGATGAAAAATACAGTATAAAAATATACACAAATAAAGTTGGAGTGAGATGGGAGTAATGTATCTGCTTAGTTTGTAAAGCAGTATACTTAAGGAGAAATTAGCAAACGAATAAAATATTTGAAAATATATTTTTTAAATGTTTATTTTAAAATAAATTAGTAAGTTTTAAATCAAGTTAAATATTAAATAATAAATTTAACAAATTTGAAAGATCAAATGAATTATAACTAGATCCTTTCAACATCGTTAATCAGATCAGGAACATCCTTGTTGGACATTAATACAATTTTTTGTATATCTTTTGAAAAATTTCAACTAATTGTTTTTACGTTAAATAATGGTTCTGCTCCAACCTATTTGAAATCGTGACGCTATTTATAATTAGCGCCTGAAGTTAAAGGTCAGTTACGGCTATTTCTCGTGACGAAAATCCCCAAGCTTTGCAGTTAACGTTTTTTTTCATAAATTATATACTATTTTTAAAGTTATTAACAAGTTGAAAAATTATTTAAATGATCAGATCTTCTTTTATGATTAAAGAGATATAGAAAACTGATTTTTCGGTGTTTTGCAGTTAGCGGTGTCCCGAGTAAAAATGCTTCGACCTAAGTACGACTTGAATTGCCCCCAATCAAGGCATGCTAAAGTCGAAAGGTTCCACTTGACCATATCTTAGTTTTGAGACGGTGCTAGACTTCAATTTATCTCTTGGACACAAGTTCCTATGTCTTAAAGACATAAATTTATTTCTTGAGTCGAATTTCTATGACTCTAACATGAGCGGCTTATAAATTCTTCTCGCTCTTTTCTTTCACTATTTTTTTCAAATCTCAATCACTTCATCCTCACAGTCTGGAGGAATAATTTTTTGCAGGAAAAAGACAGTTATTCTGCCTATTTGAGATAAAGTATCATATGCACCACGACAGTAAAGTTGAGCTTTAAACAAGCATGCAAAATTCAACGGTCAACTTTACTTCCTAGGTACATAATCTACTGTTAAAACCTAGCGACTAAAAAGTTACAGTGAAGAAATGTTGGTTGCAGATAAATATAATTTTGCAGTAATTTATGGTGAGTGGCAGTATTTACCAGTAAAATTATCAGAAAAGACAGAACATTTCCATAATTTTCCGCAATTTTTTAAATTGAATTTTTGGCAAGTTATGCCTAAAGTACATGCTTTTTAATTTAAAATCTAATATGGACTGACATCATGACTCCGTTTTGTTAAATGTTTAAAGACAACCATTTTTGCAATCAAAAATATACTTGGCTTCAGCTCGCGCTACGCGCTTGCATACGATTTGTACTGAAAACATCCAATCATCGGAAAAGCCTCTTCTCTCCCAAGATGCGTAGTATACGAGGGTAGTTCAATAAGTCCTTAGAATGACCAACAGATGGTGCGCGAATTGCTCCAAATCATCTGTTTTCAGTCAGCACCACTCCTGACTAGATATATGGTGCAGTCACAGTCCACATCTTCTGAGTTTACGTGTTTTTATAACCAATTGAA
>NC_046657.1:67544265-67545399 GCF_010883055.1 Belonocnema kinseyi
AGAGCTCCAAGGAGATTATGTTGAAAAATAAAAAAAAATTTACCCAAAAAAAATTGTTTTTATACTTCATTCTAAGGACTTATTGAACTACCCTCGTACGATTACTTCATTTAAATTTATTAGCTAAGTTAATATCAACTGACTTTGATTACACTTGAACTATCTTTATTTTAGACCAATAGCATTTCTTTGGGATTGGTTAAAAAAATGGTTCAATAAAAGTCTCTATATTATGTTTTACAGAAGTACCTAGACCAGAGATATCACAATTTTTAGCCCGGATGGAACATGAAAGACAGGAGAGGATGATGCAGTTAAGAGCAGTGGGTTTGCATCATCATTTGCCTGATCATGAATGTAAGTATATAATTATTTCTTAACTAAGAAAAAAATTTTATTTGTTGTACATTATTGAGGATTAGGATATTACAGTTTTAATGGCTTTTCGAAGTTAAAACTTCACAATAACGTTTTTTGAGAAAAACGGATCTAAAGTTGGTGAACACGATAAGCGCCTATGTTATGTTTTTTCTTGGAACATAATATATACCTACTTCCGGTTACTGTCGGTATATGAAGACAATCCGAATTGATTTAGTATATGTCCTAGTATTAAATCCAATGAAACTCAAAAATAATAAGTTTGACCTACCAGCAGAAAAACGCGAATACCTCCTAAACTATCACGAGTCATATCGACGTGCCCAAATGACAGGGTGCTATCTCGGTAGGACGAAATAAAAAGGTGCCATCTTGGATAGCGAAACATGGAAGCTTAAGAATCCCATATAAATATTATTGGGAACAGCAACGCCCTCTGAAGTAAGGAACCTTTTTATTTGGTTCTGCCGAGATGGAACCTTGTCATTTGGACACGTCGATATGGGCGCTTCTCAAGCGGACGCGCACATGTAAACAATATAATACTGGGCTAGAGAATGCACCGGAAATCAGCGGATTATCCGAACTTTGACGATGAACGAATTAGAATCAGTAATTAAAATTATTGTATACAAGCTTCAATATAACTTATTTTTGTTATATCGGCGACTGTTATTACGCTATTATATTCATGAAATTTAAAGAATAGTTTCTTATCTTTGGTCTAATAATAGTCCAGCATATATTGTATAC
>NC_046657.1:67545499-67578012 GCF_010883055.1 Belonocnema kinseyi
GCAACTTTTCTCCTTTCTTCGTTAGCTGAATTTGTTCATTTAGAATGTTATTTCCACGATATAAACTTTAATACTGTCTACATCGGAGCTCTGAAGTTTGTCAACTTTTGAATTTTATTCCTAACCTTGGTGATACAGACTGCTTTAATTGAGTTGGCGATCGCATTGTGTTCTACATCGCAGATGTGGTACCCTATTGCTTTATTTCCTAATAATTTCCTTAAAGTAACAGATTCCTGGAATAATGTGTTCTTAAAACATTTCGATTACGAAGAAACTGAAGATTCAAAAGTGCATTGAATCATCCCAAACGAGTAGAGTAGAACCGCGACGGCAAGCATGTTAGCCGCAGATACCTTGTTCTAGGCTGACAGATTTTAAGACCAAATCTTCCACACAAGATGATTGTATATACTTCGCAGAGACTCCTTCACTTATGCTGCATCCTGAATGCGGCTTTCAGGCATACCCAAGTATGTTTAGGTCATTCCAGTGTCAAGCTGTCTGGAAACACTAATATTTCCAAGATCTGGGTCCTTGAGAACGCCAATAAACTTTCCTTTCTTCAGATGAATTTTAGAAAATTTGTCCCATCCAATGTCCACAACAATCTCTCCTATGTACTGCTTGACGATATTTAAATCACTCTAAAGTCTTCTTTTACCAGAAGCTCCAATCTTTAGGTTAACCATATAAAATACATGAGTGACCTTATGCCTGCGATGATCAGTGTGGCCAGAGATCTATACAAAATAATTTCGTAGTGCAAGTGATAGAGGCAGAAGCATAATGCAAAAAAGCCAAAGACTCATGGTGTCGCCCTGAAACCTGCCCCTATAGCACGTGACGTTGTTCATTGTAACAAGATATTTTTCAGATGAGATAGTAAATGTAGTTTTTCAAAGGAGCATCAATCTCGCTATGAATCTCACTATGTGTGGCTGAATGTTTAAGCTTTTCTAAATACAAATACTAAGTCCTTGGGAGGTTGAATCCAAAGCTTCCCCGTAGTTAATCCAGACCATTTACAGGACGCAAAACTTCTTTCTCCAGAATTGATTGATACCATCTGGTTCTGCAGTGGAAAAGTTCTTACTGGACCTTTCTCCTCAGATGTTATGTGATTGTCGCAAAACTTCTTGAAGGGGCTGATATTATCAGTACCTTCTTCCAGCTCCAGTGCTTTCATTGTTCAGTGTGTGATTGAAATTCTTAAGTTCTTTGACGAACTGTCGAATCCTTTCCGTGAACGTTCTACCAGATATTATGCAGTCAACCACACATTGAACACGGGACGCATTCTATGTTGCCTATCAAATTTTCTTCTTCAGTTGATGCAAGTTTTGCAGTTATTCTTAATATATAAGATAGGTGAACAGCTGATATACAATGCAGCATAATAAGTAGATTTCTGGCGCATAATCTTAACCAATAATATATTGTAAATATATTGTTAGACTTTTAAAAGTATCAACCAATCAAGAGTGAAATACGCTAATCTTCAGTAATGTACAACAAAGAAACACTTTTTACATAGTTCAGAAAATTATTATGTACTTACATCCATGCTTATTATTTTGACCATGAAGGCCTAGTTCTTGCATCGGCATCTCCCTCATCTGTTTTCGACGTTGCACCTGTGCTAAATAGCTTGATAGTCCTGGTGTACTTGCGTCTGAAATATATAATATAAGACTTTCCATTCAATAATTTTTTTAATTAATTCCAAAAATTTGCTTTTGGTCTAAACAAAAGACAACTCAAGTGTCATCCCAAAAACAGTTAATATCAATCTAGGCATTAGATCTCAAGGATGTAAATATATTATGAGACAATAAACTCATTTTAGAATTTAAAAAAAAATGATTGAAAACAAATGTTGTTTAGCATAACCCGAAAAAGTCTCATAAAGAAATTTCTTGAAATGTTCTTCTTGTGCTATATTATTCCATGCGACTTGATAAATCTGTTTTTTTTAACTTTCTTCAAAAACGATTGAGCCTGCTGAATTATTGGATTCCGGTCAAATGTCTGGGTGCTAGCAGAGCATATTTTAGTTTATTTGACTTCAAAGACGCGCCACAATGGATGCAATATTTTCTTTAAAATTATTTTCGATGAACTTTTCAAAGTACGCAGAATAATCTATAAGAAAATGTTTTTGAAATGCAATGTATTTGTAAAAAACAACCCTGCAGACATTTGCATGGCTAGAGGGACAACAAATTTCAACCATCCATATAAACACAAAAATTTTAAACTCAATTTATACGTACAGCGGAAGATCATCGAAGTTATCAAAAGTTACTGGTAAGATACTATAAGAACCTCAATTTTTTAAATTCCCACAAATTTTATATATGTAAATTTCTATACATTTTAACAAGTATAGCCTGAGCTACTGCAGATGTATCTTACAGAACTTATTCGTAAATGCCTACGTATGCCAATATGTTGTCAAAAATTTCTGTACATTATCATAAGTTTCTAAGATTTCAATAAATTTCCGCAAATTTGACAAAATTCTAATAAATTTCCACAAATTTACAAAATTTCTAAAAATAAATTTGAGTTCTTCAGGGGTCAACAGCGTTCAGAGAGAATAATTTTCTTGCTATGAAGAAATGAAATTAAACTGTTTTTGAGTCACAACAATTTTTTTTGGTTTAGAAAATTATAATATACTAACGTGGGTATTCAGAAATGAGAGCACGGTGGTCGACTTGTTCGGGCCCTGTCGATATTCGATGTAATTGTTGCCTCTCAGCAGCTCCAGCTATAACATATAATATAGCGATTTTTGGTGAACACTTGTTTTAACGTACACCAAAAATGGACAACCAAAGACGCCAAAACCATCCTCATAACATACGCAAAAAAAGGATTCGAAAAATTCAGAAAATCATGTGTAAAAATATGGATAACATGACATTTTAGAAGATTTTAAAAGAAGATGAAATAAATATACTGATTTTCTATAGAGCCCGCCAAACTTCCAATAAAATGTACAAGTGTATTTGACCAGATTTTGCTGTGGTCTAGGTAGGATGAACATAATTTCAGTAGATCTAAATGAGATTTTTGTCAAATCTACCGAAGTCTTGTTGCCGTAGTCAAAATTTTTTTCGGTCGTATAGTATATGATAGTATATATGACGTACGCCAAAAAAGGGGGTTTACTCTGAAAATTGAAATTTTTCAGGGCGAGCGATCGAAATCGATCAGATAGACGAGACTTTTAGGAGAGAGGGAAAACGCGGAGATGTAGTGGTGAGTGGTTAGAGGTGGTTCGGGGAATCTCGAGCTCTTGAGCGAAAGCCGGATTTCTCGGGTACCTGACAACTAAATTATTAGCAATAATAAGGTTTAAACATTGTTTTGATCATTTTCTTCAAAATAGCAACTGAAAAACTATCGAAAAGTGTAAAAACATCGATTTTGATTTTTTTAGAGTAAGCCCCCTTTCTTCAGCGCACGTCACATAGGTATCTTACGTACAGGTTTCAAGGATTTAGGGAAGGGGTAAACTCCCACCCCAGTCACGGCCTTGGGACCCTTTGTGTTAATTTTTAACTTTTGGAATAAAATTTAATATCATTGACTCTGAAAACCCTGCTTCTGCCAAGTTTTATGCAGTTGCAACGATAAATCGAATTTTTGTCAAAGATACTTCTCCAAGGATGAATTATTATTTAAAAATTATTTTCAAGTGTTTTTTTTTAATTCACAGAGAAAAGCGCTTACGAGAGATTTTGGAACAGCACTGCATTTTTTACAACAACCCTGCTGAAAGTTTAA
This sequence comes from Belonocnema kinseyi, assembly GCF_010883055.1. Taxonomy (NCBI): domain Eukaryota; kingdom Metazoa; phylum Arthropoda; class Insecta; order Hymenoptera; family Cynipidae; genus Belonocnema; species Belonocnema kinseyi. Next base: position 67,549,298 of record NC_046657.1, read on the forward strand.
TAACTAACAGGTTAACAAACATGAAGAAGTCATCAAAAGGCATGCCAAAAATATCCGAGAACAACCGCAATGCATGTAAGTACTGAATAAGTACTGGATTGATTCAGGATTAAAGTAACTCAAAAAACCACCTATATTACTTGCCACTAAACAGTTGCGAAGATTCTCTTTCTGAAACTGTCAATAAATCTTTGAATACAAAATAGTAAAAAAATTCAAATTTAGAAAACTCAAGATTATTTTCCCAACCTCATTTTATTATTAGACCGCTCTAAAAATCCACTCAAAGTACATTGCATTAAACAAATCCGAAGATTGTCAATGTGAAATATCCAATACATTTCTGAATTAAAAATATTCACAAAAAACGAATTAAAAAACTGTAGATTATGTTTTCAAACCCATTATAATATTTATCAGCTCCCAACATCCATTCGTAGTGTGTTTCACTTATAACTATTTTTAATTTTAAAATGTTTGGTTGTTTCAGGTAGCGAATCGTCGGACCTGCTTTGTCCAAAGATCCAGGGGTGGATTTTGTAGGCTTCCTAATATTCCCATGCGGCTCAAAACACAACATGGAGTTTTTTTAATGTGAATTATGCAAATATTTTAAATTTAAAAATAAAATTTGGAGATGGTCAATGTGTACCTTAGAACTCTTTGCAATTTTAAAACTGATTGAATGCTATTTTATCTTCAATCGAGTAATTAAATGATCAATTTAATCAATATTTTTGCAACTATATTTAGTATAAAAAAAATTATTCCCTGTAATAATGTGTATACTGGTGAAAAAAGGTAATGCCTAGGGCACTTAGACTTCTGCAAATTGTATCGTTATTTTTCAAAATTAATTCAATATAATTAAGCCATAATAGTTTTTCTGATTTTAGAGTTTGCACAGGTAGTGGCGCTCAATCCTTATCGAGCTAGCTGCACTATTGCATAAAGTTAGCAAAAGAAGTAGAAAAATGTATTGTTATCGATTTTTCATTTTTCTTAGTAACGGCAATGCCTCGTTGGACCTTCCACTTTACAGCTAAAGATCTTTTTTCCAGGATACAAAAGTTATGGCCTGATCCAGGAGAACTGATATTTGAAGATACCCGTAAATTACTACAAGTTTCCACGAATTTACATAATTTTCCTAAATTTGCATAAATTTCTACACATTTCAATAAATTATCGTTCGTTTCTACAAATTTTATAAACCTTTCTAAAGTTCTGAAATGTACAGAAAGTTTTTTTAACGGGATCTTCAAGCTTACTTTAAAAACTGGGAAAGCTACAATATTTTTGTATAATGAAAAAAGATGCGCAATTGAAATTTTCTCTGAGAATATGTACCTTTTAAGTGAAAGTTTGGAATTATTGACATAGGTCTTTAGGTGGAAAAGCCGTACGGAAAGAACAATTAATTGACTGTTAAGAAATAAAATTTCGATTTTTTTTCTGAATCCTCTCAATTTTTCGTTATTTAAAAAAATTATAATATACTAACGCTGATCATCCGGTCTTCGACGCTCTCTTGATGCTTCACTTTTATGTTTCTGCTGGTAGCTTCCATCTGTAAGATATAATATAGGCATTTTTATTAAACAATTTATTCAACGAACCTCACAAATTTTCCATTTGTCCAAAATGAAAAGAGGCCAAATTAATCCCAAAGTCAGTCGATATGAAAAAAACCCTGAAGGTTCAAAATTTCGATGATATATATAAATATTCTCAGGATCTAAGCTTTCTATAAATTTTCGTAAATTACTATTCTTGTCAGAACATTTTCATAAATTTCCCTACATTTCTAAAGTTCATAGAAATTTATAAACAAAAATTTAAATCAGTAGATTGTGTTCTCATTTCTTCGTGATTGGTTTCTCGCTCCTTATTGGAACTTCAATCAACTGGTGTCTCATTAGAACCCGTACCACTTTCTTAAACAGAAGGCTTCTCTTTAAAGTCCTGAATTTGGTTATATTTGTTCCCTTCTTTAAAATGAACATCACAGCTAACTATTTGCCAGTTTCTCGGTTATATAGGCGGACATTTTTTGATGTTGGTTCATATCCTACTAGTTTTATCCTTTTATTTTTGGCACCCATTTCATTCGTTTCTCTTTCGAGACATGGATATAATCTATTGCTCCAAAGCATGCATTCGACCTAGTACAGCTTTCCTTCCAAGCCTTCTGGGCACATCTTGAATATTTCCGTTTTCTCGATCGGCTCTGCCATTTTGTTCAGGCATATATGCGGCAGGAAGTTCGTTAGCAATTCCATGGTCTTTATGGAGTGTTTTAACATCATTGTTTATGTACTGAGTCCATTGTCTGAGCGCAATAATTTCAATCGTTTTCTTGAAGTTTTTCCTGATAACGAGAGGAGTTCCTTTAACTCGAGAAAAACTTTGGATGTATGCGTGATCAAACACCAGTGTCGGAAACCTGTGGCTTCGTGTTTGAATGATACAAAAAATCTAATACCTCCATTTTCCGTTGTTGACGCGTTATTATCATAAAGTTAACTTCACCAACACGAAGTTTGGAAAATAAGACACTTATAACTTATTTATTTGATGGCAATTTATTTGCAGTTATTTTATGCCAGTAATATCTAAGTAAATGCATTTTCTCACGCAATAGATAAGCATATGCTTGATGACATAAAGATTTGTTCTGAATCGTCCGATATCCGAGAGAGTACTGCGTTAGGTATGTGGCTGAGTAGTTGAATGTGGTTTTGGATCATGAGTGATTTAGATTTTAAAAGAACATCTGCTCACTACAACTATTATGTTATTACTATCCTCTGAAGGATGGCGTTTCTTTTCACGTGATCATTTCCAGGTGAGATAGTAAATCTAGATTTAATAAGGATCATTCATCTCTCTATGCATCCCACTGTCAATTAGAAGGTTCTCTTGGCATCTTGCTACAGCCTCTTTAGAGCAACGCTGTTCGTAAATCTTTTTCCATACAGGTTCAATTCTTCAAACAATCGTGTTATTTAGAAATGCTGTAAAGATCTTATACCGTGTGCTTAAACAAGTTAATAGTCTGTAATCTCTAAGTTGTGCAAGTCCTAACATTTTCCCGGCCGGGATGGGCGTTTCCGACTTTATATATAAGTTGAATATGTGGGCCAGATGTTTGTGCGTAGAAGTAAACTTCTTTTAACATAAGTTCTTGATACCATCTGGTCCAGCTGCGGAAAATTTCTTTGTATCCCTAAGTGCCCTTTTTACCTCTTCGGCTGTGACTGATGGACATTCCTCCTCAGATGTTATAAGATTGTCGCAAAACTTATTGAAGCAGATGATATTTTCAGTATCATCCTTCAACTATAGCGTTTTCAGGATCTTGTGTAACTCTCTCTAAAATATCTGTTCCTCGTTGATCTGGGGTGGACTTTTGACACATAGAGAGTGATCGCTGAAGAGACGCGAGGGGTCGGCGAGAAAGTATTGATTATCCCTGATCCATCTCTCAATCTTCTGTATTCTCCTGCTTCCTTCAGATAATATCCTTATTTTGTCAACATTATGCTGCATGATTTTCAGCAGCATGTGACTGAAGATCCTCAGTTCTTGGGCGAACTTTCAGACCCTTTCCGTGAACGGTCTACCGGATCTTATGTAGTCGCGCGCGTACAAATATTTGGTCTTCATTTTGTCTTTAATACCTTTAATATGTCTTCAAGATCATGAGGTCTGGTTCCATCTCAATAGCTAGAGATTATAGATATACAGAGTCGGCTCACATTTATTGATGTAGCAGTGCCAGTACAAGAGCAGGCAGACTTGTCTTGAGATACGGAATGATAAGTTACGTATTGGTATGGTGACTATCTGGAGGGTTTGCAATTTGCATGTGAGTTGGGATCAAACAGTTGACACCTGCTAAGAATTAAAATTTTACAAACGATAAAAATTCTTATTTTGTAATAACTGGCATAACGACAGTCATATGCAATTTTCACGAAAGGGATTAAAACTCTCATAGTTTCTGCAAGTAATTAGTGAACTGTTGGAGATAGGAAGAAAGGGACAACATTTTTTTAGCTTCGCTATTTACTGAACAAAATTATTGCAGATAAACAAATTTATTAATAAATACGAAATAAATACGATTAAGGTGAATAATATAAACATTCTGCAAAATATAAAGCGCATTAGTGATGACCCTCAGAGGCCATGGCAGCCTTTTAGCTTGTGTTCTAGTTATAAATCTCTAAGGTTCTTTCCAAACCAAATAACCTTGTCTCAAGGCATTAATTTGTGTCTCTAAGTCGAAAATCTTCGCCTTGAGACATTCAAAATGTTCAGATTCCGCCTCACGAGCTGTTCGTGAAGAATAACTTAAAATTTCTTTGGATTAGTTTTCAACCAAAACAAAATCGAGATCAAATATTTTTACCCGGAAAGGCACACACCGAACACTTAATGCATTATGTCTTGCTCGTTTAATTTTCATGTTTAGTTGATGCAAGCGTCTTTTGATTCTGAGATCCATCTTCGGATTTAGCTTTTGATTTGAATCTGCCAGAGCTTTGAAATTTCAAGAACGCCAGGATGACAAAAATAAGTTACAATGAAACTTGCATATAATATTTTTAGTTAATAATTATTTTTTGTTGATTTTTGTTGTTTTTATGTCGACTAATCAGCAGATTTCCGGCACATGATCTCGCACAAAAATAAATGTTCAATATACTGTTAGATTTTTAAAAGTATATGCCAAAAAACTCTGATATATAAATGTTCAATAATTTCAAAAAAGGAAATACTTTTCTCTTAGTTAAAAAATTATTACATACTTACATTCATGATTATAATTTTGTCCATGCAAAAGTAGTGCTTGCAACTGCGTCTCCCTCTGCTGTCTTCGTTGCACTTCTGCTAAATGGCGTGAAAGTTCTGCTGCACGTACATCTGTGAAATATAATATAGAGCCTTAATTTAGTGTTCTGGCTTCAAAGATACTACACGAAGGATGCAGTATTTTTGTAAAAATATTTTCAAATAACTTTTAAATGTTAGAAGATTAAGCGCATATGAGAAATTGTAGACATCCACTATATTTCTTAAATGAACACTGTAGAAAGGTGCATTGCTGGACGGGAAATAAACTTCAGGAAGCCATAGAAAAATAAAAATGTTAAGCACAATTTATACGAATTTCACAAGTTTTACTTATAAATTTCGATACATTTTAGAAATTATAGCCTGAGCTACTGCGTATTCGTCTAGAAGCACTATTATCAAACGTCACCAGTGATTATAAATTTCTCAACATAAATTTGTTTGTACAAATCTCGGGATGAAAATGCGACTGTAGAGGCTTGTCTTCATTTTTTAAACAATACGAATCCTTTTCCTTTATACAAATTTTGGAAAAACGTGTGCAAATTAAACCATTATTGCCGTAGTATCGAATCCATTAAGGCAGTACCCAGAACAGTTTTTTGAAAGTGCTGATCCGGCATTGCAGATCTCATTCTAACCGAATTTGACGCGTTGCGTTATTCATCTTTATTCACAGAATTTATTCATCAATTATCATTTTATGACATATTTTTATCGCTTTCATTAATTTAAACCCGTATTAAGATGACGAATCACGTTACTTCACCGGTATTATCCACCACAATGGAAATGAATTAACACGAGCGTGCACGTGATCCCACTGGAAAAGTGCGCGAGCGTGGTTGCATATTTCGTTGGTTTAACTAAATAGTTTTGTTAGCTCAACAAAAATCCGTTTCTGACAATAAAATAAGGCTTAACGAAATACTTTTGTGTTAAGAAACAATTATGTTCCTTTGCCAACAAAATAATTTTGTGCTAACAACCAAAATTTTGCACTGATCACGTCATGTCCTTTTCTACTGTCTGACAGCTTGCCTCCTTCATCTCTCTTACTCTCATAAACATTTCTTTTTTTTTCCAACTGCCCTACTTTTTGCTTCAACCTCTTCATCACCTCCTCAAATATTCTCAAGCCCGACTCTTTCTCCGCTCTTCCTTGCGCCATCTCTACTTTCCAATCCTGCCTCAGATCCTCCAAGAGTCGCCTCTGCGGCTTTCTCATCACTCTTTAAATTTCTTTCATTGTTTCCGCACTTTCTCGTCTCTCACCATATCCCCTTCGGGATTCATCATGCATGTTCCCTTCTCCCTTCTTCTTCTCATTTAGAAGGCGCTGTCACCTCTTTCCTGGTTTGACGATTTTCCGGTTCGCACCTAAGCTATAAGATAGCAGCTACTGTCGGCGAGAAAATGGTAGGCATCTGACTTTGAAACTTAACAACTCAGCGAAACAAAAAGGCTAGCACAATAACGAAATAGTTCTCTGTTGCTTAAAAATACAAAAATGAACAACTATGTTATCTTCTGTTATAATAAGGATATTAAAGCGATTGAAGCTCAAAACTGTAACGGATAGGCTATGTAATTCTTTCCAATATTCTGAAAGGATTTTATAGTCTGGAGACCTGACACATCCTTCGACCAGTGTCGTATTTATTTTATTCGTAGCATAAAATTATTTAGAGGGTATTGATCTATAGACTTATCGATTAAATAATTGTAGGCTTTTTTGGAGACTTCGTTGGCTTAATTATTTTTGAATCTTTTCGAAACTTCTGAATCTTCCGAAGTTATTGTGAAATTTATTAATTATTTCTTATTTTTTCTGGAATTTTAAAAGAACGCTACATAATAAAATGCAGTAAAATTGTATAAGTTCTTTTTTCGACCAATTTTTTTAAGATACTTAGTCCGACTACAAAAATGGACGAGCTAAAACTTATTCGCATTTGGAAATTTTTCAAGGCTGCTCCCTCTCCACGCCCAATCGAATGCGTGTTCCCATCTGAAACGATAGGAATGAAAACATTGCGACAGTTTTTGGCTACACGAGGAGAACAAACCAAATTGCATCTTCTTCATAGGATGCAAGTTTCTCTGTGAAAGACACCTGTGCAGCAATTAGAGTGCAAAGAAATTAATAAAATGCTCAACGATCTGTTATCAATGGGAGAGAAGGACCTGTGAATTATTTATCGACAAGGGATTTCGAAGATAATATCGCAACGACTGTCTGCTTAAACTTAGTTCTTGAAAATATTGAACAAACAATCGAAGCTGTGGTCTCTTCACAAAATATCAGTTTCTCGATAGGGACGTATAGTGAAGTTTGATTGGATTTACTATAGCATTAAATTTAACAGCTAGAATTGAAAATAATTCCAGGATGGTATCCAGAATTTCCACCATTTTCCTGTCTGACTTGTAACATAATTGTCTTCTGCGACATGATTTATTAATTTAAAACATTATTTTTTCCATAGAATATGATTTTTTATAAATATTTTCTAATTGTTTATTAATTAAATTGTGTCACTAATTCGTAGTTATAAAAATATTTCTAAAAGTGATTATAAAAACGAAGTTGTGGGATCACAAAAACGAACGAGAGAACTGTAACCTTTAGTTCTGATAGTTAGCGGATTGTGACGTAAAAACTCCCTATCATGAAAATTCTATTACCCTTTACTTAATACTTATTGTCCAGGATTATTGATCAAATTGAAGTTGTTAATTGATTTGAGAACCAATCAGCGTTCTTTAAGAAAGAGCATGGAAAAGATGTTTCAGTTCCCGTATTCAAGACAGGTTAAAGAAAAATCATTTTCTTTAATTTTTTATGAATCGTTTTGTGTTTGTTTGATTGTTAAACTTTTGACTCTTTCAAAATTGCAAAAAAACAATAACGTCGTTATTCTGTAAGCGATACAAGAAGTAAATTGTTCAGCTCCAGGGTTTAAGCGGGTTAAAGGAGAATCAACGTCCTTACGCTATACAGAATTTTTATTATTTAAAATTATTAATTTAACTTTCTTTATATCGTAGTTTTTGTTGTTAAATTATTATACTTTATGGGAAAGAACAATAAGTATATCCTGGACCTGCCTACATAATTTGAAAGAAGGATCAGTTGTCGCATCAATTTCGCGATTTGTTACACAAGTGGCAAAACCACTTGTCGTGACCGATATCGAGCACAGAGTAATCTTAGCCAATGCAATTATTTTTTTATTTAATTAGATTTCACTAATACAATAACTAATACTGCTAATAACTAATAACTAATAATGCAAAATCTAGATTTCCAACAAGAAATTCGGCAATATAAATGTCTGAATTATCTTTAAATTTTTTGAACTTTTTTCATACTTTCAGGAAATTCTCATTTACGAGCGTTTGACATATTTCACCCAGCAGAAGATTTTTATTAAATGTAATATTCGCTATTACAGAGTAAAAAAAAGAAAAATTCGCCCCTCACAGATTTTTCTGAAAATAATTATTTCTGATACGTTTTATGCAAGTTATGTAAGTTTTTCAACGTACTTTCACGTGGAAGGGTAGTTTCCGGAGAAAATTATAAAAGGGATAAATTTGAAAGAATTAAGTAATTAATTTTAAGTTCTGAAACATCTGCACGTTGTTTACGTTTGTTTTAACAATTTTAGAACATTTTGCAACACGCGCGGTAGGTATGTATGGCTTAGGGGTAGTTTTAAGGTCACGTAGTATATGTTATCGGAAAGCAAAAAAAAATCCGCAAATCGTTTATCTCATTATAATAGTGCTTAATAATTTTTAGTGCATTTTCATAGGTGGCGGCGCTTTTTCGACGTCATGCGCTAGCACCGCCATCTTTTTCTCAAACTTTAGGGCAATGTAATGATGTAATCCTAATTTATTTTCACACGAAGCGCCACATCGAGTTGAAAATGTGGAAAATAAATTATACGCACTAAGAAAGATGGGCCTGGTCCTAAATTTGTGTAATTATGGACCAGACCCACCTTTGTTAGTGCTTTCGAGTTATGATCCGAAATTTTTGAAACGATGTGGCGCTTCGTGTGAAAATAAGTTAGGAAATAAGAAAAGTGGTGGTAAAGTAGGAATCTGGTCACGTGATCCACTCATCACATTGTCTTAAAGGACAACAAAATTATTCTTAGCTTGAAGTTACACACAAAATATGGCATATTCGATTTTTAATTTTGCCTTGGTGTCGCCGATGAATCTTTAAACCTTCCATCTTGGAATTAACGGTCTTCTTTCAAATTACGGAAGTTATAGCCTCAGCTATTTAGTATGCGATCAGCAGAACTGTTATTTGAAGCTACCGGTGAATTACTGCACATTTGCATAAATTTATTTAAATTTCCATGAATTATGATAAATTTTTACAAATGCTATAAACTTTCATAATTTTCTAACACTTACAGAGTTTTTATTCCTTAGACAGGTTTTTCGATTTTAATTTCAAAAAGAGGAAATCTAAAACATTTTAGCTCCAAGAAAACAGATGCGCAAATAAATTTTCTATAAGAATACCCCATGCGGTAATTGCCAAATGTTTGCCTTATTCCTGATTTGGGCCAGATCGGGAACACAATTTTGTGGTTCTTAAATTTGCCCCCCACTAGACCCTGGCTCAGCAGCCAAGCTTGCGAGTAGATGGCGCTCCACTAATTTCGGGGACTAAAGTGGGTCGACTCCATATCGCCCAAGTTTCAATGTGAAGTGTCAAGCGTCAAAAAATTTCAATTATTACTTGTAAAAGTGACAAAATAAGTGGGAAAAAATGCCAAAAGTGAGCACAAGACGAGTTCGTAGGTATAGTATACGTCAAAATATTCCTCAATTACGTGCTGAAGACTATAATAAGTAAATTTATTAAGAATGTTAAGATGAAACCTAACCTCGAATTGAGGTTATTTATTTACAAGAAAAGTAGCATAAGAAATATTTCATTTGCTGAATGTGAAAACGAATTAGATCAACAATGACGTCATAAACATATTTATTTTCACTATTTTTAGGTGATTTGATACAATCGGAATGTAAATACAACCTTCTTATTTATATTTGCTTTTGTAAAAATAAGTTAAAGAGCCAGTGCGATATTATAATCCACTTATTTCAAAATAACTTTCCACAATTAAGTTCAATATAGAAATTGCAAGCAACTTCAATTTAAAAATTAAAACCAAAAATATACTACAAAATACTAAAATAGTTTATCATAAACAAATGCTGACTGTTATATTGCGTCGTTTGACTTTTTCCATTTGCTCGAAAAAAAAGTGTCTGACATATTCTAATTTTTTCATATCGCGATCTGTTAGATAACCTGATATTTATATTCTCAAATTTCAGTGAAGGAGGTGATATATTCGATTTCAATATTATTTTATTTAAGAATCCTTTTTAATTAAGAATAATAAAAATAAATTAATATAGGCCCGATCGGGGCCAGACATGGTTATCTCTGGTTAAGAAATAAAATTAAGACTTTTTCCGACTCCTAGCAATGTTTGGTTATTTCAAAAAAATTATATTATATGCTTACGTTGCTCATCTTGTCCACTAGGCTCCGCTGGTGCTTTACCTTTGCGTTGTCGATCATCACTTCCATCTGTAAGATATGATACAGTGATTTTTATTAAAGATTTTTTTCAGCTAACCCCAAGAATGTAATATTGGTCAAAAATAAGGAGAGGCCAAACGTAATCCGTAAGTACTATAAGTGAAAACTCTGAATACCATAAATACTTTAAATAACATAATTAAAAATTGTACGGCCTATACTAAAAATTGCTATTCAGTTATCGTTTGCAGTACCTAAAATCGCGATTATAATAGCGGTGTGATAAAAAGTCATTGATTGAGAGTTTGTTTATTAGAATTTTAATAGAAACAGTTACTGCAAAATTATGCTGATTCTTCGTTAAAAACATTATGAGCATTATTTCTATTCTATAAGGGCAGATAGAATGATTCCATCTGGGTCAATCTAGCAAGTACAGTAAAACTTTTCTGTAGCGCCGATTTTGGGGATGACGGTGGGTGAAAATTAACGTATCATAGCCCGCTCCGATTTTGTTCATTCACGCCTGAGTGCTCGCTTGATTGACAGCCGCAGACCCGCGCAGCTCCTGTTACATCTACCTGCGGCGCGGCGTCAATTATCGGATGGGCTATAGAAGGGAGAGTTATTGTACTTTTATCTCACCGCAAAATAGTTCAAGCCTTTAGTTCAAGCCAATAGTTCAAGCGTGTTCAAGCCTTGTACTAAAGTCCCTTCAAATGAGACTTTCGATCGTCGTAAAGTAAGTCTAATCCGAATAAAGCCCGCCGTCTTAACGTACACAGTACGAAAAGGACTGATAAGTGGCGAAAGTGATCATACATTTTTATAAATTAACACAAATATAAACGGATTTTAGAAATATAATTACTTTTTTATATTATGAATTATCAAATAAAAAAGAATATATCTAAAATCGTCCTTACTATGTGAACACGTAAGGTGTTGAAAATAACAAGTTTGATTTTTGATATTTTAAAATTAAAAACAAAGCAATAAAAATTATTATTCTATCCGGCCAAGTTTGAACGGGCCTAGGCTGAACGGGAACACTCTCGAACTTCGAGCTTATTTCCGTACATTTAATGCGAATACTTTACCTACATTCTTTCAAATATCATAATTATTGGAATTCTAATCGAAAACTGTAATTTGAATCACTGAAGATCCACAGTTAGAAATTGGAAGTTCAACTGTTTTCCCATTTGTTTTTAAAGAAGGTTATCAAAGCACCTAATCCTCTAAAGATTATATTTTCATGGAGACATTTGCGGTTGGCCCTCGAAAATTAGATTATAGATTCAAACATAAAAACAAAAAATATTTAGCAAAAATTAAACAGTGTGTAAGAAGTAGATATGCCGTAGGCTTTGATTACTTTTGTTCAAAATTCATTTCTATAACAATTTTACTACGATTAATCAATCTAAAAAATGTTTAATTTTTATCCAGTTAAACAATTTTTGTATTATAATTTATAAATCTTGTTCAAATATATTAAAAGTAACTTTTTAAACTTATGAATATCTAAAAAACAAAAACTGAACATTTTTCAAAATCATCTAACTCTTTAAATTTTTGTCTGTATGAAAATTTTTCTGGGAATCATTTAAAAATATACAGGGAAGTTTCGTCTATTTCTCCGACCTTGCAACGAAAGGATTTTTTTTCACTCTGTAGGGGGCGCCACCTCCACCGCTACCGCTTACTGCCTACGCCTCCACATTCTATCTTCTTCCCAACTACTCTTATGACTTGTCTGGAAGCACAAAGAATATGTGTGCGAAATTTGAAATTAATTGTCAAAAACTGGATTTTCATGATCATTTTACGTTTTAGGACACTGGAATTTATATATTTCAAAAACTGCCCCCCCCCCCCTCTATCATCGCCCCACATTCTTACTACTTGTCCGGTGGCCTAATTATATAAGTGAAAACTTTGATGCCGATTGGTCAAAAACTTTAGCTCAGCCTCATCAGCTCCAGCTTCATCTCTCATAACCACCCTACAACCCTTCAAAGGCATCCACCGAGACTGGATTGAAAGTGAGAGTTTAGACTAATTAAATTTCGTAAGTCTGAAACTTTATTCCATAGAATGTATTTTTTTCATAACAAACAACTGGTAATGGAATTTTAATTTTAATAAACCATAAAAAACATGTGTTTTCTTAAACATAACTTTCAAAGTGTACAATGTGACAACTTCCCCATCATCCCCTTCTTTCCAATCCCTTCCCACCATCATTCTCCAAACATCCCTTTATTTTCTATCAAAACCCCTTGAACCTCTTAACTTCCCTTACCACTTTTCCATCTCCTTCCGTCGTTTCACTCCTTTCACTCAATCCCCTCCTGGCCCTCCGTTACCATCATCCTCAGCCACAACTCTCTTCATTTACTTCTAGTTTCCTGGTTGCACACCATCCCTCACCAACCCCTTTCAAGATTTTTATCATGATATTTAAACTTACCACAAAAATTAGTGAAAACGACGAGGGCAAAAAGTAGAGTACGAAGAGGGATCTTCATTTTTTTATCGGATTTCGTTGAAAGATAACTGCTAAATCTGGATTATTTGCACCTTTATATATGACCCAGAGATTCCTTGGATTGATCAAATATTCCAATGTGTGTAGCTCACGTAGTAAAAAGAATAGAAAATCTTATCAGCCGGCACGTGCTATCGCAACCGAAAACAGTGCTTAATGGACCTTGGTCTTTGTCCTTCTACTACTATCCGGAAAGAATTTTCCAATCAATGTTTGCCAGGCGATTCTGAAAGGAATCCAAATTTTTTGATTTACTAAATTGATAAAATAACAAAAGTTTGGAAAATCTATCAAAAGAGGACAAATTAAAACTTGGTGCGATTTTTTTTCAAAATTGTTGTCGGGTGCACCCGGTTTTTCAGCATAGTCACAGACTAAGTCAAGTGACTGATGTGTTGACGATGTTCTTAATTAATTTAGTACGATATTTTCAATTTTTTAAGAAGATGTAGGTACAATTTTTATTCTTAAATAATTAATATTAATTATATATTAACCCTCAGGTGCTAGAACCTCGAAATTTTCCGTTTCACTTAGAACCCGTCCAACAGACACGAGAAAATTTCAGACTGAAATATCTCCGGTTTAAACAAAAACTGGCTCTGTTTATTACTTTTTGAAATGTTAGCCCAGATTCTCGGAAAAATTAATGTTGTAAAAATATATATTAATATTATTTGTGTATAATGAAAATTTTGAAAAAAATGGGAAAACTTTTTTGAAAAAAACGTCCTGGTCCCTCGAAATTGTTCTAGCTATGAAAACGAATTTTTTAGAAAACCATTGACCAATTTTTGGCAGAAATATTTATTTCCTACCAGATGGATTTAATGAAAAAAATAGAACTTTTGAATCAGATAGTTGAAGTTCAAATAACAAAAGATGAATTTTGCGCAAACAGGTTAATTTTCAATAAAAAACACTTTTTGCTAATTAATTGGTTATTTTCAAAAAGTATTTTAATTCTGACAAACGAAAAAAAAAACTATAATTTCTAACTGCATTGTTAAATGTTCATGAAGAAAGGTAGAATTTTTTACAAAACAGTTCGACTGACAACCTGAGAATAGAAATTTTTAACGAATAAAAACGAATTCTCAACAAAAAATGTAATAGTTAATACTTCTAAAAAAAAATATTTAAATTTAAAATAAAAACAGTTGACTTTCATCTAAAAAGGATGAGACTCAATGTTTAACCAATTAGCAAGAATTTTTATATTAATAACCCTTATTTTGTGCAGAACCCCCCCCCCCCCATCCGTGCTTCCATAAAATTGGTAACGTAGTTTATGGACGTTCATGGATGTTCACAAAAAATATAACAAATTTAATCGTTTTATATATATTTACTCAAAATATATATAAAACGTATATTAAACGTATCCCATGTATTTTATTTAAGCATTGTTTTATTTTATCACATATTTTTTACTCAATTTTTGGGTTCGAAATTTCTTTTATTCTGATCCGTACCATATGTTAGTCACATACAAATTATATTCAGTCCTGAAGTGACTAGAAATTAATATTAGTTTTACTTTGGCCTTTGTGTTAGAATTCATGGTCACAGTTACGTTAACATTAATTACTCTCGGTGATAATGTGAATCTTCGTAATAAGTTAGGCAATGCAAATTATGGAAATACGACAAATATCGATATTTGCCTTAGAAACTCTTCAGTTAAACTTTTAAGCAAAAAGACCGATTTTTCAATGAAATAATTAAAGTTTTAACAAAATAGATGAACCTTTAAGCCAAAAATGTGTATTTTTCAAAGATAGTTGGATTTTCAATTGGAAAGTTATTTTCCAGCCATGAAAGATTAATTTTCAACCAAAGAGTTGACCTTTTAATATTCAATACGAAATACGAACTTTCAACCAGAAAATTAAATCTTGATAAAGTATTTGAATTCGGAACAAATTAGTTCATTTTTAGCTAAATATCAGATTCTCTAACCTAGGTGAATTCACATCAGTGAATGAATCTCTCTGAAGCAGATACAAGCATTTTCTTAGTAATATTTGGTCTTTAAATCTATCAACATTGAAAAAGCTATCTGCGACTAAAATTCTTCCCGTCCCGGTTCTACTCCACTCGTTTATAGGGGGGGGGGGGGGGGGGGGGGGGGGGGGGTTCAATCGGTGAAGAACGATCGAAGGATAAGGATAAGGAGGAGAGCTATCAAAACCTCAAAAAGGAGCTGCAACGATTGTACTAAAAATATTCAGTTAAAGTAATTTTCCTTGTGATTAGTTCTTTCGGAGCTACCAAGTTATCACTGGTTCGTAACCTTAACTCCATATCCGCATGCCAAAAATTTGCTGAAGCACTTGCGAAATGAATACGGAAAGCTGTCATGCATATGGTAATACGCAATTTTTTTTTTTTGGTTTGGGGTAAAAATATGTTAATCTATTTTATTGGCCATAATTCTCTTGAATTGTTTGTTGAATAGTCTCATCAGTCTGTATAACATATACTCCTCCCTTTTGGGGTTTGGAGTCATTAAAAATTCCCATACGACCTCCTTTCTGTCTCCTCAGCTATAAATCACAACTTGTAAATCATAAATTCTTAAATCTAGGAACGGAAGCACTAGTATCTGACATCTCTCACCCCATAGTTTTCTAGTGTTTTCGAACAGTGTTTACACTTTAACCTACCACTCTCACTCAACGTAAACCATAATGCATAAGCAAAATCTTTCAGCTTTACGTTTTTCAACCCTTCTACACAGACATCTTGACTTCTCAACAGCCATAATTCTTCTCTTGCTCTCCATCCGTCTTCTCCATGATGCATGTGACCACTATTTCTCCTTCTACCTCGTGCCACTGCCACATCGCGTCTCCTCGTTTGCGCTTTCATCTGCCTTAGCTTAACGATTCTGGATTTATTTCCCTTCTTTAGCCATTCCTGGAACTCCGCTTTCCTTTTCGTCCAGTCATCCTGTAACCATAGACCCGAGCTTTTCAGCTTTCCTTTCGCATTCATCAGTTCCTTTTTATTCTTCCAGGATCTCAGTTTAAGTGTTATTCCACTATCCGCTTTTCAAGAGCTCTGTATTTTTGACGCTACCTTGGTATGAGCAGCAAGGCTCCCCACCACGTTAATAACTTCGTCTTTTTTCTTTCTTACTCAAAAACTCTCACGTTATTTTTCCTTTTCGCTCTCTCTCTCTCTCTCTCTCTTCGTTTTATATCTACCACTCTTCCTTCGACAATTACCTTGGCTGACCCCACCACGTCATATCTTCTTCCTCTCTCTGGCAGCTTATCTCCTTCCTTTCTCTTCCTCTTATTGCAGTTTTTTTTCTATATTCCAGGTACACTATTTTTTCCTCCAGCTTTCACATAACTTCTTTCATTCTCTTCGTGTCAACTTCTCACTCAAATATTCCTTGCGCCCTCTCTGCTTCCCGTTCCTGTCTCCGGTCCTCCAAGAAACCCACCTGCTGATTTCTTCACACCTCCAAGACTCACCACAATTCTTTCATTCCTTTTCCACTTTCCTCCGCCTGTTTTTTAATTTCTTCTATCACGCTTCCTTCGGGGTCCATCTTGCATATTTTCCTCACTCTTATCTTCGACTCCCTTCTTCCTTTTCTACGCTTCTCGGCTAAAAACTGTTTTACAACTCCCTTGTACTCACCTCTAAGTTTGATGTCAGTCTTCTCCTTTACCGTCTCTCAGCTAGGAGGCGCTGTTCTCCACTCCTGGTTCCTGGACCTTGTGATTCGCACCTATCCTCCTTTTCTGCTTTTCACTTTTTTACACTTTCAAATCTTACTTTGCCCTCCTAATTGGCACCTGACTTCCACTTCCAAATTAAACGCGTCACTTTCCTTGCCTTATCTCCACAACCTTGTACTTCTACATCCCCATCTTCCTCCAAAATCTGTACAAACACCATCCCTCGCACCTTACACACGACAAAGAGTTTTCCTCGCCGAAACGAATGTCCTATCTACTTTATTTCTTACTTTAAGAATAATGCTTACTTTCTCTACAATTTGAAAAATAAATTTGTGTGGCCCTTACTCACCTCATATTGACAAATAAAGCTTATTTTTACAATTTAATAACGAACCTTTGAAGAAGAAAGCTAATTTGGGTACTATCATGCCTCTCTTCATTTGGGACAGGTCACGAGGAAAACGATTGAACCTCTGAAGGCAGGTGAACTTGATGTTCCGAATTCACATGTGAGTGATATGTTCTTGCCAGTAAATATTCTTCAAAATTGTATTTATTAATAAATTAGGTTAAATTGTCTATAATAAAATATTACTTTGCATGTAGGCTCTGAAACTCTGGGTATCAAAATTACAACCGAACATATAGGAAGGCGAAAAAATAAATTATCTTTGTCATACATTATTATTGTACGTGTAGGTTCAAGAATTCTCAATAATAAAATAATTATTTGCAAAACATTTAAAAATTAATCTTCCCTTTCACAGTGGTGTTAACATAAAACAAGTTCTTTACTATCAGCATGTCATTCTTTCTATTTCGCACAAATCTCATGGCATATCTGATAACAAACAAGATTTGATTACAAATCGTTACCTCATAGAATAGAAATCTCTCATAGCTATAGGAAGTAATTTATAAGTGAAGTTGCCACTATGTGAATAGTGTAGATTGAGAATATAAAATGATTGTTGATTTCGTGAAATGTTCAAAAAAATAATTTTTTTTCTTCTAGACTGCTTCGCTGCACTCTTTACTGGATCCAGAAGGTTAAGTGAATAAAACCTTAACTCACATTTTAAGGGAGTGTATGGGTAGATACGTAGCTCTAAAGTTTACGAAAAATTCAAGGAAAGGCAGTCATAAGAGAAACAATTTCTTTTGATCACATTCTAGATAAGTCGAAAAATATGGAGTCTTTATACAATAATTTAAATAGAGGTCATCTACCCTTTTCAATTAATAATTTTTCTTTCAGGATTTGCATGTAATACCTACGCTGATAAACTGACGAAGGTTCCTCTCAAATAAGGAGGATCAGTATAACAAAGAGACAAATAAACCCAATACGAAGTAATTTACAAATTCAGAAGGTAATATATCAGAGTAATTAATAATAAAAGGTAATATATTACAGAGTTATTTGATTTTAAAGAAAATAGGGCTTAGAAAAAATATGTTTCAAAAAGAAAACGAAGAAAACACCTTCACATTATTGTTAGAGTTGAAAAGCTTGTTTTTTATGGCGTAACAAATTTCCTAAACCACTCAAAATTTCTTAAATATATTTTGTAAACATAAAAAAAGTTTCAATTAAAAAAGTATATCCCTCCGAACTAAAAAAAACTTCCTGTTCTTTCAAAATGATTTTGGCGTCCGTGGTAACTCAAGGACATGTATTGTTTGTAGCCAATTATTATTATCAAAAATTTTTTTTTTTTAATCATCATTCTCTTGCTATATTGAACTTCTTTGGTCAATGGAAGGAACAAGACCGGCATTTATTTGCAAAAAAGTCTCTTTTGGGACTCTAACAAGGGTCCCTCACGTGACTTGGGAATTAATAAGGATTTCTTTTAAGGCCTCAACCAATTTCCTTCAATAGACCCAAACCATTTTGCTCAGTGAAACTGGCGCGGGTCCTGGCAATTTGCTCATGCGGACACTTACAAAGATAGGGAAGCCCTATCAGACCCTAAACAATGCCCCGTTAAAATTTTTACACAGAATTCTTCATTTTAGCTGTAAAATCAGTTCTTTAGTTTAAAGTTTTTTGTTTCGTTTTTGGTTGAAAAATGATATCTTTGATTAAATCAAAGTTTTCTAGCTCAGCATTTAACTATTCGGTTGGGAATTTAAGAGGGGGTATAATTTAATCGCGTATTGCTCTATATACTTCTGTCTCAATAATGTGTAATAACTCGTATTTTTCTAGCCATAGCGAGCAGAATTCTTTTACCCCATATAGGATTTACTTTGAGTGAATTTAATTATTACTCTATAAATGTGAAAAAAATCAGAGCTCAATATTGCGTTATAAGAATAAAATCTGTGAGTCACATAACGGAATCAGAAACAATAATAGAGTCAATTCATTCTGAAACAAACAATTAAAATAAAATTCGCTAATAAATATAATAAACAAGCATATAATAATCATAATTATAATAAATCAGATTTCATAATTTTCCTTTTTTTACATCTTTAAATGTTTTCATTCATAATAGACACGGTTTAGGTTTTAAATTAGTCTTCTTTTTGTGTTTGTGCTTTTTTCTGTCGATTCCCAATGGAGTATCGCTAGAAGATAATTTTTCAGAAAAAGTATAAGTTAAATATGCGTAATATATGTCAGATGTTTCATTTGAAGTCTTGATGAGTCACTGCCTTATCCTTCTTTTTAGCAGTGATGTTGTAGTCCACCACAGCCGAGAATTCGATCAAGAATATAGTGCATTTCACGAAGTCTTGGAGAACGATATCAGACCTTGAGTGTTCAACGGAACGGCTTTATGTTTAAATATATACGCAGTTCCTGCGTAGATGGAGTACTTAGATAGCATGTGTTCTAGTAGCGCTAGGCGAAATTTTTTCACCTCGGCTTTCTCTACTTCCCCTTTTAGAAGCGAAGCATCTATATAGAGTAATGCACTTTCCTCACTTCTGATGTTAAAATTCAGGCCACGGTTCTCGCCCGTCTTCTCAGCGGCTTTGTAAAGGAACGATCCTTTTCCAATCACCGTGTGGTTACTGACTAATTTTAGTGAAGCATGCTACTGAAAATTCAGAAGTCCGTGTCCGCCTTGACGGAGTAAGCTGTGTAATCGCAGAAAAGACGAATTGACATGTAATCTCTTATGCATATGCATGCTCTTAGGTGTGGCGAAATCAAGACACGTAAGTTCATTCTTCGTCCATTGAACTACTTCCAACTAATAGAGAAGAACCTTGTATCTGCTTCGAAATCACTCCTGCACTGATGTCACGGCCTGAAAGCGGCTTTGAGGCACGCCCAGGTATGTCTTCCGATTGCCTTCAAATTTTCAAAGTTTGTTTGCCAATATAAAAGCAGTATACCCATCAATTTATAGACTTTTACTACTATCCCTCCTCGAACTTCAGGAAGTGAAATTTGCATCTCCCGGGCAAAGCGGGTATTTTCAAATGATCCTAACTTCCTTTCTACAAATGAGAATTTAATTGTCTCTGAGTGATTCCTGAAGGGGTTTTCATGCTCCTTCTTTTTGTGAAATCTATTGTTTGTAATTTTTCAAATTTGTATTAACAAATTGCCATTTGAAATGTTTATTTTACATTTTCTTCTCTTCATTCAGTTTTTATTTTCTAAAGTATTTTTAAACGAAAGCTTGACTTTTTCCGATAACAATGCTGTTTGGCATTTTGGGACTAAAAATATTTATGTAGTTATGCGAAGATATCGCAGCGAAACCCTTTCTCGCGCGCTCGGACATGTTGGCCAGTCCTACCGGGGACTTGGTTGTATGCCTGATTCTCTAGCGAAGCTGCGCTAAATTCATCATAATTTATTTAATTCGTCTTTTTTTCGCGCATTGTTTGCTTCTCTGAACATGAGGCCTTTTGACTGTCTTCGGGAACTGATCATGTTCTGTTTGGAATTCAGTTTTTATACGCTTTTATTTTACTCCACCTTTGTGTCTGTCGTGGCGGTATGGTGCAAATTTGCACCTCGTTTTTTCGCCTACTTATTTAATGATTTGAAAATTACACTTTTTCATGAATATTTATTTTACCTGAGATTATCATTTTGCGCTATTGTAATATGCAAATAAAAATATTTTTATATAAAATTTGTCACTTGAATAAATCAGATTTCAAACGGAACTTCACAACAACTCGCTAGATGGCACCACATATCAGTTGAGAGTAGTTCGGATGCCGTGAATGTGCTTTATTCAAAATGACATACTTACAAAATTATAAAATAATACTAGTGAGGCAACATCAACAGAATAACTATTCTATTGTTAAATATAAATATTAACTGTGTCATTTATATATTTTTATCAACAACCTATCGGTAGCGTCACCTGTTCTCTTTTTTACTCCTGTTTCATTTTTTTTTCTTTTGTGTTCTTTTTCGTACTTTATCGGTGTTATAGAAAACTTTAATTTTCGATGCTTAAAAAAATCATATTCCGCCTGTTGTCGAACGAAAGAGAATGGTATTCAATGATGGCAGCACGTCTGATTGACGTGTGTGATTTTCCTATTGTAGATTTGTTTTATAGTGCCATAAAGAATGCCGCAAATGAAATCGCCACTCATGTGTGAATAGAAATATAACTATTGTGGTGTAATAACAAAAAAAATTAAAAAATACGCTTTTATTTAACTGACAATCTATAAAATTACTAATTTCAAATATATTGAATATTTCCTGAAAATACAAAATCATATCGAAACTAAAAAGAAATAATTAAAATTTAAAAAAATAATTAAATGCGCTTCTGTTCAACTGAAAATCTACCAAATCACAAATTTTAAATATATTGAATATTTCGTGAACATAAAAAATTATGTCGGAACTAAAAAGAGAAAAATAATTTCTTTACTATATACAATACAATAAGTCACTGATTATTCTATTTGAAATTTAATAAAATTTTATAGTACAAATAAAAGCGTGGGGCGTATGAGATTTTGAAGCTGTCACATATGTCTTGGGTAGGCAGTGACATGAGTAGAAATATATGGACGCATCATTCATAAATAATACGCCCCGCGGTTTTATTTGTACTATAAAATTTTATTTTATTTCTACTAGAATAATCAGTGATTTATTGTATTGTACATTTTAAAGGAATTATTTTTTTCTTTTTAGTTCCGATATAATTTGTTATATTCAGGAAATATTTAATATATTTAAAATGTGTAATTTTATAGATTGTCAGTTAAATAGAAGCATATTTCAAATTTGTTCAATTTTATTTCGCTTACGATTGTACGTTCTCATTTGGAATAAATGTGGGTACTCGTTGATGAGCTTTTGGAATATGCACAAAGCTAAAGGGTCATGATTACACAATCTGAGATGATGCCATGCTGAAATGCTTCAGATCGCTTCGATCCTTGTAATAAATAACTACTGCAAATATAGTTGCTTCATTATTATTCCAAGGGAAAGATTGTGCAGAATTTTAAATGATAAAAGCATAATTTTCAGCAAAGTCAAGCCAAATTAAGTATTCTTCTTCTTTTAGTATAACTTTAAGATGCTACAGTAACAAACCTTTTTGTTTCGCATAAAATGCGCAAAGCTTCAGGTTTTTAAGTTAAGTACAGAGTGCTTTTACGAAAGAATCAGCGTCTACTATTTCGAACTTTGAAGAGCTTCTATGAGTTTGCTGCCAAACTTGATATGGCACTGTGTCGTAACTATTTACGTTTAATATATCAATCAGGTACTTTAAAAATTTTTCTATGTGAAGACAAGATTCGCATTCGTTAAAATGACAAGCGTCAGTGAGTTCACTGCACATGATTTCTTGAAGGCAGTCATGATAATCTGATAACTGTCTGTCAGTTCCCTTAGTTAAGTGTTGAATATCCATCGCATTTAACATTAACTTTACGTTTCTATGATAAACGCAGACACAAACATTGTGAGTTTTACTTCTGTACTTGCTCACGAGTACCGTCTAGTTTTTTTTACAGATATAAAATCTTTCTTACTTAGCATCCGTCGACTATTCTCAACATCTTCGTAGAAAATTGTTACCAAATGTTCAGTTTCTCCTGTCAATTTTTGTCCTCGCTTGGCTTCCGAAATGTCAGGACTCCAGTTTTGACAACTAGCTCTTTCGCTTTTTTGGCTTCATGTTCAGATTCACCGAATTCTCGCATGATTTGCCTGCGCCTTCAAGACTTAGGCGCAAAGGTGAGTAGAGAAATCTGTGTCCTCGTACATTAATACCAGGCTCTTCTATAACTCTGAATGGCTGTAAATTCAGAGTTTTACATGTTTTTCTACAAGCACCAAATATTTTACTGCCTTTCGGAAAATCAAAAAACACTATTTCCTTATTTTTCGTTAGAAGCCTCAGATCAATTCCTCTTACATGTTTCTCCTTACGGAAAGGAATCGCACATCTGCTGAGAAAACTCTGCATCGAATACATGGTCAGTGCTGAACGACCATGAAAGGTATTTAAAGATCTAACTTTACCTCGAAAGCAGCGATTCGCAAAGAGATTTAAAAACGAAATTATAACGTGAACTAAATGAACAAAAACCACAGAAAAGAAGGATAAACAATTTATAAATTTATACAGCTAAAAAGCAAAAACGAAACAGAAGAAATCACAGAAAACACACACAGAGAAAAATTCTAAACACTAAATTCTAAAAACTAAATTTTAAAGGATCATATGTGGCCTTGCAAAGAGTTGAAGGGAGAAAAAAGTTTATTTATGCAAATAATGATTATCGACGGACACATTTAGGTTTTACAGCAGAGGTTTGACTTTTAACTTTTTCTGTCGGTAATCATGCAATCTGTTTTACCCACAGACCCCTAGAAGTTTGAAGTTGTCTACTCGCTGCGCTAGTGCTGCTTTGACACAGTTGATACCAGACTGATATGTATGTCAGACCAAATATGTTGATTTGCATTTCAAGTGCAAGCATTAGTTTCTGCATTATTTGTTCATAATGTTCGTGAGCGATTGTTATTGTTTTGTGTCACGTTGATAAATATAAAACTTGTAACTAGCCCATTGACGATATTGCACCTTTACGACATCCTATGTCCATGTCGTTAAGGTGTTTTTGCGATATAAAGACACCGTAACGACATGGACATAGTATGTCGTAAAGTTGTCGTAAAAATTTCGTAACGATGTCGTAAAGACGTCGCCAAATTGTGTGCTCATTGGGTTGCAGGGTTTGACGACAGCACGGTCAGTATTTCTGCAAAATAGTAATTGACAAAAAACTTTTTACTATTCTAATTATTTAGGACCTGAGACTCATTCTTGCATGCTTTATATTTATCGTGCCAAATTTTTAACATGATATCTCATTTCGAGTGGACGTAAGTTTGAAGAGAAAACTTTCACTGCTATTTTCTTCAAATAAAATTTTTCCCAAAATTTCCACCGGAACAAAGCAGACACATTGACTTTATTACCTCTTCTTTCATTTCCCAAACTTTCAGAGCGATACCTCATTTCGTTTAGACGTAAGCTGGGAAAGAAAAATTGAAGACCAGGTTTGGTCACGTGACACTCTCGTCACATTGCCTTAAGTACCAGAAACAAATGACAGTCTATATGATGGCCTTTTGTTTCTTGGTATAATATGAGAAACAAATGAAAATCTATGTACGTAGATGTCTTTTGTTTTTCGGCTATACATGAGACCAAGTTTAATCCAGCCAAAGAAAAGAAGAATCCTGCATAATTGGTTTATAATAGTCTAAACTATTGATAATTGATTTAAGCCTTCCACAAGTCTGTTATTTGAACGTGTACTAATTTATAAACAATTCTTTCGAATGTAGGTTAGAATATAATTGAAGTATTACAACTATTTACTATTTACATACCTATGACCTAGAAGGCGTTTATAACCACCGTTCGTCAATAGTTAATTGTAAAATAGGCACTTCGGTACACTTTTGTCAATATGTTATTTGGTGTATATTTGGAATTCCTGTAAAAATCTTCTTTCTCGTGATTTTAACCTTTTGTTAATTTAATATCTGTAATCCTTAAATTAATTAAGGTTTGAAGGAGGTTATGTCACGCATTAGGAAATTCAAAAGTTCAAAACAGACAAACGCCATCTTTGTCATGTAATATACCGGTCTTCTACAGTTTTCTACGTAAATAACTTCATTTAGGTGATTTACGTAAAAAACCATGAGTCACGCGTCACTTCGCAACCCTGGATTTCACCCTAGACTTGAAAGCTGTGATCCCAACTTTGGCATGCTGAGCTAATGCACTTGACTGGCGCAGCGGCATTCATTAGTCGCTATTGGCGCGCCAAATAAAAATTAAAAATTATATTTATACAGACCATCATTTTAACCCCTTATTTATATGCATTATTTTTCCCATCATGAATAATTAATTGACATTTTGTATTTGGAAAATATTTTTCATTTTTAAAACGTTTTTTTTTATAAAAAAAGTTCACAAATTAAAAAAAACTTGATCATCTTTTGAAAGAAAAACTTGATCATTTTTTGAAAGAAAACCTTTAACAATTGATAGTTGACATTACGCAAGATTTTAATTATATCAACTTTTGAATTTCGCGCTAAAATCTTGTTAAATCAAGTCTATTCCGAGGCGCTGAGGTCGAAAGTACAGTTTCAGACTTTTCACTACAATTTCTTGCTAACGTGCGTACAATTCCCAGATCTAAATGTGGCAACCCTGGTGCTGGTCCAGAAGTTGGACTCCGTAGTGATATCCATACAGAGGGAAGAATCCATTTCAGTCAGATTTTGGAGCTTCGTAGAAACCTGCATGTTATTGTTTGTATTTTTTCTGAAATTGGTATCATCTCTCAGGAGGTGCCTGCTTGCCGCGGTTGGTCTCAAAGTTTCTTCCTCATATTCTCTGTACCTTGATCAAGTATCGGTTCGGGATGCGTTCTGCACACAAATCCAATTACTGATGCGAAAATTTCTGAAGCTAAAAGAAGCCTTAAAAATAATATACCTGCAATCAGAACACACACATTTATAAAATTGATTAAATTCATAATCTTTCATATTTCTTAAACTTTCGTTATACGCTAAAAAAATACTAGATTTTATTTCAGAAAAAATCAATTTACAAAAAAGGAAAGTTTCTCATGAATTATTTGAATTATGAATCAAGGAGACTAATCGTAAACCAAAATTTCATACGAAGTGCGAAGCTTCCTCATGTTTCTCAAAACTAATGTCTTTCACGGTCATCTCTGTCCAAGTGAATTATTGATATGACGACGTCGTGGTTGTCCATTTTTTTAAAATCAAAATGGATCTTTTCGATCGACATTTTATCTCATTGGTTTAAAATTTAATTGTTGTGTTTTAAATTTATTTAATTTAAAAAATCGGTTTTTCTACTGAAAATACATTTGTTTTCATTACAGATTCTATTCTTGACTAAAATTGATGCTTCTTAGTTGATCATTTATCTTTGTGCTATCAAATTAATATTCGTGGTTAAAAATGTATTGAAATACACTTTTTTTGAAAATTTATATTTTTCGGTTGAAAATTCAATTGCTTAGTTGGGAATGAAATTCCATTTTGGCAAAAATGAATATTTTCAATTACAAATTTAACTATTCCATGTTTTGTTAAAAATGTATTGATTAAGTTAAAAATTATATCTTTTTTTGCACAGAAGTTATATTTTTCTTAGAAAATTTATTTTCTTGAATTGAAAATTAATTTTTTTACGAAAACTTTATTCCATTTTTTGTTGAAAATTTATCTTTTTTGTTAGAAATGTCATCTTTTTAATTGAGAATTTAGCTATTTTGTTGAGATGGCTTTTATCTGTTGCAAATTAATTTTTTTCTGAAAATTTAAATATTCTATTTTTAAAGAAAAATGTATGTTTTAATTAAAATTTCAACTATTTTGTTAAAAATTGGTCTTTTTGGTCAAAAATTAATTTCAATAGTTATTTATAGTGGTATTCGTAATCTCATGGTATTAATATTTGACTAGAAAAGGGATGCCGTGGAGGATATTTATTGATCAGGAATGACTTTCCCTATAAACGCTTGTCTCAACCTCAGATAACTTCAGATAAAAAAATCTTTCATTTAAAACTATATTTATAGTATGAGAAGAGGTGTACCTAATTATGTAATTAGGCAAAAAACATTTTATATAAAGTACTATACATGTATAGTACCAAGTGATTCTATCCGGGCATCCTAAATTGTTATAATCGAAAATTTAAAATGGAGTGGTCAGTAGTTCGTGTAATTTGTTGTTTTACTCTACATATAAAAACAATTTAATCGCAACAAAGCTAAGAATAATTAAAATGGTAGATTTGGTAAAATGTAGAGAAAACTTTTTTCAACGTCGATCGTAAATTTATACATTTTTATACAACCAAACTATTTTAAAGAAAAAATACTTTCAATCTTCCCAAAGTTTTGTTTTGCGAAATAATTTTTAAAAAATTAAAATCAACAATAATTAAGAAGCCACTATCTTTGGAATTGAAATATTTTTTCAGAAATATTTTTGACAAAAAAGGCAGGTACCTTCTAGTAAATGAATTTGATTTTCTGTGATAGTTTCTTTTAAAGTGGGTCAAAAGTAATTTGGAATAACGGATATTTTTCCTTATATTTGATTTTTTATATGTACAACTGACCGGCCGCCAATGCTCGGAGCTTAGACTGTAGTTAATGGACGATCCCTTGATAACAAAAATTTATTTACTTAATCAAGCACGAAGGGAATAAGCATCAACTTGAGTGTTTAAAGAAGTCAACGTTAGTTGTTAATCTTTTTTGCACTCAGAATCGAAAATGGCGAAATTGATATAATTTCTGGTGGAATTTTACAGATTCTTTTAGTGAAAAGTGGGTTTCTGACCATAAGTGGTTCTTTTCTCTCATCAATTGATTGCATACACATTCGGAAATACCT
Organism: Belonocnema kinseyi; assembly: GCF_010883055.1. NCBI lineage: Eukaryota > Metazoa > Arthropoda > Insecta > Hymenoptera > Cynipidae > Belonocnema > Belonocnema kinseyi. Next base: position 67,576,945 of record NC_046657.1, read on the forward strand.
ATATAAAATCTTAGTCCGTAATTCGTAAAATTGCGGAAGATATTAATTTTTTTGTCGCGTCATTTTGTGCCGCCCGATGCCGCTCGGTGTCGTCCCTTCGAGGTACGCTGGATCTATTGTTAAAGCAGCTTGTCCAGAGTCGCATTTCGGTCAGGTTAACTGTGTGCGCGTACCGAAAATCGCTCGCAAAGTCAGAACAACTGGCTCTTTTCATCATTCGCGACGATTCACACTTATTGTTTGATCTTGCCAGATGTGGGTTTTTCGCAGCCGAGATATAGGGTGGAAATAAAAATAAGTCGCTTATGTAAGTGTTTACGAAATATTGCGTAAACGTCAGTAGTCTATCGTCCAAGCGAATGATAGGTAAGAAGTAATAAGCTAAATAGTGCTTGACTTCTGAAGCGTCTCAAAAGATTAAACCGTGGCAAACACGCAACCCTTTTCCGATTTCAGAATGTGTATCCCTATATTCTTTTGTCAGTCCAAATTTTGGAAATTTTCTCTACCAAGCTTGACAAAGGTGAAATCGACAACCGATGACTTAAACATTGTACCAAAATCTTATCGCGGCGTTGTTTCATTGTTTTCTTGAAATAAACCTTTTTTTATTTAGAGTACAACCTTTTTCCGTGCAAAGTCTAGAGAATCCCGCAAAACATTTCTTGTATGTTTTTAGACATTTATCTTTTAGTAAGCGAAACACTAGAAGGATGTGATGATTTTTGTTATCGTAAAGTTGAATTAAGCGTTGTTCAACAATGTTCTGGTGTTTATATCACGTACTTTCTTGCAGGGTATATTTTAAGGGGTAGTACCAACCAAAACGGGTAGTTCCAAATTCAAAAGGGTAGTTCCAAATTTGAAACTGGGTAGTGAGTATGAAATTTTGATTTTCAGTTCATTTACAAAGTTTCGTATAAAATTATGGTTTTGAGAGTCAGAAGTAAAGTAAATATTAACGATTCGTAAGTAATAATCAAAGCCAATTAAATTACTAAATAATATTTAATTATCAGTTATTATCATTATAAATAAATATATTTTCTAAAAAGACCGAACAAAATG
>NC_046657.1:67578112-67580876 GCF_010883055.1 Belonocnema kinseyi
CCCCCCCCCCCGCCACACACACACGCACATACATTGTAACACGCCCCCTTCCAACACTGTGGTTTGTATCACCACGCTTTAAAAGGTTCTTAATATAGTTGAAACTTACTCAAACTTAAGAAAATTATATTTGTTAAATAACCTAGAAGAAAATAAATAAACAAAATAAAAAAATAATTACTTGTTCGAAATTTTCATTTGTTGTCCTTAATTAATTTACCCATAAATATTTTTTAATTTTAATATCAATTACTGCATTTTTTGCTAAGAATTCATATTTTTGTGAAAAATACATCTTCTGCGTTAAGAGTTAAAATGCTTTGTTAAAAATTCACTTGCGGGATTGAAAATATCTGCTACTAAAATAAATACACAAGTTCCGAATTATATAAAATCTGAACTAGAAAATTCCCGAATTATGTATTCCCAAATTTGAACAAAAAAATATTTTGTATGAATACTACATATTTATCAAAATAACAATATATAAATCTTTGTATCCAAAAAATTATGTTTAATGTTTAAGGTTTCTTAAATTATTGTTTGAATTTAAAATGACAATAATAATTGAAAAAATTATTTACTTCTCGATGCAAATTTCTTTTAGTTATTTTAATTTTAAATTCAAACAATAATTTTAGAAAATTTAAACATCGAAAATAATTTTTTCACAAAAATAAATAACTATTGTACTTTTCATAAATAAATTATCTTTATAAAGATATGTAATTGTTTGAATTGGGTAGTTTTATTGTTGTGGCATTTTATTATTTGGGAATTTTATTTTTCTACATTTTTTGATCATCCTAAATCTTTAGAATGCTTAAAAATCTTTGAAGTCGTTTGAAAGCGTTAATACATTGTCTTTAACTTTGAAGCGCGTAACGAGCACGCATACGGAAGATACACACTTTTACACTACTTGTATGAAAAAGTTACTGTGACTACGACTATCGATGGTTTTAAATTTTAATAAGGCAATTGCCTCCTGTCTGAAGTAAGAACTCTCGAGAGAAGGACTCGACAATCTTTAACTGAACACCGATTGGTCAAGGTGCGATCCGGGATAAAAACGCTTGGGCGCTGCTTTGGGGACGTAGGTACGGGATACAGAAAGATTGTTGCGTCCGCCACTCGAGTGGTGGGGGAAGAGAGAGGATATTACCATTTGGCTAGATACCCCGCCGATTCTGACCATAAGACGCAAGTCAGCTGCAGCCGCATCTGGAAGTCCTGGAGATGCCAGAATTGCAATTCTTAACCTGCTAAGTATAACCCCAAGCAGTGCGTCAAGGATTACAGTCGAAACGAGTGCAAGCTGCCTCGATTACCTTGCCCTTCCAGGAGGGCCCTTATTTATTCAATTGAAATTTGCAAGTAACTGATAAAAGATATTTGCTGGTTTTTTGGGAATCTATAGGCTTTCACGAATCCAGGAGTATGTTATTGCTCATCGACAGACAATAATTAGATATCAAAATTCCCTCATTCAATTGTGAAGATATGTAGATTCGGAGTATTTCCATTTTCCGACAGAAATTTGGATTCAACATTATAAACAACGTAAGCATAAATAAATACCTTCAGGTCTCAAGAAATGTTGGAGAAGTTAAGCTCTTCATTATTATTAATATAATAGAAATTTATGGTCGAACCAGAGATATCCAGGGTTCAAGTTTTTTTGAATTCTCTATTGTTTAATACTTTCTGCATATTGACAATAGTTTTATTTAAATTTCTGTCTGAAAATAGAAATACTCCGAATCTCCATATTTTTACTTCAAAATTTTCATTAAATGAGCTGATGCATTTCTTTTTTTCTCCTTCACTTATCAGTCATTTGAGACTTTCCTGAATATGTTGATGCTTTTTTGGAAGATGGCTTCTGCCAACGTTCCCAGCGTCACCGAGGCGACACCGCAGCTAGACACTTCTAATTGTGAACAAATGTAAATTTCGTTTTCATAAAACTTTGGCTTCATGCGAAAAGAGACAGAGATGGTGTAGAAACAATGGTAAAACTCATTTGTGTGTTTCGGTTGGATCTCCGCAAACTAATAATATGGACCAAAGCAACTTGACGCTTGACAATCACCACCTCGAATCAGATGACAAATTGTTATTTACCTCTTTGTCTCCGAACGTGAAACGCAAAGCTGCTGAAGAACCTTGCGAAAGACCTTCTAAAGCTGACACGCACGATACTACTTTACGTACTATTACATATTACGGTTTTTTACTTTTTTAATGTCTACTAATCCCAGATACAGAATTCGTTTGAGTAACTACTGTATAATCACAACATGAATCAATCAATCAGCTTTATTAAAATACCATCTCCTGCACATGCAGGTTGGATGCGCAACTCCCCCCCCCCCCACACACACACAAAATTTAGTTTTAGCAGTCATTAAATAAAAAACATACAAAATATAAGAAGTTTTTGTCCTCCAAGAGCTGGCGGGCTATTCGTTACTATTATTATTGCCTTTTCTATCTCGCACTCACGCAAACAGGCGGTGAGCACTATCGCTAGCGACTGTTTAATGTTTTGAATTTTTGATGGTGCGTCGCCCGCTGTCCAACAAAGAACAAAATTCAATTAGTGGCAGTTAATCACTCGAGGAGAAAGGTCGCTTTTCTTCTGCTGTGTTTCGACGTTTGTAGCCAAAAACTGATTTCTATGACTGTGCAATAAACGACTATAAATTTCAGCGGATTAGTGTACGCGTATGGTGTTTGTTTTATTAAGAGGTCGTGTATT
>NC_046657.1:67580976-67587563 GCF_010883055.1 Belonocnema kinseyi
ATTGAGTAAGAGAGCAAACCCTATTTGGTAGCGAAACGCATGGTTCATTTGTCGCAAGGTTGCGCTGCAGTGAGTCAAGCTCAGATATGGAAGGCGGGAGACATCTAGTGGGCCCTTCAGTTATACATAGACTCGTGAACGTACTACAGAGACAATAACGCTGATATTAACTCCACATCTGCAGTGTGTTTATTTGTAAGGGGCGGGGGGCTGCTTGTGTGCCAGATTCACTAGGAGGATCGTTTCAGCGAGGCTATTTGTTGTCGCAGCCGTAAGCAACAGGAGCGGTGGGCGCTGGAGCAGATCAGACAGGTAAGGTCCAGTTGTGTTTTTGGAAAAAGGCGTCGAGACGAGCCATAAATTTATTCTGCTCTCGTCGACTGCTCGGTGACAAGTCTCTTCTCAACTCCTTAATAAGGGTAATTATTTTGTAATAAAATTTAATCGAAAACTGATGCTCACTTTGGTTTTCAATTACGATAAATTGAATACCAGTAACACATTTTTATATTTTTTCTCCAGGTCACTAGCGAGGTCCAACAGAATAAGCTAAAAACATCCTATTTTGGCCCTAACTTCAGTTAGGGCTAATCATATCAATTAATAAATCAAAAATTACATCTGTACGTTTCAGTATTCATTTCATACCTGTTCTGTTGTCCAGAGGCTTGCACTAGGGCTTGTTCTAGATCTTCATCTAAAGTAAAGGTTTTTAAAACCTCATCCCGTAGCAAAGTTTTTTCCAAGCCAACTCTAATTAGTCCTAGCACAACTTCATAAGGAGCCCTGTTTATTACTCTGTGCTTAGGGTTGTTCTTTTTCAACTGAAAAAAGCAAATTTTATATTGAATGTGATTGAAGTATTACAATGAAAGAAGTTAGTGTAATTCTGTTCCTTACCTGCACTTCAAGGATTTCACGGCTTCAGTTGGATGATTTATTATGAATCATCCGTGCTTGTAGCATATCTTCAACGTCCGCGTTCGTTTTTTCCACACTGCCTTGGCCTTTGAGGATGCCGACGTCGTTCATGCACAATTTTGCAATGAGTCCTACTTATTGACAACAAAGTCACAGCGGAAGCAGAAAATTCGCGACCATTGTCCATTTGTAAGATTAGCGGTGCTCCCCAGGTGAAAAATATCTTCGATAACTCTTCTGCTGCATTAGCAGCGTGTTTTAATTTCAAGGGCTGTAAATGTAGAAACTTCGTTGCATGCTTTTGGTAATTCATAATTCATTTATAATCACGATCACTGCATGACTGGAGGTCAATCAGATCCACTTGGCTGTGCATGTTAAACCCATTCGATACTATGGGCTTAACAATCACACCTTTCTTCGGAGATGCTTTTTGTGATTGCAAGTTCTGCAAAAACTCACAAATAATTCAGAAGCTACCTTGAAAATGTTCCATTTAGTTTTGATATAATAAAACATTTTATTCCTTCATCAATGCTCAGTTTGAACATGTGCTTCCAATAATTTTCCGAAATAATCTTGAACTGCAATAACATACATTAAAAGATCACTTTTTCGTTTCAAAATCACAAGAAATTCCCTCCTGATTTTGATCAGTTCATAGAGTTTGCAGTAGTGATAGTAGGAAGAAGTTTTTCGTGAATCCCCTCCTTCGAAATCACGTAAGTTTTAACTTCGTTTTGCAGTTGTGCTTTGTCGCACACAGATCGGTTGCTATTTTGTTTATTGTAAAACGTTTGAAACACATCTTCAAATTCAAAACAATTTACGATACTTTTGTTCATTTTTAAACGTACACTTTCCAACTGATGATGTTTACTTAAATAGAGGGACGTCGCTGTTTGCAAGGATATATAGCTCCACTCGATGTAATTAACTAATTTGTGGAAAATCTTATTTTTTGGTTTCATTCCACCGAGAATGATTTTACATTAAAATATTTGTTGGTTGAAATAACATCAAATATTATATTTTTCCTTGAGCATTTATCTATTTTTATTAAAAATTCTTTTTTTTTTTTAATTCAAATATTTTGGTTGAAAGTGCCACTAATTTGTTGACACATAACGAATACTTTTGTTGAAAAGTGTTGTTTTTGGTTTGAAAATTTATCTCTTTTGCTTGAAAAATTTTAATAGAGGATTCGTCTAATTTTTGGTGAAAAAATTATCTTTCTTGGTTGAAAATGAATTTTTGTTGAAAATTTCTCTTTTTGGTATTAAATACCAAACTTTTTTAAAAACATTACTTTAACATTACTTGTTAACCAAAATTTTTTGTGATATTTTTAAAGATTGTCATTTTATTTCTGACTATCTCGAATAAAATAGCACTGAAAAAGACACAGTATTCTTCTGCACTTTTCGTTATTTATTCTAAAAATCGGATAATTTTGCATTAAGATTTCCATACTAACACACTTCTTCTCACATAAGTACATAATTTAAATTTCAAATGGCTTAATACTTCTAATAGGAACTCTTTTTATTATTTTTCACTCAGAATGTTTCCATAAAAAAGAAATGAAAATTCAAAATCCTTAAATTATACGATGAATCGTATGCATAGTCGTCTCCTGAAGAGACTGGTCATGCCCTTCCTTCTTAATTAAAGATGAGCAAATTTTTCATACCAGACTTATTTATTCACAAGAATAGGAAACTCAAAATACCGTCCACTCTCTGAATAATGCCGCTCTGAATAGTATCGTGTTATCCTCATTTTTGCTCGACCGCATCCCCCACCATCGCGCTTTCTCTTCGAGCGCCGGAATTTCAATCCAGTCGCCCCGAATAGTGCCACACATGTAAATGTACAAAAATAGACTATGTACCGGATTACTGCTTTGTAGTACATATAATAATAATTAATGAAATACTTACCGAATCAATTATTGTAAAAAAACCTCTCGTTTTTTCAAAAATAAAAATCACGAAAAAACATCTAAACACATAAACTTTGTACTTTCGGGGAGGGGGAGGGTGAATGACGAGTGGCACTATTCAGGAAGAGCGGACGCGAAGTCAAAGGCGTTTCCATTGCCAAGAGTGGGGGAAGCTGAGTTCCATGAAAAATACTTCCCCACTAGCCCATGTCCGGCATTATTCAGAGAGCGGACTGTATACCAGATATATTCCCTAATATCCTATATAAATGGTTGTCTATCCCAGGAACTCTAAGCACACCGAAAAGAACAAAGCCACAAAAAGGAACGTATGAGGTGTTCGTACATTAGACGTAATAAACCCAAATCAAAAACGTGCGTTATAGGTGGTTTATAGGAGTGATTATCTAGGGCTCAGGGGTGAAGACAGAGTTTCGGGCCTTTAAAGAGAAACGTGTCGAGAGATCGACAGTTATCGTTCGCCAGCTCATTGGGGGAAAACGTGCCTTCCTTATTCGGAACGAGCCATGCTTGACCTTTCCCAGCTTGACTGTAATATTTTTCTGCATCGATAGGAGCTGTGTTAAACGCTTGAGAACTCGACCATCTACCTCATAGCGGAAATGTTCACGCGATTTTTTTCAGTGACATGTTTACTTATCGTGTGCAGCATCTAGGTGAAGGGTAACAAAGTCTTGAAATTCACGAAGCCGCTCCATTCGATCGATCCAATTTTTCTAATTGGGCTCCGTGATATCGACTTGAGTTTTTTTCTCATGCTCAACAGTAACTTTCAGACGCGATTTCAGGGGTTACTAATTACTTTCACAGAGCAAACTTGGGCGAATCCTCGTTTCGAAAATGCGGAACAGGGCGTCTTGTTTAACTCTGTGGCCCATGTGTCATTTCTGTCATTCCCGTTATTTTCAAACCGCTGGTAACCCGTTATCAAAAAGCCGTCCGTTTGGCAGCTGAAGCAAAAGATGCGGCATTTAGACTTACATGTCCTATATGTGTTTCCGGTTCTTCAACCATTGATATATTTACCCCTAAATTGGTCATGTGATTTCTCGCAATGACTACCGCCATTTTGCGGTTTGCTCTCTTATTTATTTTTATCTTTAGCCTCGGCCAGTTTCCCCTAACTCAGGGCCTCATGGATCTTGATTTGGTTAGATAAAACGACAAGTAATTCTGTGATACGATTTAAGCTCAAGTTCGATTGCTTTGGATTCCCGTTTAAAAACACTGACCTTTGTCGAGACGGAGGGAATTTTAAATTAATAATTATCACTCATATTAGCGTAGAAATATAACAATATTTATTCCTAACTCTAATAAGAAAATATTGGCGGGGAAATCGGTAAAAACATAATTTTTAAATGGCGTATTCAACGTTTTGGGGCAAAATTTTATGATACAGTCACATGGGATAATATCCAATATGGCAATTTTAATCAAAGGTTTATCAATAATTCGTAAATACTAACCTATTGTTCACTTTATTCCGCGAGAGAACGACGTGCTCACCATTTTTTGGAACCAAATGTGAGATAATTACTTTCACAGTATGTATTCCGAAAATCGAACTTTCGCTGTTTATAAACACTGACCCGCGCGGCAACGTACGTAGCGAGCGAAACAATTTGCATCAAGCACCACGCATCAAGATTAGGCTCGAGAGTGGGGGAACATCTTTTCCAGGAAAATTACTCCCCTACGGTCCCATCCGCGGCAAGGTAAATAGCGTCGACTGACGGTGAAGCCGCTCAACTTATTTTATATTTAAACGCCGCTTGACTCTGAGACTCAAAGAAGCAACATATTAATTGCATCTTTCTCAAGAACCCAATAATTTGTATTTTAGAGGAAAGGAATAAGAGAAATATGACTCTGTCGATAGCAACGCATACCCGGGGCAAACCAATTACGTCCAAAAATAAATTAATCATTTTTAACAATCAAATGAAACATGAGAATGTGTTCACTAAGCGGGCAGATTTTCAACTTTTGATTTTGGTATTTAATGAGATTATCTTTATAACTTGTGGTTTACCCATTTTTCTAGGCGGCTCGCATCACTTTTAAGTTTCAACGCGCCTCGGGCGAGCGAATGTCGAATCTCGCGCTTCGCTCTCAGTCCCGTGCAGAAATTCCAATTTGGATCTGATCGGGGCCAGATCGGGCAGAATTTGGCCCAAATCAACTCGAGTTTAGTGATTTTAAATTGTCTTTTGTCAAAGAGCTTTGAGCTTTAGCGAAATCATTATTATCACGTATCTCGTACTTTGCACGCGATTTTGTCCAAAATGCGAGCTCTTTTACATTATATTTAACACTATTATATTAAATGTTTAAATTTATTTCTGTACCTCGGCCAGGGATTGCTGATTCAGATATTGCAAAATAAAGTACAAATTTTATGTAACATGATTACTCTGATATTTTTTCCTTATTTTGCAATTAAATTCATTCTGAGCTGCCGATGAAACAGTATCAATTTAATAAATTTATACTACTACAATTCATAATGTGCAATGTTATTAAAATCGTCGTATTTTTATTTACTTGTTTAAATAATAAACGAGCTCCGCATTCTCTAAAAAAACAGTTTTTTATTAAAGCTTTTATTGCAACTTCTTTCGCTTTTGCATAAATTTGATTTGTTTATTTTCAATGCCATTTCTAGGATTCATAACAAAAATATTTATTCTTTTAAATATTTTTTTATATTAATTTTTCTCGTTTCTTTGCTATTTTTTACGATTGGAACTGAAAGTACGCGTCCTATCAAAAAGTGATGATTGAAAAATTTGTATCTTTTGTTTTGGCACACAACTTTTATCTTATTGTTTTCTTCGTAGCTTATGCCGTTGGACCAAAAGGTTCATTTCTAGAATTTTTATTATTGTTTTTATTGAATAAAACAAAAGGTATGCATCCTTTCAAAAAGTGATTAATAACAAAGTTGTAGCTCTTTTTTGGATGCACTATTTCTAGTTCTTGTTCGTCTATTTGAGCAATTCTAATAGCCGTGCATGAAATTTTTAAATATTTGAAAAAATTGGTCTTATAAATTTTTGAAATGCTCGAAATTTTTGAATTTACATCTAAAATGGCAAACACAAGACCAGGTAGACTTTTCCTAAAACAATAGAAGAGTAACTTTTGATAAATTCACCTATTTTTTTATCAGTTTTTTTTTTATTTCCCCAATTTTCATTTGATAACTTATTCAGAAGTTCGGCTCGATTAGCAAGAATAAATATTGCATCAAGAAATTTGTACACGAAGGTCTAAGTAAAACTGAAATTTATTTTTTAGTTTCTGAAGGACTGAATATACTTTCGATGTGACTCACACATGGTACACATTCGAAAATAAGATTTTTAGAAACCAATAATTACGTGAAAAACATTTTATAAAATAGAAGAATATTTTAATTAAATATTTGGAAAATCTTTATGGTACATTTTCCCTGTATTTTGATTAAATAAAATTTTTATATTTGTTTTGAACTAAAACATTCGAAATTAATAAAAAACAATTTCTTGCACTGAAACTTTTCTAATTGCAATATCTAATATTTTGCAAATTAGGCAAGTTAAAATAAAGAGTTTTAAATTTTTTCTTGTATGGCACCAGACGTAAAAAAGTTAATAAGTAATCCAGTGATATTTGTCATTGCTCACCTCGCAAACAGTATCACGGAAATAAAACA
>NC_046657.1:67587663-67597409 GCF_010883055.1 Belonocnema kinseyi
AAACATAATTTTTTTTTAAATATTTGTTTATTTCTTAAAATTCTTTTCACGTTCATTATAATAAGGAAATATTTTAATAGCTGAAGACCTCATAAAAGCAATAGAAAACCTTATAAGTCTAAACACATTATAGAAATAGAAAACTGGGCTTATGAGACCTTGGCCTGTGTTCTTCTACCGGCACCCGGAAAAAATTTGTCAATCTATGTTTGCCTGGTAATTCTGAAGGATTTAAAAAATTTCAAATCTATCCAAATGATGAAAGAAAAGAATTTTTTCAAATTTATAAGAAGGGAGAAAATTAAAACCTGGCGAGATTATTATTATCATCATTATCAAAACACAGAAAATCTCGCTGAGCTTTAAATTTTTCACCCTTTTAGTAGTTTCAGACAATGACAAACAGGAGCGAAATTTCCTATCTACATGATGCTTTTTCAACCTAATAGTTGATTTTAAGGAATTAAATTTTTTTAAATATTTGAATGAGAGATATATAAAATTTTATATATAGATTTTCTACATATTTTAATAAATATAGACAACAATATAAACATTAAACAATGATATTAAAAAAATTTTAAAGCAGATATCTGCGTCATAGTTTATTTTTCAAATTTATGATTATCTTAAACTTTTAGAGCGTTAATGAACAGCTTAAATAATTAAAAAAGAAAAATTAATTAAAATTAAAAAAAGAATAAATTCTACTATTCTTGTGAGTTTCGAACGGTTTAAAAACCACGCCATCTAATTGTTAGTCCATGGCTTTACTGTAAAAACTATACACACAAAAAAAAGCAAACATTGTTCTATAGCCTTCCTAAAAATGCCTGAATTTGCTCGTTCAAAAACAAAAATCATGCGGAACCGGGTTAAAACTTAAATTATTTTTTTGAAAATGGAAATATTTCGATTAAAATTAACTGTCTTTTGTATTAAATAAAAATATTTTTAGTAGATGTATCAATGATTACATTTTTTGATGAGAACTCGTCTTTATTGTTTAAAAATTCAACTGTCTGTGTGAAATTTAAACTAATTTTTAACAAATTCATTTTGTTTTGGTTGAGAATTCATCACCTAAGTTGAAAATTCATATTCTAAAGTTGAGAGAGGAACTGTTTTGTAACAAATTTTCTCTTTTGTCCTAATAATTTAACAGTTTAATAAACAATTATTTGTCTTTTTGCTAAAAATTGACTTAATTGTTAAAAATTTAACTTTTTCTTTAAAAAATTATATTTTTGTTTTAAAAATTCCACTGTTTCGTATATTTTTTAAAAATTTAGAAATTTTGTTGAAACTGGCTCATTTTGGTTCATCATTCAACTATTTGGTTCAAAAATCTTCTATATTAATTAAACCCAACTGTTTGGAGACACGTTTTTTTTTGTAAAAATTATTCCCTTAAACTTCAAATTTAATGATTCCGTTTTTCATTCAAGGAATCTCTATTAGTGAAAAATTTAACTATTTGGTTTAAAAATTGATTTTTGCCAAATGAAAGTTAATTTAATCGGTTAAGGATTTAAGCATCTTGATAAAGATACGTTTTTTACGTTTAATTCAAATGATAGCGAATTTGTCTTTTGGTAGAAAATTTATTTTTAATGATTGTTTTAATATTTATTTCTTATTTTGTATTAAATTTTATTCTTACCCATCCTCAAAAATGTATATCAGTTTAATAAATGTATATTATTAACATTCATTATAAGCATCAGTGTTGGGACAAAAGCACATTTAATATGTTATTTTTAGCATTAAAAAAATGTGCATTCTATAGAAATAAAATTTATAATTAAACATTTTACTGCAACTTGCGTCGTTTTTCCATGCATTTAATTTGTTTATATTCAATGTAAACGTAATTTATGTGAAAAACGTTGTCAAATAAAATGTTATTGTATCTTTTGACCTTTTTCCAAAAAGTTGATTTTTTTACTTTAAATATATTTTTATACGCAGAGTTTATAACGAACTTGTAAATACTTTTTTGTTAAAAAACTTTTGTCTTTTAACTTTGTTCGTCTCTTGTGTCGATTTTCCAAATTTTTGGAAATATATTAATATTATTTTTTACGATTGAAAGAAAATCTAATTGTCTCATCTAAAAATCATTAATAACTAATTAATAGAAATTTTTTGGTTAAGAACTTTAGTATGTTAATTTTGATTCGCACCTTGTGTTGGTTTTCGGAAAATTTAAGTTTTTAATTTTGAATGTTATTTTTTACGATTGAAACAAAAACTACGTGTCCTATCAAAAATTACTCATGACAAATTTGAACGAGTTTTTAATATTTTTTGCAGGAGCAACTTTTGTCTATTTATTTTTATCAAAGATTTTTTCGTTTGTGCAAAACCTTAATTTTTTTTTTATTTTTAATGTCGTTCTGCACGACTAAAAACAATAACTATGCTTACTATAGAAAAGAGACTAAAGACAAATTTTTAGATCTTTTCAGGTCGCGCAATTTTATTTAATTATTTTTTTCGTGTCTTGCATAGTTTGCCAGCAAAATGGAATTTTTGATTCTGCATTAATTTGTTCTATAATCAAAATGTAAAATTTTCACTTTTCGACAAAATTCAAAACTTTATGATGAAATTCTTGTTCGGCTTTCAGAAATCAAAGTTTTTGTTCTTCTGACTTTTCTCATATCATGCATTGTTTGGCTTAAAATGGTCATTTTCGTTTGGCTTTTTAGATTTTGAAAATGGTATAAATCAGATCATTTTCTTTTTATCAAAAAAATGTATGAGAAGAAATTGTTCAAGTTTTCGAGTACTGTAAATAGCCGTACCTAAAATTTTTGAACCTTGAAAGAAATAGTCTCAAATATTTTGAAAATGCGCTCACTTTTTGCATTTTCATCAAAAATAGCTGGTTTACAAACTTGTTCTTTTTTTAGGCTTCAAAAAAGCGTTCTAAAGCAAAATTCAATTTGATCAATCTTTGAAACTTTTTACTTTGAAAGCCCTACAAGATTATGCTTAGAAGATAAACATTTTTTCTGAAAATTCAAATTTCAAATTTAGATTGCACAAAAAATCAATGAAAAATCACAAATGCCATTTTTCGGTCAATCTATGCAAGATACAACAAAATATGAATATATAAACATGGTGCGCCCAAAACACATCTACACATTTCTTATCATAAACTTTTCGACAGGATAAGCAGTTCTTCTTTTATTAGCAAAAAACAGAATTAAAAATATAAAAACTTAATTTTCAGGCAAACGATGCAAGCTACGTAAAAAATGATAAGACCAAATTTCTTCATTTAAAGAGGAGGTACAAATTTTTTGTTAATTATTTTCCAATGCATTTAATCGTAAAAATAACATTGACCAGAAAAATCAAAGTTTTTGTAAAACGATTCAAGGCACATAAATAGATGAATGATCAAAAATCGAGCATTAAAAGAAAAAGCTACAAATTTTCGAAAAATTTTTTTAATTAAAATACATTCCTAATGAGAAGAAAACTTGTTGAAAAAACGACACAAACTAAAATATGATTGTAACTAAAAAATTTGTTCGCTAAAATTATATTTACGAAGTTTTCTATGACCACTTCTCGCGAAGATGCGCATTTTTGGTTCAAATCGTAAAAAATGATATGGAAAACAAACAAATTAAATTCATAGAAAAACGACTAGAAAATTGCAAAAAATGTAGATATAATAAAAAAATTATTTCTACTTGTATATTCTCTAACTGTACTAAACTGAAGTTAAAGCATTTTCCAAATTGTCGAAACTATTTTTTTCAAAAAAGACGAAAAATTTATGCCCAAAGCTCGTTTTAGGAAAAATCAAAGTACAAAACTTTCATAATTTAGAAAATTAAAAAAATTAAAACACCCTATAAGATTGAGATAACAAAATTCGGAATTTCCTTGAAAATTCAAATTTTGATTTGTTATTATTCACTTTTTAATAGAGCGCAATGAAACTATAGGATTAAATGATTTTAAAATTTTGGCAATGCCCTGAGAGTTTACATGACAGAAATGAATTTTAGTTTGCCTCGTAACTTTGATTACTACACCACGTATCTTTTGATAGTACTATTTTTATTTAAATAAAAAATTAATTAATTAATTTAACAATATTCACCGGGACTTTTATTTTATTTTCTCGTCTTTTTGTGAAGTTTTTGTGAAACATTATCTTTTTGATATGTTAACTTTCAATTTTTTATTTTTACATTTGTTTAAAGAATACGCGCTTTTTCAAATTATAAAAATACTTTTGTTTTAATACCAATGCATTGTAGACCAAATTAAATGCGAATCACGATATACGTGATGAGAATGTGTTCGTTAAAGCCGAAAGAGCTTTAACTAAAGAGAATTCGCAATGAACAAATTACAGTATTAGAGATTTTGAATCTTAATTTTAAAAGGTTTGCAGAAAAATATGCTAAAAATATAAAGACCGTGAGCGAAGAGCAAGGTATTTACGTAATCGAGCGCGAAAACCAACAGTCGCGCGCCCGAGGCGCGAGATCAAGCATTCGCAAATAGAATTTGACAATTTTGCATGAAAGCCCAGCTGTTCGCATGTAAATTCAACTGTTTGTTTAGTATTTTTATCTTTGTTAAGGATTGAACTATTCTGCTGAAAAATCGTCGTGTCTGTTGAGAATCTTTTTTTTTTAGAAATATCAAATGTTATCTTTTTGCAGGGAATTAATGTTTTTTTAGTGAAAATTCCAATAGTTGTTTGAAGTTCAACTTCTTGTCAATAAATTAATTTTGTTGTTGGATATTCAATATTTTAGTTACAAATTCGATAATTTGGTTTAAATCTTATTTTATCCCTGAATAGACAATATTTCTTGGTTAAAAGTTAAACTGTTTAATTGAAAACTTGTCTTTTAGTATAAAAATGCATATGTTTTGTTAAAAATATTATCCCTTCTGGTTTAGCATTTTATTAGTCAGTTGCAAATTTACCATTTATTTTGTTAAACATTCAATTTCTTGATACATTTGTCTTTCTAGATTCTGAATTCGTTCTTTTGGTTCACATTGGTTTTTTTAATTAAAATTTTGCTATTTGATTTTAATTTCAGGTATATTGTGTTACGATTTCTTTATTTTGCTTGAAATTTAATTATTTATCTTGAAATTCCATCGCTTGGCATTCATTTTTTTTATTCAACTATTACGTTGAAAAATAACTTCCTGGGTCGAAAATTAATCTTTTTCTGTTTAAAGATGAACAGTGTTCTTAAAAATTCGATTTAATAGCTTTAAAATTAAGCCTATAACTTTTTTTATTGAATATATATGAAATCGAGAAAGTAACAGAATTTTTGAGAATGTAACAATTTTCAAATTTTCAATTTGAGATATCATTCAGAATTACGAGGCAAAAATTGATTGACAAATTTTTTCCGGGTGTCAGTAGGATAGAAACTAAGGTCTATATAGCACTGATTTTGATTACAGTAGTTTGTTCGGGCTGATAAAATTTTCTAGTGCTTATATAGCGAGAACTTCACACATTGAAATATTTCCTCATTCTTTAGAATTTTTCGGGTATACATTGTAGTGGAAATGGTTTGGCTTTAGCAGTTATTTTTCACGAAATCTGACAACCAAAAATGAAGATTTCTCTTGGAACTCTGCTTCTTGCTCTCGTGGTTTTCGTCAATTTTACTGGTAAGTCATTTCACTCACATATTAAGACATTCACAAGGACTCTTGCTTTTTCCAAAACTGATTTAAAATCTGATAAGGGAAACCAAGTCTCTTTTTGAAACGTAATCTTCTCGATTTTTAAGTAAATTACAAATCCTTAATGTGGAAGATGTAATTATTAAGTTTTGCCAATATCTATTTATAAGCTTGACCACTATAAGAAACATCTTGGAAGGGCTTGAAGAGGCATGGCGTGATAAGAGGTAAATAATAGTTTTTGGGTGTTAATTATAATTTTTTGAATCAATTAAAGGAATTAGCACACATTTTAAATAAAAAATACCAAAAGTTTATTTGATGAGTGGACTGTATTTACATGACTTGAAATGGAGGACAATTTACACCAAAAGTTTACATTTTTATACGGTTGTGTTGACTCGATGCAACGAGCTGTATCGGTTCGCTGTAAGAGAGAAGTACTCTTGAGGAGAGAAAGTGATCTGAAATACAATGACATTGACACTATGTCTCAGGACCACGACAATTTGGCACAAACCCCTATTGGGTTACATTGGGAGATTTTTTAGGATGCCGGCATCGGTTCCTGCGTGGAAACGGCCCTTTATGTCAGCGCTAAACCGACGAGCGGAAGTTTAGCTAAACGCGCCTAGAACTGTTTATGGGTACGTCACTCAATGTATTTCAGAGGGGTCACTAAATTTCGATCAGCGCGCCCTCGCGGAGTCCCCGGTAACTAAACGTTCAGTGAACCTACTGTTCCTGATACGACAAGTTTCAGAACTCTATTTGTTTTGTCAAGTGAGCCAAGTTTCGGACATGCGCAGTAGATGCTTTCTACTTCCGCGACTCTCGCGGGGTCCTCAGAAAGCTCACTGGATCCCCCGCCCCGTCTACCTGATAAGTGCAACAGAAAATAGGCTAGAGTGCCATACTTATGGAACTCTTGGGTGGAGCTAAACTTTCGTCTCGAAAACATCGTGGAGTAAGGGTTGCCAACTTCAATTTGAATGACCTACGTTACCGACAGTTTCGATCAGCTGGCGTATTTGAATTCTGTAAGTTAGCAACACTTCTTTCACTCTTCTTGCGAGGCGAAAGTTTCGCTCCCTTCAACAGTTCTACGCGGGTGTATTTATTGCAAAACATCGATACATTTTATTTTTTTCAAAAGATCTTTCATTAAAAAAATTCTCTTATCACTTCTTGATTTTTTTCATCATAAAGAAAATCTTACAATTTCGCAAGCCGATAATTAGATTACAATATTTGATAAAAAGATTCAAAGCTTTTAAAGCTGCATGTTTAAATTTTACAATTAAATACACTTGTAGACCAAGAAAGTAAATTTGAAAAATTCAAGTACATAAATCAATGCACTATAAGACTCTTGAGGACTGGAAATTAAATTTGAAAATTAGATACTTCAGGAATTCAGAGATGCAAAAGTACAATATCGCAGTCGATTATTTGTTATTGAAATTTCAAACTTCAGAATTTTACTTTATGAATTTGAAGTACAATTTTTTAAAATATGAACATTCAAAGGAATAATTCGAGAAATCTTGAAAGTTTAATTTATGATAGGTAAGTAGATCGATCTTTCATAATACAAAAACTTCAGTATTTACATTCGAAAATTCGTGTAATACAGAATAATGGAATTAAGGATTCAATAACCGATTTTCACATCTCAAGGATTGAAAATATTAAAAAATTCATGGTCCAAAATATCTCTCTAACTCTGATTTTGAGTTTTAATTCTTTTACTTCAAAAATTGATTTGCGATTTATAAATTCTGAAACTCCTATACAACATCCAAAAGTTTAGAAATATTTTTATTTGAGGACTAAACTTCTCTAGTGGAAATTTGTGTGACAAAGTCAAAATCTGAAATTTCAAATTTTAGTTTCAGAATTTACAAAGTAATTTTTATTCAGGAATAAACTATTAACAAACTTTTGGAATTTACTAATAATATCAAATTTCAAGAATTTTTAAAGGAAGAATTTTACAAAAGCATTACATTTATAAGGGTTATAAATTGAATGGAAATATAAACAGCTTTAAAATTATTATTTATTATTATTATACCATTAAGCCATTTACCTTTCGGGGTATGCGTAATTTCGCGGAAGGGAGTAATGCGAGGAATGGATCTAAAATTTTGAGATTGGTCCAGAATCCTCGTGTTATTTATTTAAATAACACGTTCGTTTTGCAACACTGCTCCGATTTAGGTGGTAGATTGATCTCTCTAGCAATCACCCCAAGTGAAGATCCACAAAAAGTCGTCAATTTTTGAAAGGGCGATAGATGGGAGTGCCATTGAAGGGTTTCACTGTATATCTGAGTTTCAGTAAAGTTATTGTGATTGGGAAATGTAAATTACACCTAAATTTCCTGCAGTTTTTATTTTCATGTCCATAAAACTTGTCCATTCAAATTTTAATATGACATTTAGTTAATTTAAAGTTTCGAACACACACCTTCCTTACCCAGTGGGCACACAATTTGGCGACGTCTTTACGACATTGTTGCGACAACTTTACGACAACTTTATGACATCCTATGTCCATGTCGTTTCGCTGTCTTCACGATGTCGTAAAGACATCGTCAGATCATGCGACTTTTTAAGGACATCGTAAAGACAGCGAAACGACATGGAAATAGGTTGTCGTAAAGTTGTCGTAAATATGTCGTAAAGACGTCGACAAATTTTTTGCCCACTGGGTACCTTAGTAACTTACTAAAAGCTGTATAAGAATACAAGGCCCGTCATGTGTAATAATAAATTATATTTTTTTCAGTATTGATAAGGACTGTTATTATATTTATTTATCATTTTTTGTTCAGTAAAGTGAACAAAATTAAAATCTATCAAATTATTTTTATTTTTTTGTTATTTTAACCCATAAAACACTTTTCAGAAAAATAGCTCGGGGATTTGGCTTTAAAAATTTTTTCGCGCAATTTTTGATCCCCTAAATCGAATCCAATACAAAAATTGAATGTGCTATGACCTTAAAAGTATTACTATTAGGTACTAGATTTCTCTGGAAAATGCCTGTCAACCCAAAAATATGTTAGTTTTAAAAGAAAGTTTTTGCGTTCGTCTGTTTTGAAAATGAATGCAGTGCTTAGTTTGATCTGGCACGGTTCAGTTGCTGTAGGCGATTCTTGAAAATTCAAATAATAATTTTTACAGTATATGTAAATTTATAAATTAAAATACATTTGGTTATACAGGGTGTCCCAAAACTAAGTGTCCAGATTTGCATGACTGCATAAATAAACATAAAATAAACCGAATCTTCTTTTGGCAAAAATGTATTCAAGTATTATTTTTGGAGTTATAAACTGATTAATCTTCCCCAATCAGAATCGCTGCCTACGTGCGTGAGAGGGAGGCTAACGTTGTGTTAAAGATAGCTGTCTCACTAGTTCTCGGCCTCGGTGAATAACCCAGCGTTGACCTCTCTCTCACGTACATATGCGGCGGTCCTAATTGGTCCAGATAAATCATTTCATAACTGGAAAACTAAAGCTTCAATAAATGTTTGCCAAAGGAACTTTTTGTTTATTTTGTGTTTGTTCATAAAGCCATATAAGTCCGGAAACTTAGTTCTGGGACACCCTGCATATACAAAGTTTTTCAAAGTAATTGCAATGGAAAAATTAGTCTTAAGTTATGTGTTTCCTGTTTAAATTTCGATATACTTGATTTGACCAATCAAACTGATTAAACATTTTTAATCCTTTCTTTAATTTTGTGGAAAAATAAGTTGTTTTTATACGTTTTGATTGTTAATTTATGATCAAAATGAGTGTTGTACAATAAATTTAAGATCAAATTTAAAAGTTCGAGAAATGAAAAATTAAAAGAATTTGGAAAATTTTTCTAATGAGCGGATTAAATTTTTATATGAATACGTATTTTAAGGTCCTGCTTTTCAATTCTCTTTGTCAGTTTTGTCCGGTGTGATGGTGCATTGTCATCGAGAAAAATCACTTTTTCATGCCTAGTTTCATATTTTTGGCGTTTTTGGCGCAGAGCACGGTTCAA
>NC_046657.1:67597509-67606216 GCF_010883055.1 Belonocnema kinseyi
CGCCAATTAGCACAAATGGTAAGTTCCGACAGTGCCTACAAGTGTGCCTACTGGCCGCTAAATGGCAATACCGGTTTCATATGTATACACCTGGTATTCACAATATTTACAGTTTTCTTACATCTACTTCCTCTCCTATTTACAATGCTTCCTTCTAAATTCATCTCCCTCCTTCCTTCTCTTCTTCTCCATGTTACCCAATACCTCTTTCACCCATGTTACTGCTCTTTTGTCCCCCCATTCATGCAACAATACCTGCATGCTTATCCCACTCCTTTCCACCTCTTCACACTCCTTCAACCAGTACTCAACTTTTGCTTCCTCCTTCCCACACAATTCATACATTCTCTTCTCTCTAGACAGTCAGTACCTATTATGATTCTCCATACAACTGCATCTCATTCTCGCTGTAAGTTCCTGACTTCCACGCTCTCCTTTCTCACACAAATATTGCGCTCTCTCCCTTGGCATAATCCACACATACTTTCCCTTAAACCTTGACTCTATTATTCTCTCCACTTCTTTTTTTTCTTTCTCCATGCCCTTCTTTTGAACCAAGACATATATCTTCCTTCCTACCTCGTGCATCATTCTTACTTCATCCATCTGCAATCAATTCGTTCTAAGATACCTTTCCCTTTTCACCTCCATATTTGCATCACTACCTCTGTTTTCCGTCTCCTACCAATACTCCCTAACCAGCTTACTTTCCCCTTTTTTCAAAAATGTCTCCTCTTATTTACACGCTCGACTCTCCGTTATAATCCCTAAAGTCGTTCTTCTTGTCTCCCCCCTGACAATACAGTTCAACGTATTCCTTGCCCACCTCAGTGTCCACTTTACATACCTCTGTTTTATCCTATTTACCTAGTCACTGACCTTCCACCCCACACCTCCCCTCCATAAAATAAGACACTCATTATTAACGAATTAAAGAATTTCATTCTCCTTACAAAACCATCTGCGAACAACCTCTTATACAGCCCCACACCTGCCTCATCACCACATTTGCGCTTATTACACTCTCTTTTATATTTTCATCCACTCCACCATTCCTTCGAAATAGGAAGCCCAGGTACACAAATTCTTTCACCTCATATAGCCCCCCCCTCCTCTCACCCTATCTTTCGTCTCTTCGTATACCTCCATTTCCGTCTCGATCAGGCTTCTCTTTACTTCCCTCTCTTCCATTGCCTCCTACAAACTCCCTCTATCCACCAAAGGGAACGCGCGCCTTAGATTTACAAAAAGCGCGTACACTTTGGCAACCTTTATGGTTAATTCTCTATCCACTACGTGCTGCAAGACGTAAATGTTGTCAATAGTACTCCTTCCCTCCCTAAAGTCCTCCTGCGTCTCCAGCAATATTTCGTTCTCCTCAACATCTTTGCGCAGCCTATCTGCCAACACCATCGCGTATATTTTGTACGCAGAATTTATTAGCGTAATTCCTCTTTAATTTTGCTGCCTATCCCTATCCCCTTTCTTATAAATTGGTACGACCAACCCCTTCCTTTACCCTTTTGGGAAACCGTCCCCCTCCATACTTTTTTTACTACCCCCATCGGCCTCTGCCTTACGTCTTGTGTGCCAAACAGTCACGCTTGGTTCTCTACTCCGTCTAGCTCTGCTGCCTTAGATTTTTTCAACTTCCTTATTTGCTTCAAAACCTCCTGGTCATTCAGCTCCTCTCCATCTACAAACTCCGTTCTTCTAATACCCTCATCTCTCTTCCGTGTATCTGACCCCTGAAATGAATTCTTAAAAAAATTTCCTCTAATCCTCGCTCCCTATCTTCTCACTTGCCCCCACCCTATGTTTCCTAAACCTATTAATTATCTTCCACACTTCCCCTTCTGTCTTAACACTTTTCAACTCCTCTTCCAGCTCTTTTTTTTCCTGCTCTTTCTTCTTACACATTGCTCTAAACTCCTTCCTTATTTCTACGTACCCCTTGTTTTTCGCAATTTCTTCCTTCTAATTCATGTACTTCTTTTCACCATTCTCTTCATTATTTTACATTCCCTATCCCACCGCGGCTTGACTATTCTTTTCTTGTTCTCTCTAAATACCTTCTTTTGCACTCAACCTTTCACTTCCTCTTTCAGATCCTCCCACATCTCGTCCACAAAATCTCCCTCAAAGCTTACGTTAGCCAACTGCTCCTGATACTTCGCTATGGCCTCTCTCGTCCATGAAATCCTCTTCTCTAACGACCATTCTTCCCCGCCCTGCCTTTGGACAGACTCCCCCTGTACCCATAAACTTAATGGCAGGTGGTCTGATTCCACTCTCCCTTCCACTGCGAATTTCTCTATCTCCTCCCACCCTTGCATATTCGTAATCACATAGTCGATCACCGATATACCCATCTTACTCACATACGTGTATTCTCCCTCTTCGTCTCCTTTTACCATACCATTCGCCACTGCCCAACCTCTGTCCTCCATCCAGTTTCTTAGAATCTACACCTCTTTATTTATTTTCTAATCCTTCGATTTCCTTTCGAAGCTCTCCTCTTCCCAGTACAAGCTCCCTTCTTCTCCAATTCTTGCATTAAAGTTTTCCCCAGTACCACCATACACTCCTCTCTCTCTCTCTCTCCTAGTAAGTTTTTAAACCTTTCTTCAACCCTTTCCATCCCATCCTTATTGCACACAGTCACAAACTTATACTAAAACTTCCTTTCCCTCCATGTCAAATCTTGATCGATGAAAACCTTCTTGTCCTCTATTCTATTTTTGTTAAGCATTACCTGTAATTCTTTTCGCAGCTTTCCAACTCCACCCCCGCCACTTCATTGTCCCTTCTCCCCTCCATCCTAACTTTCCTTACCTTCACTTTAACCCACGCTATGCTTTGCAGCAGCAAAGTCAACTACTTCCATTCCCGACCTGCCCTCCACCTTTTCCAGCTTTTTTCCGCCCTTTTCTTGCACATCCTAATATCTTCTTCCATCTCCTTTATTTCATCCTGTCTGCTTTCCCTTTTTTTAAGAGCCCCCCCCCCCTCGCTTGGACTGGATGCTCTCTCCCTTGCCTTATGGTTTCCTTTGCTCCGATTTTTCCTCAACCTTGTCCTCTATAAAGGTCCAAACTCCTAACCACAAGACTACCCCGCTCCCTTGCAAACCTAACCTCACTTTTCCTAATTAACCAAATCCCAGTCCCTACTATAATTTAAATTAATTTCTATCTTCCCAGTGTAACTCTCACAATCGTACCCACCTCCTAGATTTCCACCCTCACACTCCACTCACACCTTTCACACAAACTCCGTAAAAACTTTTCACCGCCTTCCACTGCATACTTTTTCACTACTGTCAAGAACTTGCAAGTCTCCTTTGTTATATCGATTTTTCTAATGAGCGGATTAAATTTTTATATGAATACGTATTTTAAGGTCCTGCTTTTCAATTCTCTTTGTATAAATTAATCGTTTTAAATGAGTTTTTTTCAAAATAACTGATTCTTGGATGCACAATGTGTTTGAGCTTTTTGTGCACAAATAATTTTTTGCACAGATTGACTTGTTAGTATCGTATCTCTAGTATCCCTCTTAAACATTTTTACAAACTGAAACATTAAGCCATAGACCCCAGTGGGCACAAAATTTGGCGACATCGTTACGGCATCTTTACGATACTTTCACGACATCCTATGTCCGTGTCGTTTCGGTGTCTTTACGATATCTTAAAGACATCGTCAGATCATACAACATGTTTACGATATCGTAAAGACACCTTAACGACATGGACATAGGATATCGTAAAGTTGTCGTAAAGATGTTGTAACGATGTCGTAAAGACGTCGAAAATTTTGTGCCCACTGGGCTCTTGATTTCGGATCTAATTTCCGTTCTCAGAAAATTAGTTTCTTGCTCGACTTCTTGATCGACTGGAACCTTCGGTTTAAAAAATATATATTAATTGGCTATTATATCTTACAGATGGAACTGATCGACAGTCGCCTGAAGATCTACCACAAAAGCAGCGTAAGAGACGGACTGACCTAAGTTAGTATATGATAATTTCTCAGAAATAACGAAAAACTGCTGTGATTCAAAAGAAAATCCTAATTTTATTCCTTGCCCAGCAATAAATTTTTCTTGCTAAGCCGCGTTGGCTCCTGGAGATTTTTTATACAAGTTTAAAATTTTGGCTTGAAAATACATACTCTAGTGAAAACTTTGATTGTGCATCTTGTTTTATGAAACAAGAATGCCGTAGCTTTCCCCGTTTTCAAAGTCAAGCCGAAAAATCGTTAAAAAACACACTTTCTATACATTTTAGAAGTCTGTAAAAGTATAGTTCTGCAACACTACTCCTAGCCAGACTGCTGATCAATCCCTCTAGCAACCAACCCAAGTGAAGACCCTCACAAAGTCGTCATACTGACATTCTTTTTATTAACTATTTGTCGCCATACTTTTTTTTTATAATTGGATTATAATCATAGATTTCAACATTATAACTCTCTGTTACTTAATATCTTTATTAATAAAAAAAATAGAAATTCAATCATTCTTTTTTAATTGGCTACATTTAATAAATGCAGCTACATTTCTTCAAATTTGCAATTTTTTACTTGGGATTGTGCGAACCTCTCCGAAATCATAACGAGACGGTTCTAAAATGACCGAACTTTTAATAAAGTCAGTAACTATCCGTTTCGGTTCTCTCTCTCTCTCTCTTTCTTTATCGAATTTCAAATTACAAATCATTGCAGTCGACGGTGTTTTCCAAAAATTACACAACACTTATTTCTAAAGTCATGAGCAATTTTATAAATTACTTAAATAATCAGGTGCCTCTTTTTTACGATTTCAACGATATAGGAAACTCCTTTTTCGATATTTTGCATATGACAGTGTTTTTATAAATCACAGCAGAATAATTTCTAAAAATTGTGAAAATTCATAAAAATTCATAAACTTGGCAGCACTGCTGGAGACCGCATAGTAAGCCAATATCCATTTCAAACAATTCCCAGAATTCTTTGACTTTTTGAAAATCCTTCAATTTTCAAGATTCAAGCAATTTCTAGGATTCAAGGCATTCCTAGGAATTCTCTATACATCGCTTAAATACTTAGAATCTCTTAATTCTTTGAATACAATGAATTACTTTCACTCTACGAATCTCTTAAATTCTATGAAGTCCTTGAATTCTAAGAATTCTTTGTATT
Source organism: Belonocnema kinseyi (assembly GCF_010883055.1). NCBI lineage: Eukaryota > Metazoa > Arthropoda > Insecta > Hymenoptera > Cynipidae > Belonocnema > Belonocnema kinseyi. The sequence continues at coordinate 67,602,696 of NC_046657.1, forward strand.
CTATGAATGCCTTCAATTCTGTGAATTCCTCTAGTGCTATGATTTCCTCTAATTTTAGGGATTTCTTAATTTCGAAAAATTACTAGAAATTTAGAAATGCTTCAAATTCTATTAATACTTTCAGTTCTATGAATCCCTTGAATTATATGAATATCTTTAATTTTATAAATTCCTTTAATTCTCTGAATTCCTGGAAGTTTTTGAATTCTTTTCGTACAGTTTTGTTGTCCAGAACCAATTAAAAATTTTGATTTAAAAAAGCACTTTAAAATTCGTCCCATTTATGTAACATTAAAATAAGAGAGAATTAGGAAGGTTTTAGTCATAGCGTAATTTTAAAATGCGTCGAATTTATTGTTGGATTAACCATTTTAGTTTATCGTGAAACATATCCACAAGCAAGGCTTAAGCTACGAAACGATCTACACATTTTCCATTCTTGAACAATCTTTAAAAGATTTTTGAATAATTTTTTACCAATTATTAAGCAAGGAAATGTTTTGACACCCAGGAAGTTTCGAATTTTAATTTCAAAAGTACATATTATTATAGCCAAATTGATTGCGCTTTTTTTCGTCCGAGAAAAATGTTGTAGTTTGTCCCTTTAAAAGTCATTCCGAAAAACCTATGAAATCTATGAGAATATATGGGAATTTGATGGCATTTATGGAAATGTGGAGTAATTCACATCGGTATAACTTCTAATCATAGTTCTGCTACACGCATAAGCAGTAACTCATGCTATAATTGAGGAGTTCTGGACAAGAAGGCGACAGACGCTAGAGAACGAGTAAACGTATTATCCAGGCTGTGACGTTAGGTATCAAAAGTGAAATTCGAAATTTGAAAAAACCAAAAATATAGTTAGATATCTCTTGAAAAATTAGCCTGAGTCTCCATTTACAGGTTTTCTCTCGGGCTGCAAACTTTCCAGGAAATAAATAAAAACTGACTAGTCAACGTTCCGGCGGCGTCCCCTGAAAAATCCTGTGGTGTCGCGTCGCGAGCTCGTAATAAACTCGCTGTAATTATGGAACTAAAAATCAAATTGAATTGAGATTTTCCAAAAAGTTAGCCAAAACATTGGCGGAAAATTCGTTCGCTTGAAGTTTGTCGTAGCTCAAACTTCCTCCGTCACTTTTTTAATGTGAAAGTCTAAAAACGTGTGTTTTCATTCGGATAAAAAAAAAACATTAGAAATTAACTTTTGATCCTTCTTGGACACTCTAGCCTCCGCTAGAGTGTCACGAATAAAACTTAAAAAGAAATTTGTTAATTAGTTGATAAACAAATTACTTACGGCGAGTTGAATGTGAAAAAAGATGGTTGTTTCAATTTTAAAAAAGTCAGTTTTTATTTATTTACTGAAAAATTTGTAGCCCGAGCGAAAAACTGTAAATGGAGACTCAGGTTCATTTTTAAAGAGCTATCTAACTATATTTTTGGTTTTTTCGAAATTTCGAATTTCACTTTTGATACTTGACGTCACAGCCTGGACAATACTTTTAATCGTTCTCGAGTGCCTATCGCCTACTTGTCTAGAACTCCTCAATTACAAAAATTTATATAAAATGTATGCATACATTTGTGGGAATTTGATGAATTTGAGATTTTTATGATAGGCTAGCAGTAACATTTGATAACTAAAATGATGTTCTGCTAGACGTTTGAATTTAAGTTGGTTTTCCCTCTCTCATAAATTTGGTTGGCCCTCCAGCGATTTCATCACATTTCACATTTTATGAGTCATTTTTGAATGAATTTTTATGCCACATAAATTTGATACATAATTTCTGGAAACAAAATTTGCTTTAATATATATTTTTTCAATTCAGAATCTAACTAATTGCATCTTTTAGGTTATGTTGATGTATGTATGAGCAAAAAGGCTATATTTCAACCATTTCAATGAACAATACGATATTAAAAAAACATAATACTCTAAAAATATATAATACATGGTGGTAAGATTATAATTCAAGCTACCCTTAGTTTGAGCCAGTAGCAAATTTTCGGTTTTTCGTAAAGAAATAGTTTAAATAGAATTCTTATATTGCATTTTACAGGTTCACATACACTGCAACCAGGCTCTTCAGCAAATCTGCACCGGCAGATGCGGAAGCTACCTTCGTCCTATTATAGTCATAATTTTAATCGTGATTGTGAGTATATGATAATTTTTCAAACCAAGAAAAAATTGTTGTAATTTCGAAAAAATACCATAAGCGTTTGCTCTTAAAGCCCTTTAAAACAAGCTTCAAATTTTAGGTAATAAGAAAAAATTTTATAGAAAATTGATTTTGCATTTTTTCCTTTGATAACATTCTGTAGCTTAATTCGTATTCAATTATTCAATGTAACCCCAAAAACACTATTTTTACAAAAACAATAGTATTTCTATCAAATTCGGAAATTCCTAAAAGTTTAATAAATTTGTAGAAATCTATGATAATTTAGAATGAAACTGGCAATCTCCTTACTGTTATACTTACATTTCCTATCTTACCTCCGCTTTTTTATTTTATGGGGAAATGCAGAAAAATTATTAAAAATATGTGTATGTTTTTTAGGTTACGAAAATATATAAGTAAGAATCCTATAACTGTCTTTCAATTTTGTGAATAAGCAATAATAATCTGAGACTTGCGAGAATGAAAAAACCGACCGTGTTACGACGGGATTGTTAGGATGTGTTGAAAAAATTCTTGAAGGAAAATACGTATATTTTATTTTACAGATGGAGGGTTTGAGAAGCAACAATTACCTGACATGTCAACAAGCCCCGAAAAGAGCAATGAATTTGCTACAAGTTTCAGTCATAAAGCTTCAAGTTCTGGATATCTAGGTTAGTATATCATAATGTTTTTAACTAACAAAAAATTATTGGGAATTAGAAAAAAATTTAAATTTTATCTTTTCATCGCAAATAAATTGTTCTCACTGAACAGCGTTGGCCCCTGGAGAGCTTTGAAAAAAGTTTTGAGTTTTAACCCTTAAACGGCCAAAACGCCACTACCGGTACACTGCTTTTCAACGGCTAATAACTAAGACTATTCGACACTAGAAAAAATTGAGACACATATATTTTTATTGCTTAAGATCTCCTCTTTCCGACGGTGCCAATCAAATTCCTCAAAAAATTAATTTATTATCCTAAAATGCAGTTTAAACAAAAAAAAAACGTGATTTTTCGTGCCTATTTTTTTTGTGAACCATTTTCCAAAGCTTTTCGAGTCTGTAATTAACCTGGAATCTCACTAATGGGTGGAATAAATGTCTAAACTTTGAGAACCCATGGTTCAAAGATCGATTTTTCGTTTAAGTATTTTCAAAATTGCGTCTTAATGGCAAAATTTTTGTGAAATATTCATGAATTTTTTTACAATAAACGATGCGCTTTTCGGAAAAATCATCAGGATTAAAAAGTTCTTGTAATCAGCCAAGGAATACGCCTGATTTTTTTCGAAGCGTTTTGAGCAAAATTTTGGATTTTGCATATGAACAATTTTTGCAAAATTCAA
>NC_046657.1:67606316-67608505 GCF_010883055.1 Belonocnema kinseyi
TTAGGCAAATTTAATAACTTTCCAGTAGGAAATTTATCTTCTTGTTTTTTTTCTTGTGGATGTTAAAAATAATTATTTTTTAATTGGCATTTCAACGATTCCATCTATTACTGTAAATGTAAATTTTCTAATTAAAAATTGAAAAGTTGCGCTGAAAATTATTGCACTATATATTAAAATATTTGATATTTAATAAATATGATTTATTAATTAAAACTTAAATATAACTTTTTTAAATTTTGACTGGTTTTTTAATTCAACTTTTTCTGTTTAAAATTCGTTTCCATTTTATTTATTTTTAAAATAAATTTTTTTAAATGAGAATGTTGGTATTTAATTTTTTCTAGTAAATTTATTTTTTTCGGTAGTGAATTCACATACTTTGTTGAAAACTTGCCTTTTTTGGTTACGAAATTTAGTTATTTAAGTATAAATGTAAAATGAAAAACTCTGGGTTGAAAACTAATCTATTTTATTAAAAATTGTCCTTTTTAATTTGAAAAAGACTCTGTTTTGGTTAAAGATTTAAGAAAGATTGGTTGAAATTTTTTATTTTTTTGCTGAAAATTAAAATATTCTTTAGTGAAAATATCTAATGTTACGCTTTTTGTTATGAATTCTTTTTTTTTATCGAAGATTCACCACTTTGGTTGAAAATTGAACTATTTATTAAAATTTTCTTCAGTTTGTTGGAACATTGAATCTTCTGATAGAATATTAATAATCTTGGCGAATGAATCACTTTGTTGGTAACAAATTAATTTTTATTAAAAAATTATTATTTTTATTAGAAATTTCTTTTTTTTCGGCAGAAAATTCGTTTTTTAAGTCAAAAAAGATTTTTAAATTGAAAATGCAAGTGTCCCATTGTTTGTTAAATACAAATCGTTTGTAAAAGACATTCCATCGTTTCAGTTACACCAATTTCATAAAAATTCGTTTTTCTTTTTTTTCGTAGAAAACTAATTTTTTTATGAGAATGTACCTATTAAATTTTTGTTAAAAAAATAAACTTTTAGTTGAAAATTCCCTTCTTTTTTTGAAAAGTCTGCTTTCTTAGGCTAAATATTTAGTTACTTTGATCAAAAATGTAAAAGGTTTTTTGGTTTAAAACTAATCTATTTTATTAATAATTTGCCTTTTTAATTGGAAAAATTATCTGTGTTAGTTAAGGATTTAAATAATGTCTTAAAACTTCGTATTTTCTTGTTGAATTCAACTGTTTTGTTAAAAATTCCCTTTTTCTTGTTCAAAAATGATTTATATCAACGTAAAATATCATTCTTACCTTTTTGGTTCTAAATTTATTTTTTTGAGTTCAGAAATCAATTTACTTTCAATTCTTCTGAATTTTACAATATATTTCTTAATTGAACAATTTTTTCAAAATGTTTAGAGTCAAAGAATCGAGAGGTTTAAAAAAAGAAGTATTAATTGAATTAAATTTCTGTTAAGTAATTCAATAATTCATTATTTATTTGTAATTTCATAATACAACAAATTTAGAAAAATTCTAATTTATTGTTAAAAATACATATATTTTGTTTAAATTTCATATTTTTCGTCGACAACTGATTCTTTATTCTAAAAATAAATTTTATGTGATAATTATTACATTTTAATCAAATTTCGTATTTTTTGGCTGAAACATAATTTGCTTCTTCCAACATACATGTTTTGACTTGAATATTAAACTATTTGTTAAAATATTCATTCACCTTGTAGGAAATTAAGCAATATTGTTGGAAATTTCTTTTTTTTTAAATTTCTTTTTTTCATAAAAAATGTGAGTGTTTACTTATCAATTGGTAATTTATCTTTTATGTTGGAAAATTTAAAAATATTGTGGTAAATTCATTAATTTTACAAAAATTTGTCGTTTTTCGTCAAAAACTAATCTTGTTTCTGCGAAATGTATGGCTTTGACTGATAATTCAACTTTTTTAAAAAAATTTAATCTTTTTGTTAGGAATGACTTTTTGTAAATAATTGATTTTGTTAATTGTAACCTTACCTATTAAAATTTTAAGTATTATATTATCTTTTCGATATGATTTTTTTATTAAGGAATTGATCTTTTTCAGCAGAAAATTCATTTATGTTTTAAAAATTCGTCTATTTCGCAAGAAAATTAATCTTCTAATTTGAAAATTCATTTTGTGGGTTGAAAATTTAACTATGTGTTAATA
>NC_046657.1:67608605-67610292 GCF_010883055.1 Belonocnema kinseyi
AAAAATATTATTTTTTTAAATGTTAAATAATTTGTAGGTAATTTCAGCAACAGAATTACAATTCCAAGTGACTTGTCGAGATATGTAATATATATAAATTTTCAGAAAACAAAGTTTTCAACTAAATCAATGAATTATCAACCAAAAAAAAACTTTATTTTTAACAAAGTAGTTACACTTTCAACCAGAAAATATGAAAAAAATCGTTTAAATTCTTTGAAATCGCTTGAAATTAATTGAAAATTCCTTGAAATTTTTAAAAATATCCTAAAATATTTAAAATCATTTAAAATCTCTTGACATTTTTCCAAGCCCTTGAAAATTCCTTGTAATTTTAAAAATACCCTAAAATATTTCAAATTATTTAAAACCTCATTCTAAATTACTGTAATCAATTGAAAGTTCCTTGGAATCTATTAAAATATCTTAACATATATTAAATCTTTCAAAACCTCATGTTAAATTATTGCAATTAATTTAAAATCGCTTGGAACCTTTTAAAATACTCTCAAATATTTCGAAACCTTCAAAATCTTTTGAACCACCTTGACGTCTTTTAAAGATTTCTAAAGTACTTTGAAATGTTTGGAAATAACCCTGCTAAAATTGTTTAAATTCTTTTAAATTCTTTAACATGATAAAAATAAGCTAAACATTCCTTGACATAATTTGAAACATTCCTTGGAATCTTTTAAAATTCTCTTTAATTTTTCCAATCCTTCAAAATCTTTTGAAATCTCTTGAAATTTTGTAAGACTCAAGAGTTTAAAAAAATTTCAAGCGATTTAAAATTATTTCAAAAGAATTTTAATATTTAAGGATGTTATAAAAGATGCCAAGGAATTTTCAATTATTTTTATATCTTAAAAGAATTTCAAAGAATTAAAAAAAATTTCATAGTATTATTCTTTAAAATTCTAAAGTACTTTAGAAACATTTAAAAAAGGTATAGGTGTTTCAAAATATTTCGAAGGATTTAAAAAATTAGAGAGAATTTAAAAAGGTTCCAAGGAATTTTCAATTTTTTACAGTAATTTAATATCAAATTTTAAAGGATATGAAATATTTCCGAGTTATTTTTAAAATTTCAAGATATATTGAAGAGCTTTAAAAAATTTCAAGAGATTTCAAAACATTTACGAGGATTTTAAATATGTGAGGATGTATTAAAAGATTTCAAGGAAGTTTTTACTTGGTTTTATAATTTTAAGGGACTTAAATGAATTTTAACAACTTTAGTAGGGTTATTATAAAAAATTTCAAGAGGTTTTGAAGGATTTTAAAGATTTTAAAACATCAATTTAGTTGGAAAAAAATTTTTCTGAATATTTGACTATTTTGTAGAAATTTTTTTTTGTTTTTTGTTCAAAATTAATGCCTTTTAACTACAAATTTGGATATTCTATGTTTCATTGAAATATGATCTATTTTAGTAGAAAATTTTTTCATTTTATTGAATACTTGTGTTTCTTCGTAGAAAATTTTTTTTTTCTCGAAAATTCAACTATGGTTAAAAATTAATTTTTTGTATAGATAATTAGTATTGGTGGAAAATAAATTTCTTTTGCGCAAAATTCATGTATTTTATTAAATATGTTTTTTTTAGTATCCAATTCGGCTTTCTGTATGGAATTCCAACTATATGCAGCTGAAAAACATAACCTTAAAAACGACTCATGCATGAAAT
>NC_046657.1:67610302-67610528 GCF_010883055.1 Belonocnema kinseyi
TCGAAACATGAAAATCGCCAATTAATTTCTTTCAAATGGAGATCGAGCAATAAATAGAAGACCGCCGAAGTTTTCCGAAGCTTTCAGATCGGCTACCATCGTGCAGCAGAAGACCTCAGAAAACCGAAGTTCGAATCATGCATTTTCGGCCTACACACGAAATACAGTGGTAATCATTCTTCAGTTTTGCGGCTCCCAAATGGTAGGTATGGTGGGGGTAAATTTG
>NC_046657.1:67610541-67610812 GCF_010883055.1 Belonocnema kinseyi
AAAAAAATAATAATTTTCAAGAAAAAGGAGTTTTCATGAAATTGTTTAAAACAATTGTCCTAAAATGTGTGTCACAAAAATAAAAATATATACTTGAGATAAATAAACAATAATAGTATTAAGAAATATGGTTCCTGTTGATAAAGCAAAAAACTGGGCGAAAAAGTTTTCGAGAGTGTTTTTTGTGTAATTTTCTATTCTGAAAGTAATCGTATAATTTTTCACCAATAAAATTTATTTATTGCAGAAAAATATACATTTTTTTCCACAA
>NC_046657.1:67610912-67617836 GCF_010883055.1 Belonocnema kinseyi
TTATAATATTTAGTAGTTATTTCAACTATTTTGTTAATATTTGTAATTTTTTGTAAAAAAATATTCTTGTGGAAAAAAATGTATATTTTTCTGCAATAAATATATTTTATTAGTGAAAAATTATACGATTTTGTTAAAAATTTATTTATTTTGGTTTGGTTTGGGTATATTATCCCGTTGCTTAATTTTTTTTTCTAGAAAATTAAATTTCTTTGGTAGAAATGTTAGCCAATTTATTGGAATTTGTGTTTTTAAAAATTAATTTTCAAAATTAAAAAGCTAACTATTCTATTTTAGACTGTAAAATGTTAAAAAAATTAAACTATTTTGTTGAAAACTTTATTTGTATGAAAATTGAACCATTTTATTGAACGCTCACTTAATTTGCTTAAAACTTAAATTTTCCAATAATCACTCATCGCCTTAGGTAGAAAGTTCATCCCTTTGATTGAAAATTCAATACTTTTTAAAAAATTTCGTCTTTTTAGTTTGAAAATTTAATTAAAGCAATAGCATGAAAAATCGTCTTTTAAGCCTAAAATATTAAACTTTTGATTAAAATTTCAAAACTTTCGGTTAAAAATTTGTAACTTCCTTTTTACATTAAACTATACAGATGTAACTTTTTTGTTTATAATTTTTTTATATTCAACTATTAAGTTAACATGTCATCTTTTTAGGTTCCCAACTAAATTTTGGGGATGAAAAGTAAACAATTACGTAACATTTTTTTTAATTTTATTAAAAATTCAACTATTTTTCCAAAACATATTTTTTGTTAATTCAACTGATTTGTTGATTCTTTGGCATTTTTGCATTGAAAATTCGTCTTTTTGTGTAGGAAATTAATGGGTGAAGAATTCAAATCTCCTCTAAACCATTTTTTTCTGACTTGGAGATTCAACTATTTAAGACGAATTCAATATTCTTTTATTAAAATTATTTTTATTTATTTGTTTAAAAACCTAATAATTCTCGTGAAAATTGAATCATTGTAGTTTGAAAACTGAGCTATTTGGAAATTCGTGTCTTTTTTTTTAAACTGCATAGATTTTGGTGCAAGATTAATATTTTTTTTATTTGAAAATGCAACAACTTTGTTAAGAAGTAATCCTTTTTTCTTTATAATTTAAAATTTATATCTCTCTTAAAAAATAGGTTTGTTTTTTGGTCGAAAAATAATTTCTTTAACTAAAAATTTCTTGGATAAAAATTGAACTAATTAGTTATAAGTTAAATTTTATAATTGAAGATTCACTGTTTTAGATAGAAATGTTAACTATTTAATTGGAAATTAATATTTTTGAGTAGAAAATTCAACGGTTTTGTGAAACATTCTTCTTTTTGCGTTTTTATTTAGCTGTGATAAATTCTAAATTCAAAATTTTTTTCATTATAAAACCAACAATTACATTTTTTTGAAAGTTCATATTTTTAGACGAAACATTTTTTCTTTTTGAAAATGCGACTTTTTAAAAATGAAAAATTGAAAATTTTTGTTTAAAAATTCGAACATTTGGTAAAAGATTAATGTTTTTGGGTAATAAATTCAACGTCTTATTTAAAGATTCTACTGTTCCGTACAAAATTAAATTATTTTGTTTAAAATTTTACTATTTTCTTGAATTAAGAAAATAACATTTTAGCCTTCCACTGATGTAGTAACAATGAAGAAGCTTATCCCACTTTATTTAACTTGTCATATTTCCGGGGTCACACATTAGAGGAATGATTTTTAACAACTCAACAGTTTGTAAATAAGATATGAAATTGTCGGATAGCCTATTTAACCATTTACCGGATTTCCTTCCTATTGTTATAATAAGATTTAAGAACGCATAAAAAATTTAAAAATAAAATTGAGATTTTTGAGTATTTCAAAAAATTTGAATTGTTTCAAGAAAATAAATATTTTCCTAAGATTCCTAGAGGAATTTTTAATGATTTTTAAAATTTGAGAAATTAATGTTAAGCGAAAATTGAAAAATGTTTCTAAAATCGTTGAGAAAGAATATGGAAGGTTTTAGAGTGAAATTGTTGAATTTTACAGAATTTAACAAAAATATTAGGAAATATTTATATGGACAGAAAATTTACGAAAAAAAACCTTTTTTTAGAAAATGATATTCTGGAAGAAGATTACTTTCAGAATAGAAAATTACACAAAAAACACTATCGAAAACTTTTGCGTCCAGTTTTTTGCTTTATCAACAGGAACCATATTTCTTAAAACTATTATTGTTTATTCATCTCAAGTATGCATTTTTATTCTTGTGACAAACATTTTAGGACAATTGTTTTAAACAATTTCTTGAAAACTCCTTTTTCTTGAAAATTATTATTTTTTTTTTTACTACAGTCGAAGATCAAGCCACAAATTTACCCCCACCATACCTACCATTTGGAAGACGCAAAATAGAAGAATGATTACCACTGTATTTCGTGTGTAAGCCGAAAATGCATGATTCGAACTTCGGTTTTCTGAGGTTTTCTGCTGCACGATGGTAGCCGATCTGAAAGCTTCGGAAAACTTCGGCGGTCTTCTATTTATAGCTCGATCTCCATTTGAAAGAAATTAATTGGCGATTTTCATGTTTCGATTGATTCTTTATTTCATGCATGAGTCGTTTTTAAGGTTATGTTTTTCAGCTGCATATAATCTGGATATTATTACTGTTGTATATATTATTAATGTTAATATTATAATTATAAAATATTATATTAATATTAATGACTATTTGACTATCTTTTAATAGAAATAGTTAAACTTTCAACTAAAGCAATTAGTTTTCTAGAAAAAAATGAATTTTTAATAAAATACATGAATTAAAAAAAAGATTTTAATTGTTTTCAACAAAATAGTTAGAATTCCATACAAAAAGCCGAATTGGATACTAAAAAAAGCATATTTAATAAAATACATGAATTTTGCACAAAAGAAATTTATTTTCCACCAATACTAATTATCTATACAAAAAATTAATGTTTAACCATAGTTCAATTTTCGAGAAAAAAAATTTTCTACGAAGAAACACAAGTATTCAATAAAATACAAAAATTTTCTACTAAAAAAGATCATTTTCCAATGAAACATAGAATATTTAAATTTGTGGTTAAAAAGCATTAATTTTTAACAAAAACAAAAAGAATTTTCTACAAAATAGTCAAATTTTCAGAAAAATTTTTTTCCAACTAAATTGATGTTTTAAAATCTTAAAAATCTTTCAAAATCTCTTGGAATTTTCTATCATAACCCTACTAAAGTTGTTAAAATTCATTTAAGTTCCTTCAAATTATAAAACCAAGTAAAAACTTCCTTGACATCTTTTAATACATCCTCACATATTTAATTTTAAAAATAACTCGGAAATATTTCAAATCCTTTAAAATCTGATATTAAATTACTGTAAAAAATTGAAAATTCCTTGGAACCTTTTTTTAAATGTTTCTAAAGTACTTTAGAATTTTAAAGAATAATACTTTGAAATTTTGTTTATTTCTTTGAAATTCTTTTAAGATATAAAAATAATTGAAAATTCCTTGGCATCTTTTAAAACATCCTTAAATATTAAAATTCTTTTGAAATAATTTTAAATCGCTTGAAATTTTTTTAAGCTCTTGAAAATATCTTGCAATTTTAAAAATACCCAGAAATATTTCAAATCCTTTAAAATTTATAAGAAATTACTGTAATTAATTGAAAATTCGTTGGAACCTTATAAAAATTTTCAAATCCTTCCCAATAATTTGAAATACCTAGAACTTTTTAAAAATATTTCCAAAGTACTGTAGAATTTTTTAAATAATCCTTCTAAATTTTGTTTAACTCTTGGAAATTCTTTCAGATATAAAAATAAATTGAAAATTCCTGAACGTCTTTTAAAACATGCTTAAATATTTAAAATATTTTGAAATCATTTGAAATCGCTTGAAATTTTTTAAAGCTCTTTGAAATACCTTGAAATTTTTAAAATACCCGGAAATATTTCAAATCCCGTAAAATCTGATATTAAACTTCTGTAGTCAATTGAAAATTTCTTGGAATCTTTTAAAATTCTCTCCAATTTGAAAATCCTTCAAACTACTCTGAAATAGCTAGAACTTGTTTTAAAGATTTATAAAGTACTTTGGAATTATTAAAAATAATCCTTATAATTGTTTTAATTCTTTGAAACTCCTTAAAATTATAAAAATAAGTTGAAAATTTCTTGACATCATTTAAAAAATCCTCACATATTTAAAATATTTTGAAATCGTATGAAATCCCTTGAAATTTTTCTAAGCTTCAGATTGAAATTTAGAAAATAGAAAAATTTTGAAACCTTAAATATTTAAATGTTTGTAAATTAGAGTTTTGAAAATGAAATCAATAAAAATTCAAAACTGATTAAAGCGTTCAAAATTGAATCGAACAAATTTTAAAAGCGTAATTTAAAAAAATTCTAAAATACTTGAGACATCTTTAAAAAAAAGTTTTAGGTATTTCAAATTATTTTTAAGGATTCGACAAATTTGCGAGAATTTCAAAAGATTCCAAGGAATTTTCAATCGAATATAGAAATTTAGTATGAGATATTCAAGGATTTAAGATATTTCAGTGTATTTTAAAAATTTCAAAATATTTTCAAGAGTCTTACAAAATTTCAAGAGATTTCAAAAGATTTTGAAGGATTTGAAAAATTAAAGAGAATTTTAAAAGATTCCAAGGAATGTTTCAAATGATGTCAAGGAATGTTTAACTGATTTTTATCATGTTAAAGAATTAAAAAGAATTTAAACAATTTTATCAGGGTTATTTCAAAACATTTCAAAGTACTTTAGAAATCTTTAAAAGACGTCAAGGTGGTTCAAAAGATTTTGAAGGTTTCGAAATATTTGAGTGTATTTTAAAGGTTCCAAGCGATTTTAAATTAATTGCAATAATTTAACATGAGGTTTTAAAAGATTTAATATATCTTAAGATATTTTAATAGATTCCAAGGAATTTTCAATTAATTTCAAGCGTTTTCAAAGAATTTAAACGATTTTTTTCATATTTTCTGGTTGAAAGTGTAACTACTTTGTTAAAAATGAAGTTTCTTTTTTGGTTGATAATTAATTGATTTAGTTGAAAATTTGTTTTTCTGAAAATTTAATTATATTACATATCTCGGCAAGTCACTTGGAATTGTAATTTTGTTGCTGAAATTACCTACGAATTATTTAACATTAAAAAAAATAATATTTTTTTAATTTAACTTTTTTACCTGTAAATGTAACTATTTACTTTTTCAGTTGATAATTTATCCTTTTTAGTTCAAAATTCCAATTTAATGTTGAAAATACATACATTTTTTTAAATTTTGTATTTTTCGGAGACAACTAATCCTGTCTGCTAAAAATTAAATTTTTTGTATAAATTATAAGATTTTGAAGAAACGTCGCCTTTTTCGCTAAAACGTATTTTTCTTCTTTGAACATACATGATTAGGGTAGAAAATTAAATAATTCATTAATTTAGTTGAAAAAATTTGTTATATGAAAATTTAAATATTTTGTAGAAAATTCTTTTTCATCTGGTTAAAAATTTATTTTTTTAAATACTGTTTTAATGAAAAGTGATCTTTTTTAGTAGAATTTTTTTGTATTTTATTAAATACACGTCTTTCTTGGTGTAAAATTAATCTTTCTTGTCGAAAATTTAACCGCAGTTAAACAATCATTTTTTGTTTAGAAAATCAGTTTTGGTGGAAAATAAATTTCCAAAACCCAACTGCATACCATCGAGAAGTCTTAAAACTATTAAGAACCTTAAAAAAACTCCATGATTTCCAAAATTTCGTATACGAGCAAGCAAAGATTTGGTCTTTTTCCCTTAAAACATATTTTTTATTTTTTAATGCTTATTATTTTATATGTTGTTTTCAAACAGTTATAGATAAAATGTTCGTATTTAAAACGCACAAATTATTTTTAAGAATTTCAATGTAGTGATTTAAATGTAAGTCCTTTTTTTCTTAAATAATTAATTCTCAGCCAACAAATGTGTTTTTTTTGTCTATTTTTGAGCCCGAATAAGGTTTTTAGAACTGCCAAGATCGTGCCTCATTTCTTCCCATTTTTTTCTCGTGAATTTTACAGTGAAAGAGTTTGAAAAGTCGTCTCTTTAGTTCACTGGTTTTTAATATTTTAAATTTTTTAAAGTTTTTATTCGTTTTCTTCATTATATATTATTTTTGCTCGGATACGTTCGGATACGAGGGTAGCTCAATAAGTCCTTAGAATGAAGTATAAAAACAATTTTTTTTGGGTACATTTTTTTTATTTTTCAACATAATCTCCTTGGAGCTCTATAAACTTGGTCAATCGCTTTTCAAGTTTTTTTAATCCTTCAGAAAAGTGCGTTTTCGGAAGTTCCTCAAAATAAGCACTTACAGAGGCAATGACGTCTTCGTTGTCTGGAAATCTCTGTCCACCGAGCCATTTTTTCAAGTATGGAAATAAGAAACAGTCACTGAGGGCTAAATCTGGCGAATACGGTGGGTGTTCGACCAATTCGAATTTTAGTTCTTCAATTTTAGCCATTGAAACGAAGCATGTGTGAACTCGGGCGTTGTCGTGATGAAAGAGAATTTTTTTCTCGCCAAATGTGGTCGTTTTTTTTAAATTTCTTCTTTCAGCTGCTCTAATAATGATGCATAATATTCAACAGTGATTGTTTTACCCTTTTCCAAGTAGTCAATAAGTATAATTGCACGTGCATCCCAAAAAACTGTAGCCATAACCTAACCAGCTGACTTTACGGTCTTTGCCTTCTTTGGAGCTAGTTCGCCTGTGGAAATTCACTGTTTGGATTGTTCCTTTGTCTCAGAAGTTTAATGGTGTATCCATGTTTCATCCACAGTCACAAATCGACGAAAAAATTCCTCACGATTCCGACTTATG
>NC_046657.1:67617936-67621631 GCF_010883055.1 Belonocnema kinseyi
TCACTTATTGATGTACGACCACGCTTAAATTAATTTACCCAGTTATAAACCGTTGCTAAGGCAGGGGCAGATGTGCCATGAACTGAGTCCAATTCATTTTTTTTCTCGTATGGAGTTAAACCCTTTAAATGAAAATGTTTGATTACCGCTCTGAACTCGTTTTTTTCATTTTTCTTAACGAACAATTTTTTTTTTCAATTGGTTATAAAAACACGTAAACTCAGAAGATGTGGACTGTGACTGCACCATATATCTAGTCGGGAGTGGTGCTGACTGAAAACAGATGATTTAGAGCGATTCGCGCGCCATCTGTTGGTCATTCTATGGACTTATTGAACTACCCTCGTACTATGATTTGAACAAAAGTTGCCAATTAATAGCAATTCTTGATAAATAGACAGAAGCGATATAAATATACCAGTCAGTTAAGCAATTTTTGAATATTTTATATTTTTCGGTAGATGTAAAAGAAGTGTAATACGTCCAGTAGCCTCAGACTGAAAATTAAGGGAATTGTATTTATTAATTGTATATTTTTTGTTTTGCATAATACTAAGTGCTTTTGTGAATAAGTTAATTAATGCAAAAGTGATATGAAACGGATCTGTATGCGTATGTGTAAGTAGATATTATTAACCCTTAACAACCACACTAGTGCGAATTCGCACCTCGTGAAATTTCTTTCTTCTGTAGCTTTTTACCTGTGTAGACCAAGGGTCACTCTCCACTACGACAAATATGCTAGTCCCCTAGGCTATTTTCTGCGGTAAGGCCGATGTCATTAGCTTCGTTACCGCTCATACAGCAACGTCGAAACTTTGAAGAAGTGCAGATTTGCACTAGTGTGGCAGCTGTGTGCGTGAAGTCGGTGCCTATGAAATTTGAAGTATTTTTATTTTCTCTAGTGTAATAAGTGGAATTATATTGAATGAAGAACACCACTTACGATATAATTTACCTAATTATAAGGCAGTGCAGGCATTTGATGTGGCAGAGGACGCTGGCGAGGAGGAAGAGGGTCCCTGTTCCTATGATAGTGGAACATTAGAGCAGCAAACTTTGCGTCTAATTATTAGGCGACTGATCGCTAAGGTTTTAAGAGTAGATGAGCCAGATGTTAGAGGTTACACTGCTATTCGCGAGGAAAGTCGTGCCCAATGTGCACTCTCTGAAACAGAATGATCCGGGCGAACGCGCATAAGGTGCAATAATTGCTTGCGCTGTCTCTGTCATGAACAGAAATGCGGATTGTGCATTGAATGTACCGTACATATGGACTTATTTAATTTTAATAATGTATTTTTATCATAGGGTTTCGAAAATTTCAATTTATGTATATTTTATTATAAAATACAGTAATTTTATCCTAAAAAAAAATGTTTTACTCATGTGTTGCATCTTAAAATATAACCTATTTTCAAACTCTCCTAAAAATCTTTAGTTTCCTGTCACGCTATAGACATACTTTTTTTATTGAAGTGTATCATTTTAACTTTAATTCTAAAAAAAAATGATTAATTTCGGTCAAATAGAAACAAAATGGCAAATTTTTAGAAAAAAAACTTTTTTGTAAACATCTTGTTTTGAATTTGACGTATTTTTATTGCTTAATTTGTTATTTTTATAGTCAAAACTATTTTTATTGAATTCATTGGGAATTTCTACCCCAAAAGAACATACTAGACATTAAATTTAGATTAGTTACTTCTAAGTTATTGAATTTCACAGATTACAAATCCCAAATCGCACTAGTGTGGTTACTACCTATGCTGAGTTGAGGTGTGGTTACTAAGGGTTAACTTGGGCCTTAGACTTTAGTCGGAAGTGACTTATTTACATTACACGTTAATTAACATTTGTTCTTAAGATATAAAGAGAAACTTATGTTTTAAACGTAGTACTTCAATTTCGACAATTATAAGTACAAAAGAAAAAGCGTATTAAAATTATTGGAAAAAAATGTGATTTTCGTACAAAAGATATCAATACATATTGCGAAAAAAAGGTTGACTAATTGTAAGAAGGAATAATACATATTTGTATTTCTATTTTCGTTTAATTTATTGTAAGATTGCAAAAAAATTTGTCTGGTAACATTAGTATACTATCAGGGGCACGTACAAAACATCGTATCAATACGGTCCTGCAACTCGACGCCGATTGGCTGAGGGGTAGGGCCACGTGAGCTTACAGTGTCCGATACGCCCGATCCCGATGGGCGACGGTGGCCGAGGTCCGACTGTATTGTGCTGGATAATGTAATTGTGATTGTTGTTGATAATAAGAATTTTGTGGACTTGCACAATCTGGAATTTCTGTAAAATTATATTCTGTATGTTAGACTTGAAACTGGGATCCATATATGCGAGGGTGGGGTGAAAAGTTTCCGGCCTGACCTAGAGATGGCGCCAGCAGGTTTTATTTTTTAGCTTGTATTCTATAGTACTATATCTCACTAGTTTGTATATCAATTTTCAAGTCGATTGTTCTATTAGTATACATTTGAGAGCCTACTGAACAGTACACCTTAATTGTTTTTGCAAAAATGGAAAAATCAGAGAAGCGTGCGGTCATTAAATACTTACATTTAAAGGGCCTAATTTCACTTCAAATTAAAGAAGAAATGGATTTCACACTGAAAGACTCTTCACCATCATATTCAATGGTTAAACAGTGGGTTTCTGAATTTAAGAAAGGTCGCACGAGCACTTTTGACGAACTACGTTCAGAACGCCCCGTTAAGGTCGCAACTCCCGAAATGATCGAAAAAATGCATAAAAGGGTGATAGAGGACCGCAGATTAATGGTAAGTCAGAAATCAAAGGCTACTAGGATGTCAACTGAGCATGTACGCAATATTTCACATGAACATTCGGGCACGGAGAAACAAATTGAAGTTGGAATTGTTCCCCCTTCCACCATGTTCACCAAATTTGGCCCCTATCGACTATCATCTGTTCCCTAAACTTAAAAAATGGCTTGGAGGTAAAAAATTTTAGAGCAACGAGGAAGACATCGATGCTGTAAATGAGTATTTTGAGAGACTTAACGAATCGGTATATAAAAATGGAATCACTGTATTGGAGCCCCGTTATAAGAAATGTATTAGTCTTGAGGGAGATTATGTTGAAAAATGAAGTGAAAAAAGTGTTTTCTCCTTACCAGGAAGAAAACTTTCCACCCCACCCTCGTATCCTGTCTATAATTTTCTAGTTAATAATCTTTCAGTTGTCCATAAGTTTCCTTTCCTTGACGTGTTTGCTGTTGCAGTTGTATTTGTCTATGTTGGTGGTCGATCTGACCTTGTATTAGTTTTCGTTGTTTTTATTGTTTTCGAAGGTCATATTCTTTTTTTAATTGTGCTAGTTGTTGTCTTGCTTCACTTATATCTTGTTCTAGTTTTCTTATTTCATTTTCTTGTCCCCAATAAATCTGCTTCATTAACAGTCGTCCGTCCTTATTTAGACGTTTGTTTCCTCGTAATTGCGCGTCTTCATTTTGCTGATCTCTTATTTTCTTTATTTTTTGCTCACAGCTGTAAATTTTTAAACAAATTTCTTGCTTTTGCTTATCATGAACGGCCTTTTTGTTGGTCTTAAGCAGCGCTTTTTCATCTATAGGGAGAGCAATGCCAAAATTCAATTCTTCACACCAGATTTGCTCGTGATACTGTTGTCTGGCAGGATCAATACCAT
>NC_046657.1:67621731-67622772 GCF_010883055.1 Belonocnema kinseyi
CGTCGAGTTACAGGACCGTATTGATACGATGTTTTGTACGTGCCCCTGACAGTATACTAATGTTACCAGACAAATTTTTTTTGCAATTGTAGAATAAATGAAACGAGAATAGAAATACAAATATGTATTATTCCTTCTTACAATTAGTCAACCTTTTTTCGCAATATGTATTGATATATTTTGTACGAAAATCACATTTTTTTCCAGTTTATAATTTTCATACGCTTTTTCTTTTGTACTTATAATTGTCGAAATTGAAGTACTACGCTTAAAACATAAGTTTCTCTTTATATCTTAAGAACAAAAGTTAATTAACGTGTAATGTAAATAAGTAACTTCCGAATAAAGTCAAAGACCCAAGTTAACCCTTAGTAACCACACCTCAACTCAGCATAGGTAGTAACCACACTAGTGCAATTTGAGATTTCTAATCTGTGAAATTCAATATCTCAGAAGTAACTAATCTAAATTTAATGTCTAGTATGTACTTTTTGGGTAGAAATTCCCAATGAATTCAATAAAAATAGTTTTGACTACAAAAATAACAAATTAAGCAATAAAAATACGTCGAATTCAAAACAAGATGTTTCGAAAAACGTTTTTTTTTCTAAAATTTGCCATTTTGTTTCTATTTGACCGAAATTAATTTTTTTTTTAGAATTAAAGTTAAAATGATACACTTCAATAAAAAAAAGTATGTCTATAGCGTGACAGGAATATAAAGATTTTTTAGGAGAGGTTGAAAATAGGTTATATTTTAAGATGCAAAAATGAGTAAAACATTTTTTTAGGATAAAATTACTGTATTTTATAATAAAATGTACATAAAATAAAATTTTCGCAACACTATGATAAAAATACATGATTAAAATTAAATAAGTCCATATGTACGGTACATTCAATGCGCAATCCGCATTTGTGTTCATCACAGAGACAGCGCAAGCAATTGTTGCACCTTATGCGCGTTCTCCCGGATCTTTCTGTTTCAGAGAGTGCACATTGGGCACGACTTTCCTCGCGAATGGCAGTGTAACCTCTAAC
>NC_046657.1:67622872-67623673 GCF_010883055.1 Belonocnema kinseyi
TTGTTAAAAAATTATCTTTTTATATCAATAATTAATATTCTTAGTATAAAATTGAAACACTTTGTACGAAATTCGCTTTTTTTGATCTTCACCTCTCTGTTTGAAAATTGGACTATTTCATTGAAAATATCAATTTTATGGTCAAATATTTTCTAGCTAGCAATGAAATTATTCGATTTCTGATTAAAAAATTATCTTTTACGTATTTTTTGAAAGTTTGAATTTATATTATAATAAGAATTTCAATAGTTAATGAATGAATTTAGTAAATTTAATCATTAATATTGTTGGTTAAAAATCTATCCTGGCAAGTTACAAAATCAAATATTTTCTTGAAAGTTTAGTCACTTTTTAAACAATTTTAATACTTTTTTAGTCATCCTTTTTGATCAAATATTTAACTTTTTTGTTGTAAAATGTCCTTTTTGGATTAAAAATTAATCTTTCAATATAAAAACGACATATTTCTTGTCTGAAAATAAAGTTTTTTGATGCAAATTTTACTCTTATGTTTGAATATTCAAACACTTAGTGGAACATTTATATTTGTGTGTTGAAAACTCAAATCTTTAGTTAAACATTCAATGATTTTGTTGAGATTTTAATGATTTATTTTTTAATTTTGACTGATTTTGTTAAGTTCACCTTTTTTGCTTGAAAATTCATTCAGTTTGTGCAAAACTGATATTTTGGAAATTTTATCTTACTGTATTGAAAATTTATTTTTCTGGTAACAAATTTTTCACCAAAAAGTCGAATTTTGAAAGTAGTTTTTTGATCTAAAATTAAACTGTTTTTTTT
>NC_046657.1:67623703-67624142 GCF_010883055.1 Belonocnema kinseyi
TTCTCAAATATACAAAGAATTTGAATTTTCAGCTAAATGAAGAAAAATTATAACTTTTTATTTTTAAAAATTATTCATGCAGTAAAAGTGGTAAGGTAACAACCAATTTGTTTATATTAACACATTTCTAATAATAAACATTTTGATTGCAATCAGATAAATTCAATAGTTGACTGCGATACGAAATTTTAATAAAGAAAAAAATTCAAGCAGCAGGATTCGAACCTAGATTATGCGGTTACAAACTCGAAACTCTATCGCCTGATCTAACCGGGGGTTGAAAAATACTCGCATCGTGGTGCATTCTCTTATTTTAAAACATTAGAGGTATTGTAATTACGTCAGATATTAAAAAAAATACGAACCATCTTCATTATTTGATTTGGAAGGATGTGCAATTGTAAGGCCAGATAATTCCCTCGTCAAGGCTTTTGATTTT
>NC_046657.1:67624242-67637958 GCF_010883055.1 Belonocnema kinseyi
TAGCATAACCAATGGAAAATTCCTTTTTTTGTCGAAAATGAACTTCGTAGACAGAAAATTTAACAATAACCTTTTTTGGTTAAGAAATAATATTTTTTATTTGTAAATTTAACTATTTGGTTAAAAATGATTTTTCTCAATTAAAATTAATTTTCTTGTAGGAAGTTCATCTTTTTGTGTTTATAAGTAAAATTTTAATTTTAATTTATCTTTGTATATCAATAATTAATTTTCTTAGTTCTAAATTAAAACATTTTGTTAAAAAGTAGATTTTTTATTTTCACCTCTTTATTAAAGAATTTGACTATTTCATTGAAAATACTGATTTTATGTTTAAAAATTTTTAAGCTAAAAATAAAATTGTTCGATTTCTGATTGAAAGATGATCTTTAATGTATTCTTTTTTAATTTTAATTAGAATTTATATTATAATAAAAAGTAAAATGCTTAATAAATGAATTTATTAGATTCAATAATTATTATTTTTGGTTTAAAATCTATCTCGGTAGATTGAAAATTTAAATATTTTTATTGAAAAAGTATCAATTAAATATTTTTAATTCAACTCTGTAGGATAACATTAATTTATTTTTTTGAATATTCAACTTTTAGGGTAAATAATGAATCTACTTTATTAAAAATTCATCTTTTCTATGAGAGTTCAACTATTTAGTCAGAAATTCGTATTTTTTTTATTAAATAAAACGAACAGAAAATTACTTTTTTTGTCGAAAATGAATTTCGTAACCAGAAAATTTAACAATAACTTTTTTTGTTGAAAAATAAAAATTTGTATTTGTAATTTTAATTAATTAGTTAAAAAATTATCTTTCTCAATTAAAATTAATTTTCTTGTAGAAAATTCATCTCTTCGTGTTTATAGGTAAAAATTTTTCTACAAAATTAGATTCTTCAGTCTCAAAAATCACTATTTTGTTAAAAAATTATCTTTTTATATCAATAATTAATATTCTTAGTATAAAATTGAAACACTTTGTACGAAATTCGCTTTTTTTGATCTTCACCTCTCTGTTTAAAAAATGGACTATTTCATTGAAAATATCAATTTTATGGTCAAATATTTTCTAGCTAAAAATGAAATTATTCGATTTCTGGTTAAAAAATTATCTTTTACGTATTTTTTTAAAGTTTCAATTTGAATTTATATTATAATAAGAATTTCAATAGTTAATGAATGAATTTAGTAAATTTAATAATTAATATTGTTGTTTAAAAATCTACCCTGGCCAGTTGCAAAATCAATTATTTTCTTGAAAGTTTACTCATTTTTTAAACAATTTTAATACTTTTTTAGTCATCCTTTTTGATCAAATATTTAACCTTTTTGTTGTAAAATGTCCTTTTTGGATTAAAAATTAATCTTTTAATATAAAAACGACATATTTCTTGTCTGAAAATAAAGTTTTTTGATGCAAATTTTACTCTTATGTTTGAATATTCAAAGACTTAGTGGAACATTTATATTTGTGCGTTGAAAACTCAAATCTTTAGTTAAACATTCAATGATTTTGTTGAGGTTTTAATGATTTATTTTTTAATTTTGACTGATTTTGTGAAGGCACCTTTTTTGCTTGAAAATTCATTCAGTTTGTGCAAAACTGATATTTTGGAAATCTTATCTTACTGTATTGAAAATTTATTTTTCTTGGTTAAAATTTTTCACAAAAAAGTAGAATTTTGAAAGTAGTTTTTTGATCTGAAAATTAAACTGTTCTTTTTTTTAATTTTTACTATGAATTCATTAAGAATATTCTCAAATATACAAAGAATTTGAATTTTCAGCTAAATGAAGAAAAATTATAACTTTTTATTTTTAAAAATTATTCATGCAGTAAAAGTGGTAAGGTAACAATCAATTTGTTTATATTAACATATTTTTAATAATAAACATTTTGATTGCAATCAGATAAATTCAATAGTTGACTGCGATACGAAATTTTAATAAAGAAAAACATGCAAGCAGCAGGATTCGAACCTAGATTATGCGGTTACAAACTCGAAACTCTATCGCCTGATCTAGCCGGGGTTTGAAAAATACTCGGATCGCGGTGCATTCTCTTATTTTGAAACATTAGACGTATGGTAATTACGTCAGATATTGAAAAAAAATACTAACCATCTTCATTATTTGATTTGGAAGGATGTGCAATTGTAAGGCCAGATAATTCCCTCGTCAAGGCTTTTGATTTTGAATTTCTTATGCCTGTAAAGGACAAGAGAAATGTATTAAGTTTGAAGGATCATAATTTTTTCATATGGAAGTGCAAAGAGCAACTAAGTGTAACCTTTACCCATTTTTCAGAGTAATCTTTAGCTGCAAGAAAAAAAATCGCTTGGTACGAATTACTACTATAATTTTAGATATTTTTTATATATTCTATAAAATCACTTCTTTTGTTTTGGATTTCTTAGGTGCGGCCAGAAACCTGGATATTTTTGGTCGTGTGTAAAAAAGTCAGAAAAATAGTATTTTATGCACCTAGGAGGAGAAGAGGGAAATATTAGCTTTCGAATGAAGGAAGCAGAATTGACGGTAATTTTAAGGGTAATTTATGGTTAGATACCATAAATTGCCTGAAATTCACTTGAGAAATGTCTATACATTTTCGTTCATTTATGGAAATTTTCGTTCATTTATGGTAATTTTACAGAAAATATAGTAAATATCCCTAAATCACAACAAATTAAATTTTAAAATATTTATAAATTCCGGAAATGTATGGTAACTTACCATAAAATGCTCATTAAGTGCAAATTTTTTTAAGTGCAAAAATTTCGATAAATTTCCGAAAAATTACGGAAATTTCTGGTCGATTTCAAAATTTCTATACATTTCTGAAATATTATGAAAATTTTCGGTCATTTATGGTAATTTTACAGTTAAATATAAGTTCTTGCTTTATTACTAACATGACTTGACAATAATTATGATAAAAATGATTTCTTTCTGCTTTTAAAAATACACCCAGGGCATTTACTCATATAATTTGTTTAAAAATTGAAAATGATTTTGAATTGAAAATTCTCTGAAATTAATAGAAATAATACAAAAAACAAGAAAAAGACGTTTTTCGTTCATTTTATCCAGAATTTTCAATATTATGTGCATTCTGCCGACCTTAAATATTCCACCACATAATTACACATAGAATACAAGTCAAAATTACTTTTTGAAATTTATCACTACAAGTCCATTTAATATGGTGAAAAAACTCATAAGTGAAAAATGGGGTTCCTCCAGCTTTTGGTTTTAATTTTTTTATATTTCTCAAAATGGTATTTAATAGCAGAAATTGCACTGTCTACTATTAAATCAATTGTTGAAATAATTTTTCATTGTTTATATAATTTCTCTTTTAAAAAGGAAATGTCGCCGGTTTTCACGAATTTTCCAATTTGCTTGAAACTTTCAGTTAGAGAGAGAGAGAGAGAGAGAGAGAATAGTGTAAAAAAGTTAACAAAAGTCGTGGCTCTATCAAAAATTTCCGACATTCTGTCCACTTTTCAATTATAAAATGTATTGTATAATAAAATGTTTCCAGATATGTAACACTTGAAACTGTACTTTAAAAACAACTTTGAAATAGAACTAAATCTCGTCTTGTGTGCTTTTTTACATTTAAATTTTCATTGTGACATCCTAAACGTATCTCATTTTTAGGGATAGATTAAAAGAAATTCTAAATAAACTTTTAGAAACTAAAGAATTTGAATTCAAATAAGTTAAAAAACTCTTGCATTGCGATTCGCGTAACATCCATCAATCTCTGAAGAGCCGTTTCTGTTGAAAATAGTTGAAAATCGCATCTTTCTGATTTAGTATGTCACAAGTTTGGTAATTACGTAAAAATTTGAACAAAAATACTAACCATTTGAAGGATCCTCTCGCTGATTGAATGAGAAACTTTTTCCTATATTGAGAGACTTTAATTTCAGGAATGATGACTTTTTTGGTTTATTATCGGTTGATTCTGAAAAGGCCAGGAGAAATATTTCAAGTTTAATGAATTATAAATTTTTCACTTGGAAGTGCAGAGAAAAAATAAGTGTAAGCTTTACCCATCTTTTAAAGTAACTTTCAGGTTCAGAAAGAAATAAATTTACGCTGTGAAATTTACTACACTCGCACTCCACAAATACGAGAAGTTCAGAAATCGGGAACTTCAAATATACGAGCGTGAAAGCGGCTCTCGCTCTTGCGAAGTTCATAGATTTCGGCGGAGGGGTGATGCGTGAGAACGCAACAGTCATACCACGCGCACGCGCACGGCAAATACAAGGCAGCGCGCACCCGCGTGGGCTCTTTTAGAGTCGGGAAGCTCGTAGCTGAGGAGCGCTCGTTTTGGAGCAGCCCCCTGCCACGACTCTGTATATGTATGTAGTAGTAGTTGTCTTACGATCCAGTTGGGAAACTTCAGTGAAACTAATACAAAAGATAGCGAAAAAAATGTAGGCCTGACTTTTGCACTGAATTGCATTAAAAAAAGCAAAAATAATAAAAATCTTGATGCTCTTTGCCAATAAACAGAAAAAAAAATATTTGAAAAAATAAGAGTAACTAATACTAATTATTTACCAAAAGAAAAACATGAAATTATGTAGTTTAATATGAATAAAATTTAGTTTTAAGATATATTTTGAAAGCAGTTCGAACTTTATATTCCTATCATTTATTTTGATGGTATTATTGATTTTATTAGTTGCTAAAGCTAAAAAAATTATTTCTTAATAAAATTATTAATTTAGCTAATGCAAAAATTAATAATATTTAAAACCTCAATGACAAAAATATTTAAAACTTATACATGTTCAGAAGAATTAATAAAAAATATATCACTTATATCCAATATAAATATTATAATAATTAAAATATATAAGACTACAGCCTAAGTTGCATAGCAAAGAATCTTTGTACTTTTAAAATCTTAACAATTTTAAGGTTTGAAGGAAATATTTTTAAAAAGTAATGGTAATTGCAATTCAAATTTTTGAGAGTATAATTTGGTAAAAAGTGAATGACAAGACTGATAAATGAGAAAATGGATTTAATATTATTTAATATAATGTATATATTTATTTAAATGGAACTGAGCACCATATATACATTTATACAGTTAAGAAATTTATTTGTTCCTTAATCCAATGAATCTTTTTTCTCGCTGCATTCAACTCCAAAAAATTTTTCAAATTTAATTGTAAAGGAGATATTGAACTGATTAGTTAATGATATTATTGCAAACCTCATATCTAAAATGAATAGACTATAAACTAATAAACTTATTAAGCAAACGTACTCTACTCATGACGCACAGTGGGAGGAAATTTACTTTTTACGTTTAGCTTGACGCTCCAAACTTTCTTCCCCTTATTTGTTTATTCATAGTTTTTCCACTCAGAGTAAGGAAAAACTAAGTTTTTGTACATAATAATTTTTGCGCTATAATGACTGATTCGGAAAACTTTACATTATATTAAATGAATGTCTAGACACTCATAGAATACAACTAATTTGTTTATTATTCTCTTTATTGTAATAAACCAATTTTATGAACAAACTGGCAAATAGTCTTATTTTTGGTGAAAAATTTGTTTTGCTGAAACTGCTTCACATTAATGTAGGAATGCCATTTAATAACAAAAAGAATTCGAAACTTTATAATAACCATTGTTATAAACAATTCTTGTGGCAAAATATTAGAATTTGAGATTTTGAAAATTATAATTTCATTCAATCGCAATAACGACATTAGGTTTTCCTTAAAATGATAAATATTGAATAATATTGGATAAAATATAACAATTTAAAGTTTTGTAAACAAATTAGATGAACAAATTCAAAATTTTGGTCCTTTCGCATAATTTTTTTTTTTTGCACTGGAAATGTTTGAAGCTTTTAGAAGAATAACTGCTGGTCACAAAAATTTCAGAAAAGTTAACAATAACTACTGTCATTAACAAATCTTGTGACAAAATATCTATACTCAACGTTTTATTAAATTAAAATTTTGTTTTAAGGCCAAGTCGGTGGGTTATTGTCGAAAGATTGTGTATTGAGTGAAACTTAGCATGTAGTGTTATGATTCATTCTCAATATATTGCGATTAAAACCCAGAATTTTTCTAAGTGAAACTGCCAACATTTGGAATTTGTTTATTTGAATTGTTTATAAACATTAGCTGGCTTAAAAGCTTTTCCAGTGTAAAAGAATGCTATCCGAACAAGCCAAAATGTTGAAATTGTTTATCTAATTTGTTTACAAAAGTTTAAATTGTTATATTTCATCCAATATTATTTAATATTTATTATTTTACGGAATACCTGAAGTTACTTTAACGATTACAGGAAATTATAATGTGAAAAATTTCCAATTTTATTACCTTGCCACAAGAATTGCTTATATGAATGTTTATTACAAACTTTTAAGTTAGCTTTGTTATTACATGTCCCTTCTACATTAATGTAAAGCACTTTCAGCAAAAAAAAATGTTTACCGATCATAAGATTATTCGTCAATTTGTTCATAAAATTAGTTTAGAACAAATAAATGGAATAATAGCGTCAAGCTGAACGAAAAAAGTGAATTTTCTTTCACTGTGCGTTATGATTATGGTACGTTTGTTCATTGAGTTTAATAGTTTTATAGTCCATTCATTTTAGAAATGAGGTTTGCAATAAAATAATTAGCTATTTACTTTAAAATGTCCTTTAAATTAAAATTTTTTTATAAAATTATTGAGGAGTCGAATGCAGCAAGAAAAAAGGTTTCAATTTGTATTGGATATAATATATTTTTTATTCATTCTTTTAAACATGTATATGTTTTAAATAGTTTTGTCATCGATCTATTAAATATTATGAATTTTTTCATTAGCTACATTAATAATTCTAACAATAAGTAATTTTTAGCTTTAACAAATAATAAAATCAAGGATCTCAGCCAAATAAATCATAAAAATATAAAGTTCGAACTACTTTTCAAATGTATCTCAAAATGAAATTTTATTCATATTAAGCTACATATTCAATGAAAAAGTCAGACCTACCTTTTGTGGCGCCATCTGTTGGATTAGTTTGACCGACATTTCCCCTCCGGGTCGTAAGAGAACAGAAAAGTGGGGCCATGCATGGGGCTGATTTGGAGCTCGTATTTTGGAGTGACAGCAGTCTTATTTTGTTTTGACAGAGGCAAATTGAACTTTACCCATTAGAAAATTTCCCGCAGCTAAAAAAACTTTTGTTTTTAGGGTTTTCTAGGTCCGATCACAAACCCTGATAGTTTCGGTTGGGTGGTAGTTCGTCATCCTTTTTTTTTAGAAGAGTTGATGAGCAGAGCGGATGTAGGGAAAGTATGGAAAAATAAGGGCTGTGTAAGTATGTTAAATGAGGGAAATTTCAGGTTTGGTGAAAAGGGGGGAAGTAGAGAGAAATTATAGTAGGGGAAATAGGGGATACGTGGAGAAAGAGAGCAGAGAAAGTACAGGAACTGAGGGGAAATGGGAGAAGGGGAATGAGGGGTGTTTGTGAGTGAGGGGAAATGTGGGAAACGTATGGGGGGAAACCGGGGAAGACAGTTGAGAGAGGGTAGGGGAAGAAGAAGAAGTAGGGGGAAAGAAAAAATTTTTGTGTAGGGAGAAATAACGTAAGGGGAAGTAGTTCAAAAGATTCTAAAGATTTCAAGTTCTGTAAACGGATTTTAAAGAATTACAGGATATCTTAAAACTTTAAAAAAATTTCAAAGAACTTTGTAAAACTCCTAATGTTTTTGTAAGGCTTTCAGAGAAATTTAGAAATTAAATGAAATTAATTGAGCTCGCAAATTTCGAAGTATTTTTGGGATTTCTAGAGGTGTGGAAAGTGTTTTTTTTTAACTATATAGGATTTAACTAATTTTATATAAAGGGGCATCCACAGAATTCGATGATTTTAGGTTATTTCAAACAAAAGAGTCCAAAGAATTTCAGAAAATTTTAAAAACATCAATAAAAGACAACAAAAAATGTACAATTTTTCCAAAGATTTTAAGGAATTTGAGAAAAATTCTCCAGAATTATGGGATTTTATTGTTTCTCCAAGTATTTCAAAGATTTAATAAGATTTTACCAATTTCAAGGTATTTTCAATTTTTATTAGATTTTAAATGATTTGTATCGATTTTTAACTATTCAAAACATTTCCAATAGCTTTTAAAGAAAGTCAAAATGTATTTAACGGTTTAAAAGGATTTTAATTTTTTTATTCACAGATTTTTTGTATGTAGTGATACATTTGAGGTGGTTTCGAGACAATTCGAGATTTTCTTGAAACATGTTTGGGTGATCTCAAAACTTGATCAATGTGAAGAATCTCAAATAAAAAATTTTGAGATTTCGGTTCGAGAATCTTGAAACTTTTTATTTCGGATTGTCGATCTGCATAAAATTTGAAGTTCAACTGAACATGTTTCAAGAAAATCTTGAATTTTCTCGAAATCGTCTCGAATAAATCACTACCATGTAAAGTTTATTCATGTAGAATTCCTATTTCTCGAGGAATGTGGGTAATAAGGTTTCATGAAATAACGTGGAGTCCCATAGGAAATATCGAGTTTAGGTCGGTTTTTGATAAAAAAATTTCAAAATTTTTCCATATATAAAAAAGAAACATAAAATTTTGTTTGCTTGAAAGAGCACCGTTTTATCAATTGAAAATTTATTGATGCTGTAATAATACCGACACACAAAAAAAGTGGTCTGTTCGACAGACTACACTAACATATCTATTTGTTTTTGGGGTTGCTGAATTCGAATCCGGTATCCAAATGACCGAGTTGGCTGATATTTTTTCAAAAAACGCAAAACTAGAGGTAAAATCGAACAAAACAAATGACTGTGGACAAAACAAATGACAGGTCCTCCTCGAACTTCACTTCAAAACTAATGACTGTGCAACAAACAAATGAAAGATCGCGCTTGAACTGCGCGTTTGTAGAGGACAGTGGTGACAATCTCTTTAAGCGTGCTATTTAATGTGACTTCAGCACAGTTTTAAAAACCATTATCAGTTTCTTTTTTTTCTGTTTTTAAATCACTAATGTACTATACTATACTTATACTATTACTATAAATTCCCAAACCAAAACAGATCATGTCTTCTAAGCGCTGTTTCAATTCCAATTTATCCACTTCCACTATAGCGCATAATTGTGTGGGTGATCCAGATGCCTTTTGCTACATATGTGGTAAATTTGAGGTTTTAGAAAATCGAAGAGTAATCAGCGATGACATAAAAACAATTTATAAAAGCTGTTTTGGTATGGAAGTTCAAAACCAAAGTGAAAAATGGGTTCCTCACAAAATTTCCAGTACTTGTTATGAGGCATTCAATAGATTGAAAGACGAAGAGGAAATAAGAAAACCCTTAAGATTCAAGAACCTACGATATGGAGGAAATCTCTTCGGAAAGAGGAATGCTACTTTTGTATGACAAACCTGACGGCAATCAATAGAAAAAAGAAAAGTGCTATCAAATATCCTGATGTACCTAGCGTCACTAAATCTGTTAAAAATAACCATGTTACAAAAAACTCAAAAAATTTGTCACTTGACAGACAGACGACTGAAGCAGAAGAAAATAAAAGCACTGATGAAGATTTCGATGTTGATTTTGATGAAAGTGACATTTCAGATTATGGTAATGACGATGATGATGATGAAAGCAGCGATGTTAATACAGAAGTGTACATACCAGACACTGAAAAGAATAAAGTTCCTAAGCTATTTACGTCTGAAGAATTGAATGATTTATCGCGAAATCTCAGTCTCCCTAAAGATGATTCAGAGTAACTTGCTTCCGTTTTGAAAAAGAACTTATTAGCTAAAGGAGTTAAATCAAGTTTCTACAGAAATAGGGAAAAAGAGTTTAGACATTTTTTCACTTCTGAAGAAAATGATCATGGAAAATTAGTCCAATATAAAAACATTGACGGATTAATTGAAAAAATGAAACCTGGACTGTATAGATCAGAAAATTGTCGGATATTCATTGACTCTTCTAAGCGCAGTCTAAAAGCAGTGTTATTGCATAATACTAATGTTTACGCTCCAATTCCAATCGCAAATTCTACTAAACTGAAAGAGCATTACAGTAACTTAAAATTTGTCCTGGAAAAGTTCAATTACTCAACTTATAAGTGGAAAATTTGCGGGGATCTCAAAATTCTTGGAATTGTTTTAGGACAGTAATAAGGGTATACAAAAACACCTTGCTACTTGTGCTTATGGGACAGTCGAGATCGCGTTCGTCATTACAAAAAAAAAAGATGGCCAAAAAGAACATAGTTTGAGCAAGAACAAGAAAATATAATTGAGTTTCCTCTATTTGACCCAACAAAAGTTTTGATTCCACCTCTTCATATAAAGCTGGGTCTTATGAAACAGTCTGTCAAAGCGCTCGATAAGGATAGCGATTGCTATGCGTATTCGGAAGATCAATTTCCACAACTTTCCGAGGCAAAATTGAAAGAGGAGATCTTCGATGGATCGCAGATGAGAAAAATGTTGCAGGATCCAGAATTTATTACAAAAATGTCTGGCACTGAAAAAGATGCCTGGCTTAGTTTTAAAAATGTTATAAAAAAAACTTTTTAGGTAATAAGAAAAGTCCAGACTATCAAAATGTGTTTTCAGAAATGGTTACAAACTTAGGTAAACTGGGCTGCCTTATGAATTTGAAGCTACATTTTCTTCATTCGCATATAAATAAGTTTCCAGACAACCTGGGAGACTTTAGTCAATCAAGGTACCAAACGAAAGCAAAACCCACTACGTAGGTGTTTTGAGAACAAAAGGGTTCGACACAAGCGATATAAAGAAAAATAAAAAATAAAGAACCCTATAAGCGAGAGAGGCAAGGGGACTCACAGTAATAAAGCACCTTAAAGGGAAAAGAATTTACTACGTCCACGTCGCTGTTCCTGGGTAACGCTAAAAGTAAACAAAAATTATTTACAAAAAATCCTACTATAGCCATGCAACGAGACTAACGCAAATTAAAAATCCCGAAACGTGAGACGCAAAGGGAATCTACAGTATACGACTATCCCAGTCGAGGAAGATAAAGGTTTGAAGGTTTTCGTCGATCTTATGTGTAATTTTGCGTTTTTCGATCAAATATGAGCCAACTGTGTTATTTTGTCCCTGGATTCGGATTCAGCGACCCCGAAAACATAAGGATATGCTGATTTAGACCACCAGGCATGAAAAATTTTTTTGTGTCAATTTTGTTGTTGAAAATAAATTTGTTTTTGTAAAAATATACCTGAAAAATCGTTGTTTTTGTCAATTTTACGTCTATTTTTCCTTTTTTCAGAAAAATACGAGCCAACTTGATCGCTGGAACACCGGATTCGAATTCAGCGACCCCAAAAACATATAGATATGCTAGTGTAGTCTGTCGGAGAGACCAATTTTTTTGTATGCCGGTGTAATCAGAATAAGTGACATAACACTCTAGGCATAACCTTTAAAAGTATTAATTGATTAGACAATATTTTTAAATTTTGATGAGCAATTTAGTTAAATATTGTGTTTGTTGCAAAATGAGCTCTTTTTTGTTTCCTGTAAACTGATAGTCTTTGCAGAGACTGTTTGTAAAATGATGTTCAATTCGAAACTAAACAAAAGCAAATGTTATCTAGTCATTTTTTAAACAAATTTTATTAATTAATCCACACTTCGGCTATTATATAATTCATATAATGCACTTAAAATGTAGGTGTGATTTGAAATATCTTGTCAGTGGCATTTCGCATTGCAAACCTAATATTCAACAATAACTCTTAATTATTGAAACAATTTATATCAACAAATTCATTATATTGTCAGTTTTCATATTAGAGATATCGTTTTTAACTTAAAATAAACCATCTCAATCGTGATTTTATCCTGGAACTGTGGAAAATTTCCGTAGCACAGCTTTTTTGCATTATTCAAATAATATTAATTAACAAATACATAACTTTGTCAGGTTTCACTACACAGATTGGATTTTTTCGTAAAACCAAGTGATATTCTTCGGCAATTGACTGACTATTGTGGAAAATCTCCATTTCACAACTATTTGTGAGTCATCATTATGAAGATAAAGAAGCATATTACTTCGTTTTACGAAAAAATCCAAAGCTTTGTTATAAAAACTGACAAACTATGTATACGTTAATTAAAAGTGTTTAAATGATAAAAGAAGAGCTCGGAACGAGAGATTTTCGACAAAATTAGGGCCAAAATAAAATTATATAAGTTTGTATTAGACAAAAAATGAAATCTCTGAAGTGAAATATGGAAAAGGTATACATTTGTTAATTAAATTGTTTGAATAATTGAAAATTGTTGAAAAACATTAATTTTAAACTGCAAAGTATCATAAAAAAAATTTGTGCAATCACAAATGTATTTTAAATGCATAATATGTATTAAATAATAGCCGAAATGAGAATTTGTTTGAAAAATGACTAGATTTTATTTACTTTTGGTCAGTTAATAACTAAATTATATTTTACAAATTTCCGAAAAAAATATCAGTTTAGGGCAAGAAAATAGAGCTCATTTTAGACAAAATGCAAATTTATTAACTAATTTGTTCATAATAATATAAAAATAATGTCTAATCAACTTATAATACTAGAGATTATATCTAGAGACGTGTTTCACTGATTCTGATTATTAAAGCGTCAATAATTTTTGTTAAAAAAACCGGTTTTCTACTGTTCTTTAAAATATTTTTTTTCTATTTTTTTCTGATATAGAAAATTTCGAAAAATCTTTTTCGAAAATCGGCCTTGACTGATCTATGGAAAATTTCATTTGCGCGAGGCTACGGAATATTAGAGAAGAAGAAAAAATATTTTCTTTTTTCCGAGACTAAATTTTCAAATTTTTTTGAAACTCTCAATATTTAAAAATTGGTGATTATAAATTTATAAATTCTTCACGATTTTAATTTAAAAAAGTAAAAATATGAAAAAGGGGGCGCGAATTTTAATTTTAGTTTAATTGTTAGATTATATTGTATATTCTACTCACCAGTAGAGTAGATCAAAACTGCTGAAGTCACTACGAGAGTAAGAAGAGTGGCGCCACCCATTGTAAAAAAAGAGAGGAGTTTGTTTATTCATTAATTTACATGAACACAACTGATAACAACTAAGATAATTTAGGCGTTTTTCGGTTCATTTATATACACACCGCCCCACTCTTGAGCCCTATTTCACGTATGTCACAGAATAATAATTAGTTCAACGAGACTGTTATTACTTGCGTGAGTTATTTGTGGCGGGTGAGTATTATGGGGTCTCTTAAGGGATTAATACATTTGTCATTAATATCTACGTTTTTAGAAATTTCTTGAAAATTGAAGCACTTTCCAGACACACGTGTAACGGAAATTTCATATTGGGTACAGACGTGACTTTGAAATTAGGCGGATATGACAGGCAGCGCCTGCAGCGGCCAAAGCCTGTAATTCCTAGGGGATAGAAATTTGACATTTACACAAGTTAGCACGTGTGAATTATTTTTAAATATAATAAATAAATATATGATTGTTTTGAAAACGTACGTAATATTTTGCGAAACGAAACTAAATAAATGAGGAAACTTTCTTGCAGAAAGATTAGTGAAAAAATCGTCTTTTCATTCCAGCCAAACCCGTTCTAGTTTC
>NC_046657.1:67638058-67641473 GCF_010883055.1 Belonocnema kinseyi
CATTTCTACGTCTACTTATTTCCTCATTGCTAAGACCTGCGATGTTCAAAGTTCTCTTGTACGCTTCTCTTTTTGCTTTTTGGGCAGCCTGAATTTCATCTTATTTGATTATTATTTTAAGATCATCATACGGGTTTTTTTTAACAAGGCTTATAACGTTTCCGGTTCTGATTTCTATATTTAAATTTAATATTTACTGTATTTTTATACTTCCTTGTCGTTGAGGCCAGATTTCATTAAAAATCTTTTTAATTTATTGAAAACATTTGATTATTAATTTCTATTTTCCCCTATTTTTAATAAACTTCATACTTCCCCTTTTTCTAGAATTTTTTCGATAATATGTTGAAAATTTGTTTTTTCTTGTTTGTTAAAAATTCCTTCTAATTGATAACTCAATCGTTTTATTTCTGGTGGAAAACTTACCTTTTTTATTTGAATACTAAAATTTTTTGATAAACACAAATTTATTTGTTGAAAATTTTTGAAAATTCAACTACTTCAAAATCTTTCAGATTTTCTGGAAATTTTCTAGATATTTTAACATTTATTCGTAATTTTCCTAAATTTTATTTAAAAATTAAAAAAAAAGAATGTTAAAATTTTAACACAAATCTGGATATATGTTTCTTATTTTCTTGAAAAGTTTCAAAATTGCCAAAAAGCTTTGAAATTTGGCTTCAAAATCTAAAAATTAATTTTTCTGAATAAATATCATTTTAAGTGTTTCCAGGAATCTTAAGAAAATGGTACATATTTTAAAAAC
Source organism: Belonocnema kinseyi (assembly GCF_010883055.1). Taxonomy (NCBI): domain Eukaryota; kingdom Metazoa; phylum Arthropoda; class Insecta; order Hymenoptera; family Cynipidae; genus Belonocnema; species Belonocnema kinseyi. Next base: position 67,638,825 of record NC_046657.1, read on the forward strand.
TTCGGTCTTAAATTTGTTTAAAACTTCTTACTAATATCTTCTAAATTAATTCATTTTTTTTAATAATTTTTTTAAATCCTGAAAAATTGAAAAAATTATACTTAAATATTCTTGATTTTTTGGTTGAAAATTTTAGAAATATTTTGAAATGTTTTTAAAAAATCTTAACTCTTTCAAAATTAATTTTTTTAAATAAAAAATAATTTTGAATTTTATCAGGAATATTTGAAAATTTAGTTTCTTCTCTCGAAAACTTTCAAAATTTTCAAATACTTCCAAATTCTGGGCGCGAATTTTTCCAAATCTAGATTTTTAAAAAAATTTTTGAAATATTAAGTATTTTCCTGAAATTCATTGAAAAGAAAAATCACTTTAAATTTGTGTTCAGTTTTTTTGAATCCTTTTAAGTTTTAAATTATTTTTTAAAATCTATTTGTAACTTATAAACATCTTTCAGACTTAATGCAATATGTATTCTGGAATTCGAAAATAATAAAAATTCTAAAATTATATATATTCTAAAATTTTGTAATCTCGAAATTTCTTAAATTTTGCTTCAAAAACTTGTCTAATTTGGTAATCAACATGTTTGTTGTAGTAAAATCTGTTGAAAAAACAAGAATCTCGTCACGTTTTCGTAAGAATTTCGATCAAATCAAATGAGACAATGCAAGAAAGAAAATTATCAAATAATAAAAACCTTGAAACTGTTTCTAAATTTTGACTGGAAATATTTTTTTTTACAATAATAAGCGTAACTGTAGTTAATCTTCACGTAAACTAGCAGAAGACTGGTGGCAAAATTAAATATTTTGATCAGTATTCTGAGATTTAAAAATTCATGTTCTATTGTAGTTTACTTTGTATTTTTATTAAATAATTATTATAACTTGAAGGTTTATATTATTTCGAAATGATATAGAATTGTGATTTCTATACAATTTTAGTTAAAATCATGAATTATTTAGATGTGTTAATCCTCAGTTATGAATATTCATTCTATTAAATAATTATAATTATAATAAAATTAATAATATAATATTTTTAAATTTAAATTATTTCTTGAAAAAAAGATCCTACTCCATCTTCACTCCATTGGGAAACGAACCACAAAACTTCTGATTTCCGTTCAGGTGCTTTTCCAATTAAGCTATTAGAGGGATCAGAATAAGAACTCTTAATTCAAAAACATAACGCTAATTTTTAGCTAGGTGTTAATGGTACAAGTAATTATATAAAATTTTTTAATTTATCTGCTATATCATCAGAGATTGTACCTTACCGACAGTAGATCAACCCTTCAAACCATGAAGGCAGAAAATCTACACAATATCGATCAAGCTAAGAATCTTTAATAATATAATATTTTTGTATTATCAATTCAGGTTTACAAAAAAAGTTTCCCGCTCATCAAATGAAATTTTTTTTCATTCGAAAATATAAAAACTGAACTGCTATTTAAAACTCCTTAAGTGGAATTCTTTTGAATTTTAAACTTTTGTTATTAAAGCCAAAATTTTTTAAGAAATTTGTAGTAAAAAACATTGGAAATTAAATAAGTATATTTCTTTAACTATACCCTTTTTAAATTATAGGTAAAATAACTTTAATTTTATGAATAATTGTGTAAAAATCTATTTTAAATATTCTCATAGAATTATTATTTAAATAAAAAATTATTTACAATTTTACCACGAATCTTAAGAAAATGTTTCTATCATCTCAAACTCCCTAAACAAGTTTAAACAGCCTACCATTTTTATTTCATAATGTTAAAAATCTACATTTTGTTTTTAATTTCTTAGAATGCTCGAAAATTTCAAATTATTTCTAAATGTTTTAAAAAATTCTAAGTCTTTTTGGAAATGATTCAAATTTCTTTCAAAACTTTTATTAAATCCTGGAGAATAAAAAAATTTATTATTTAAAAGGTCCAACATTATTTTTAGACAATTACTGATGTTTTGAAAATCATTGTTTATATTCTGCTAAAATTAATTTTAAAAAATGTAAATCAGTTTACAATTTTCGCAGGAACCTAAAGTAAAACCTTAACAAAATATAGTTTTTTTAATTTTTAGGTTATATTTGGGGCGCTGGTGGATGTGAGGGGGCTTAAAAATAAAAGTTTAGAGCGAGGTTTTATTTCGTAGATTAGCCTCTTGAATCGCTTGAAGCATTGTCGTGTTTTGATCAAACCCTGGTTTCGTTGCTGCTCCGGCCTATTCGAGCATTATATATATTTTTATTTTATTTTTTTGTCTTGATAAGGGTGCTGTATGAGTGTCTAAGAGTTTTTGAGTATTTTTTATAAATGTTTTTTTAATTGTGATTTGATAACATTAAAAATTACTAAAGAAATAAAAACGAGATGGGAAAGGATTTGTTTGGTTGGATTATTGTTTTTATTTTCAAGAAATCTGCGAAGAAATTTAAAAACAACGTATTTTCTCATGAGAAAAAAAAATAATTGAAATTAAATCAGTGGTTTGAGAATAACCGGTTTTCCTTTTGACTCTCTCTGGGTGTTTCAGATATGGTTGTGACAGATTTTAATTTTGACCCTCATTGGAGTTTCGGGTGTCAGGAAGAGAGCATCGTGGTTTCGTTGCTGTTTCGAACTGCAGAAATATTTTTTTAATTTTTCAT
>NC_046657.1:67641573-67641998 GCF_010883055.1 Belonocnema kinseyi
TAAAAAAAATTATTTCTTAATAAAATTATTAATTTAGCTAATGCAAACATTAATAATATTTAAAACCTCAATGACAAAAATATTTAAAACATATACATATTCAGAAGAATTAATAAAAAATATATCACTTATATCCAATATAAATATTATAATAATTAAAATATATAAGACTACAACTTAAGTTGCATAGCAAAGAATCTTTGTACTTTTAAAATCATAAGAATTTTAAGGTTTGAAGGAAATATTTTTAAAAAGTAATGGTAGTTGCAATTAAAATTTTTGAGAGAATAATTTGGTAAAACGTGAATGACAAGACTGATAAATGTGAAAATGGATGTAATATGATTCAATATAATGTATATATTTATTTAAATGGAACTGAGCACCATATATTCATTTATACAGTTAAGAAATTTAATTGTTGC
>NC_046657.1:67642039-67643149 GCF_010883055.1 Belonocnema kinseyi
TTTTTTAAATTTAATTTTAAAGGAGATTTTGAAATTACTAGTTAATTATATTATATTATTTTTAATGAAAATTTTTTTTGCTAAAAGTGCTTCACATTAATGTAGGAATGCCATTTAATAACAAAAAGAATTCGAAACTTCATAATAACCATTGTTATAAACAATTCTTGTGGCAAAATATTAGAATTTGAGATTTCTAAAATTATAATTTCCTTCAATCGTCATAACGACTTCAGGTTTTCCTTAAAATGATAAATATTTAATAATATTGGATAAAATATAACAATTTGAAGTTTTGTAAACAAATTAGATGAACAAATTCAAAATTTTGGCCCTTTCGCATAAAATTTTTGTTGCATTGGAAATGTCTGAAGCTATTGGACGAATAACTGTTAGTGACAAAAATTTCAGAAAAGTTACCAATTCTTGTGACAAAATATCTATACTTAATGTTTTATCAAATTAAAATTTTGTTTGATGACCAAGTCGGTGGGGTTTTGTCGAAATATGGTGCATTGAGTGAATCTTAGTATTTAGAGTAATGAAATATTTAGTATTTTACGGAATACCTGAAGTGGCTTCAGCGATTAAAGGAAATTATAATGTGAAAAATTTCAAATTCTATTACGTTGCCACAAGAATTGCTTATATGAATGGTTATTACAAACTTTTAAATTAGCTTTGTTATTACATGTCCCTCCTACAATAATGTAAAGCACTTTCAGCAAAAAAAAATTTTTACCGATCATAAAATTATTGGTAAATTTGTTCATGAAATTAGTTTAGAACAAATAAATGGAATAATAAACAAATTATTTGTATTCAATGAACCCCTAAACATTAGTTTAAGACAATATAAAGTTTTTCTGATCAGTTATTAAAGTGTAAACATTTATTATTACAACATTTTAATTTTTCAATACTTTTAGTGGAAAAATTATGAATAAAAAAATAGAGGAGACATAAGTTTAGAGCGTCAAGCTGAACGCCTTGGACCGATTTCGGGGGTATGGGAACGTAAACAGTGAAGGCCGCCTAAATAGTTCACAATTGGAATAATTATCTGTATATACAGGGTGGGCCATTTTAATCTATTTACCAAAAAATCTC
>NC_046657.1:67643249-67644565 GCF_010883055.1 Belonocnema kinseyi
TTTAATAATATTAAAAGTGACGAAAGAAATAAAAACGAGAGGGAAAAGGATTCGGTTGATTGGATTCTTGTTTTTATTTTCAGAAATTTTGCACAGAAATTGGAAAATAAAGTACTTATTTTGACCCTTATTTGAGTTTCGCGTGTCCGGAAGAGAGCATCATGGTTTTTTTTGCTGTTCCGGCCTGCACGAACATTTTTTATGTTGCCGAGAAGTTGGTAATTATTTTTTAAACATGTTTTTTTAATTTTGATCCAATAATAATAAAAGTGACGGAAGAAATAAAAAAGAGAATGAAAATGATTTGGTTCGTTGGATTCTTGTTTTTATTTTCTGGATTTCTGCACAGAAATTTAAAAATAACGTATCTGAGTTTCGAGTGTCAGTAAGAGAGCATCGTGGTTTCGTTGCTGTTCCGGCCTGCAACGGTCTGTTGTTTGGATTCTTGGTTTTATTTTCAGGAATTCTACACAGAAATTCACAAAAAACGTACTTTTCTCATGGGAATCTGTTGAGCCCCTTATTAATTTTTTTTAGTTTTATTACAAAGGTCTCTCACTTATCCGCAAAACCTACAAAAATAATTGAAATTCAGTCAGCGGTTTCCGGTATTGGGTACGGCCACGGAAACGGTCTGCCGCCATCTGTTACCTAAAAGTGGCAATTTCTTAGCTAGATTTTGAGGTAAAAACAATTAATTATCGCATAACATTCATGCAGTATATTTTATTTTAATTTCAATTTTATGAAGTATATTTTTTGAAAAAATATTGTTTGAGCAAATATAAGGTTGTCGAAAATAAGTAATAATTTATTACTTTAACGGTTGGTGAATAATTGAAAATAAATTTGTGTCACTTAACGATAATACAGTAATATTTCGGCAACAAAAAATAATTTTGGAAAAAATTTATCTGAAAAAATGTAATTTGTTTAAATAATTAAAAATAAATTAATCAATGTTGAGAATATTTTTAATTTGCTCTATTTCAAACAAAGGGATATTCTATTATGCAAATTACACAATTCCAGATACAAATACGATTGGTATTTTCATGTCCTATGATGTCTGGACCTTTTGATTTTTAAGTTCACAAAGTTAGAGTAAATGTTTACTGAAACCTTGAAAATATAAAGTGCCTATAAGAGTATATTTACAAAATAGCAATACTCATTAAAAGGACAATTTTAAGCTAACCTACATCTTATTATTCATTTGGATTTTTCATAGTAGGTGTCCCGTATCTCGTTTCTAATTTATAAATATTTGTAACATGAAGAAAAATTTAAGGAAATTTATAATTATAAATCTCTTG
>NC_046657.1:67644665-67645693 GCF_010883055.1 Belonocnema kinseyi
GGGGCCCCAACGTTATTGTAGCTCCGGGCCCCGAAACGCCTTAATCCGCCCATGGGTATAAATTATACAAAGTTGATAAATATCAGCAGAAGTAGTTTTCATTCAACATATTTGGTAATTATTTGAACATTTTTTTCTTCTCTTAGTCGTAAAAACTTGTTATTTTTATATATAATGAGAAAATTAAAAAATGTTAAGTGCAACATATTTTTCAACGGTATTTTGTAATTATTTGAACAATTTTTACTGTTTTAACCATGTTTCCTTGGGAAGCGAGAAAAGATATTATTTTCTAGAATTGACGATACAATTAAAGGATACTGAAAGTAACATTTTTTCTAAAGAATAATTAGAGAAAATATGTTATATTTGTATTCGAATTTATATAATTTCTATAAAAAAATAACTTTTCTTGCAGTAAAAGTGGTAAGGCTTAAAATGACCAATTGTTTAAAATAATTGTTAAAAAATAATAATTTTGTTTCAATTAGATAAGATAGTAATTAATTCCAATAAAAAAAAATTCCTAGAAAAACAAATGCAAAATTTTCAGTAGCATTGTTCCAGTCGGCAGGATGTTGTTAAAAACCTAAAACCGCCTGATCTAACCGGGAGTTGAAAAACTCTCCCATTGCGGTCCATATAACATCCTTGTATTTTTTTAAAGTCATTTTTCTAGTGAATAACTGGTAATTGCATCTTAATTCGCATCCTAATTTAGTAATTATGTCAAAAATAAGATTAGAAATAATCATTACCTGCAGTATTTTCTTGCGAAGTACTAGATCCATAATTAAAAGCAGTTTTTTTAAGTAAATTGTTCATTCCTGGTGTTTCATGTGTAACTGAAAAATTTCAAGAATCAACATTCTTTTAAATGGTCGTGCACAAAAAAAGTCTGTCTAGTCTTTAACCACATTTTGTGTCTTTTTCCAAACAAATTTTTTTAATGTTATTTTTGAGGATTGAAATATAAAATACGCGTCTTATAAAGAAATTCGCAAAACTGAATTATTCGATTTTTTGTT
>NC_046657.1:67645793-67654892 GCF_010883055.1 Belonocnema kinseyi
TAATCTCAATACTTTTTCTTGCAGCGTTAAAAAATTTAATAAATATCATTAACTACTGCTTAAGGTGGCTTCAAGCGCATCCATGATAGCTCAAGTAGTATGCTGCGCGCGAAGTTTAAAAATAAAATTCTCTCTCACTTGCACCGCAGCGTCCTTGTCTAAGGTTTCCACTGCGAGGTGCTAGTATCCAGACAAAATTCTTAAAGTTACCGACGGAACTCTTATTAACTGCTACTAAAAGAGGATGCATTTGAAGTCGCCTTCGGCCTATGTAAATCACAGGTATTTTATTTTTTAATGTTTTTAACACTGCAAGAAAAAGTATTGCGATTATTCCGTGAGTTTCTACTGCAAATTTTAACGTAGAATCTGAATTTCAACAATGTAAAAGTTGATTTTTCTTTTTTTTTAATTTTTTAGAAAGGAACCGAATAGGGACCCAATGTGGTCTTTACGGGTACTTTGTAGAGGCTTCATTCGGTTCCTTTGGTCCGCCAGGGAGGTGCACAGGTGGTACCCAACTAACTTTTTGCGTGCGCAGACTGGTCACTCTCAACTGTGCACTTGCACAGTTTGAATTATCCAATTTGTCCATGTGGAATTGTAAGTTGACAACCTAAATGTTAGGAATTTGCAAAAAGTGCAATGTTCGGATGGTCTACGAAAATTTTGGGTTTTCAAACAGGTTCGAGTTCTCGGAAAAGTTTGGAAACCCGAAAATTTGTGGTCCTTAAAGAAATTTAAGCACTTAAAAGATATTCGAAAAGATTTGATCCGAAAATTCCAAAAGCGATTTAATTCAAGGATTTCATAGAGTTCGAGGAACTAGAGGAATTCTTAAAATCCTTGTAGTTTGGAATATTAGGAATTTTTGGAATTTAATAAATTCAAGGAATTCATTAAATTCAAGAAATTCAATAAATTCTAGGAATTTCCAAAATCTACGAAATTCTAGAGATTTACAGGATTCAAGGAATTCACGGAATTCGAGTAATTCACGAAATACGCGAAAACAAAATTCAAGAAATTTACGAAATTCAAGGAATTCATGAAATTCAGAGAATTCAAGAAATTAAATAAATTGATGGTGTTAACGGAATTCATTGAATTCGAGGAACTCAAAGAATCGCAAGGCTGTACAGACATCCCGGAATGCCCGGAGTTCACGAAATTCACGGAATTTGGAAAAATTCAGGGAATTCAAGGAATGCACGGAATTCGTTGAATCCATAAAATTCAAGAAACTCACAGACTTCCCTTATTTTGCCTCTGCGAATTTAATAAATTTCATGAAGTCCTTAAATTTGGAAAATTCCTTGGATTCCTTGAATTCCGTGGATTCCTTGCTTTCCATAAATTCCTTGAATTCTAATAATTCGTAGAATTTCATAAATTCCATGAATTTCTCGAATTCTATGAATGCCTTGAATTCCAAAAATTCCGTGAGTTCCAGAAATTCCTTGAGTTTCAGGAATTTCTGAAATTCCACGAATTTTTCGAATTCGTTGAATTTGTTGAATTCCTTAAATTTCTTGAATTTTGTGAATTTCTTGAATTCCGTGAATTCCTTTAATTTTGCGACTTCCTTGCATTACCTGAATTTCAAGAATTTCGCGAATGTCTTGAATTCCTTGAATTATTTCAATTCCTTGGATTATCTGAATTTAAAGAATTCCTAGTGTTCAGTGAATTCGTTGAATTCCTTTTTTTTAATTTTTATTCCGCCAAATTGCTTGAAATACGTGAATTGGTTGAATCACACAAAATCGTTGAATTTTTAATTCCAGTACATTCAATTGCGAACCTTATGTCAATTTCGAAACATTCATAACTGATTGAGAAATTTCATAATTTTGTAAACAAATTTAATAAACAAATTCATAAAAAAGTCATTTGTCGAACGAAAAATTAGTTTTTTTCCATGACAACTTTTTTCATTAGTAATTTCCTGATAATTTCAGGAAAAATTAATATTTTATTCATCAATTTCATGATTTTTTAAAACAATTTTAATAAAAAAATGGATTATTGAGACATCTGTCGGCGAAAAAATTGTTTCTTTTCGACGTCAGACTTTTTAATTAAGATCTTCATAATAAATTCAGCAACATTCATGATTAGCTGATACATTTTATGATTATTTTAATAGAATTTAACAAAAAATGAATTATTCTTGGATCTATTTGCTTATCGAATTTGCTTAAAATAATAATCAGATCAATTAATAAATTGTGAAGTTTTCTAAAAAAAAGCAAAAAGTTCTTAGTAAAACAATATGACATCGAAAAATTGACTTCTTTAGTCGAAAAATGCTTAATTCATGCATTTGTTTATTACATTTGTTTATTGTATTAAAAATAATAATCTCAAGAAGAAATTTCTTTATCATTGTATTATTTTTATCCAAATTTCTTGTAATAAATCTTAAAAAACGTAAGATTATGGAAAATCGTAAACATCATTCTCTTAAAAAATAATTTGCTTATAAATTTTGGTTTGTTTATTATGTGATATTATCATATCTTGAAATAATGTTCCTTTATAAAACGTAGGCCATTTAAACAATTTCCGTGTTATTTACGAGTACCAGGCAAGTTAAATAGAAAATGTAAAATTGTTTGTCTTATTTGTTCATTTATAAAAATTGCAAGCCTAATTTAAAAATTAGACTCGACAACTCTCTCAGAAATCTTAATTTTTTTAACAATTTTTTTGTTTGGTCCAAATCAATAAACATTTGTGGGTTTATCCTTTTCTTTTCAGAATCAGCCGATCAAAGACAAAAAGTGTCATTACTCCCGCAATTATCGCCTATCAAGATTGCAAACAGGTTTTCATTCAATCAGCGAGAGGGTGCTTCAAGAAGTCAGTAGTTTTATTCAAATATTGGACGTTGTGAGAAGATGCGATTTTTTTCTATTTTAAAGAAAAACGGGTTTGAAAAAATGCACGGATGTTACGTCGACCGCCATGCGAGAGTCTTTCAACTCCCGGTTTGATCAGGCGGTTTTGAGTCTGTATCCGCACCGTCCGGGCTCGAAACCTTCCGCTGGAATTTTTTTTCATTTTATGTTTGTTATTTAAATTGTGGTTGCAATTCACTATTCAATTTATCTGATTTAATTCAAAATATACAAGTAAACATTTAAATTTAAATAAAACAAATAAAACACATCTTCCAATATTATCGTAATATGCATATTTTAAAATTACAGTAATGAGTGATACTTTTTAACAACAGCAAAATGCACAATGAATTTGTTTTAAATAAAATTATGGCTGACAATAAATATTTTGGTTGATTTGAATATTCTTAATAGTCGAAGCGCTACCGTCAGATCTGACCAAGAATTACAACTTAAAAGACTCATATAGTGGTCCATGTTACATTCGTGGTCATGAATTACTAACAAAAAATTTAACTTTTCGACTTAAAATGATAGGTTTTTAACAAAAAATCGAATAATTCAGTTTTGCGAATTTCTTTATAAGACGCGTATTTTATATTTCAATCCTCAAAAATAACATTAAAAAAATTTGTTTGGAAAAAGGCAAAAAATGTGGTTAAAGACTAGACAGACTTTTTTTGTGCACGACCATTTAAAAGAATGTTGATTCTTGAAAATTTTCAGTTACACATGAAACACCAGGAATGAACAATTTACTTAAAAAAGCTGCTTTTAATTATGGATCTAGTACTTCGCGAGAAAATACTGCAGGTAATGAGTATTTCCAATCTTATTTTTGACATAATTACTAAATTAGGATGCGAATTAAGATGCAATTACCAGTTATTCACTAGAAAAATGACTTTAAAAAAATACAAGGATGTTACATTGACCGCAATGGGAGAGTTTTTCAACTCCCGGTTAGATCAGGCGGTTTTAGGTTTTTAACAGCATACTCCCGACTGGAACAATGCTACTGAAAATTTTGCATTTTTTTTCTAGGAATTTTTTTTTATTGGAATTAATTACTATCTTATCTAATTGAAACAAAATTATTATTTTTTGACCATTATTTTAAACAATTGGTCATTTTAAGCCTTACCACTTTTACTGCAAGCAAAGTTATTTTTTTATAGAAATTATATAAATTCGAATACAAATATAACATATTTTCTCTAATTATTCTTTAGAAAATATGTTACTTTCAGTATCCTTTAATTGTATCGTCAATTCTAGAAAATAATAACTTTTCTCGCTTCCCAAGGAAACATGGTTAAAACAGTAAAAATTCTTCAAATAATTACAAAATACCCTTGAAAAATATGTTGCACTTAACATTTTTTAATTTTCTCATTATTTATAAAAATAACAAGTTTTTACGACTAAAAGAAGAAAAAAATGTTCAAATAATTACCAAATATGTTGAATGAAAACTACTTCTGCTGATATTTATCAACTTTGTATAATTTATACCAAAAGAAAATAACTTTCCACGATTTACAGTAGGAAAATAAATGTTGAAACAAATAATAGTCGTTTAAACAATATAAATTTATTTCGAAAACACTTGGAAACTCATTATTTATCGATTAAAAATAATTTATGTTGCAAAAAAATCTAGAAAATATTGAAATCAAAATGAATTTGGTAGAAAACTGGTATCTTTTTTCATTTTCTGGGCAGAACCAACGGGAACTGGTGGTGTCAAAATAAAAACTATGGTGCGTAAATTATTTCTTGGATAATACTTAAGAAGTATCGATACTTTCATATACAAACATTTATAGAAATCACTTAAATTCTCCTGAAAATAATAAACAAAAAATTAGTCCTTAACCCTTCGTTTGAAACATTGGTTCAGGCAGATGTTCTGGGATTTTTAATTTAATTTTTTGATTATACTTCCGCTTGAGCTAGCTACTTAAAACTCCCTGACCGCTTATCAATCTTACTTTCTACCCTTCTTTTCCCTTAATTTTCGTAATCTATTTACATTCTCCTCAAGTTCCCTATATTTTTTCTCTACGGATCCCCCCCCCCTCCGAAACTTTTTCACGTCCTTCACTTTTTTTACTTCTCCCTCTTCTACATCACAACCGCTTACATTTGTTCAAATCTCTCACGACTTCTACTTAATACTATATGGTTTTCATTACTTGTCTTTTTCCTACTTTCTCTCCCCCCACATCCATCACTAACACTTTCTTTTTTTACTTCCGGACCCCTAACATCCCACACATTCCATCTTAACGATTCCCTCACTTTCCTCACTTCTTCATATTCTGATGCTCCTAATTCCATTCTTATAGTACTACACCTTTCTCTTTTCTTAATTTTCCCTTATTTGCTTTCCTTCTCTTCGATCCCCCTACTTTTATGCAACACCCAAAAAACAAAAACTCACTTTCTTAGCGCTTTCAATTTTCTTATTTCTCCATCCTCTACACGCCAACCTCTCACGTCATTTACATCCCTCAATTCTTCTACCTTATGCTCTGCCACTTTCCTTAATTCCCCTTTCCTTCCTTCCTGCTCACATCGTTCACTTGAACTTGCTTTTGCTACTTCTGGACCCCTTACATCCCGCACTTCGAATCCGATGACTTTCTTCACCTGTTCATCTTCTACTTTCCCGAATTCTACTTCCACAATTCTTCGCACCTCGTTTCCCTTATTTTCTCCTTATTTTCTTTCCCTCTCCTAACTTACTTTACTTTTATTTAACACTTGCAAAACGGCCTCACTTTATGAATGCCTACACTTTTGTTACTTTTCCCTTTTCTACATCCCATCCTCTCACATTCTTTACATCCCTCACATCCCTCACTTTTTGTACGCTGTGCCCCCTCAATTTCTTTACCTCCCCTTCCATCACTTCCTCCCCCCTCACATCATTCGCTTAAAAATTGCTTTTCCTACTTCTAGACCCCTCACATCCCACACTTGTAATCCCATTGCTTCCTTCACATCTCTATATTTTACTTTCGCTAGTTCCAAACCCATATTTCTCCTTCCCTAAATTCCCTTACATTTCCCTTATTTACTTAACCTCTTTCCAGTTGGGCTACTTTTGTTCAACACCCATAAACCCCACGCACTTTCCTAAGCTACTCACTTCTTTTACTTCTCCCTCCACTTTATCCCAACCTCTCACATTGTTCACGTCTCTCACAGCATAGTACCTTATACTATCTCCATTTCATTACTTCTTCTTCCCTTACTTCCTCTTCGCCCGAATCGATCACTTACACTTTCTTTTCCTACTTCCGGATCTTCACAACACACACTTTCAATCTTAGCAGTTCCTTCACTTCTTCATCTACTAATTTCCCCAATTTAATTCCCATGTTCCTTATTCTGTTTCTTTTCTTACTTTTCCGTTATTTGCTCTCCATCTCGTCATTTTCCCTACTTTTATTCAACATCCATAAAAAGTTCTTACTTTATAACCCTTTTCACTTTTTTTATTCCATCCTCCTCTACTTCCCAATTTCTTACATTGTTCACAACCTTCACTTCTTCTACTTCAGACGCCCTTACTTCTCCTTTCCTCACTCCCTTCAGCCTCACATTATTCTCTTATACTTGATTTTCCTACTTGTGGACCCCTCACATCCTACGCATCCAGTCCCATCACTTTCTTTACATTTTTATCTTCTACTATTCCTTATTACACGTCTACAATTCTCCTCCCCTCTCTTTGATTACTTTTCCCTTATTTACTTCCTCTCTCCTCAATTTCTTCACTTTCGTTCCACACTAATAAAAGACCCTCACTCTCTTACCCCTTTCACTTCTCTCACTTCTACCTCTTCTGCGTCCCAACCTCTAACATTGTTTACGTCCCTCACTTCTTTTACTTCATGCTCCCTCACCTTCCTTACTTCTCTTTAACCTACTTCCACCTCCCCCCCCCCACGTCATTCACTTAAACTTGCTTTACGTACATCCGGACACCTCACATCCCACACTTCCAATCCCCTCACTTTCTTTACCTTTTCATCTTCTACTTTCCCTAAATCCGCTAGCATACTTCTCCTTTCCTGCCTCCCCTTACCTTTCCTTATTTACGTTAACTCTCCTCGATTCCCCTACTTTTATTCAACAATCATAAAACACGCTCACTTTCTTACCCCTTCATTTCTCTTGCTTTTCCCTCCTCTACATCCCAACCTCTCAGATTGTTCACATCCCTTCCTGTTGGTACTGTATACTCACTAATTTTCCTTGCTTCACCTTCCCTACTTCTCCACTCCTCACATCCCGCACTCACACTCACTGATCCACGTCTCCCTTCCCTTATTTTTCCTTTATCCATATAAATTCTATCTATACGAATAATATAGATAGAAATAAAGCGTAAAAACGAATAACATCAAAAAAGCTCTTTATCTGTTAAGAAAATTTTTCAATACTACTCCAAAACCTTGAAATTTGCAAAATCCTCTAAAATCTTTGAAATTCTGAGAAAGACATTGGAATCTAATAATTCTGCCGAATTTCTTTGAAATTTCCTAAAAAATTTGAAAACCTTACAAAATTTTTGTGGACATCCATTTTAATTTTATTCTTGAAATTTTCTGAAATTCTTTGAAACCTTTAAATCAACTTTTAATCGTTAAAATCTGTGGAAACCCCGGAAAATAAAATAAAATTAATCCCATAAAGTTCTCTAAACAAAAAAGTATAAATCTCTAGAAATCTTTAAAAGCTTTCAAAATTTATGAAATCTTGGGAGAGTTTCTAGATCGTTGGAATTTTATGAAAAAAAAATTAAAATCTTTTCAACTACTTCCCCTTACCTCATTTTTCCTTACTAGCCCTCTTCTTATTTTTATTCACGTACACCACTTTCCTTTCCCACATTTTTCCTCACTTCTGCATCCCTAGTTCCCTCTCCACATTATTTTTCCTACTCTTTTTTTTCTCTTTTCCAAAACTTCCCCTATTTTACCAACCCATATTTCCCCTTATTTCACATAAATACTCACTCCTTCTTTCTTATCAATTCCCCTACTTTACCTCTTCTCATAAGGCCTTTTAGAAAAAAGTACGACGGACATTCACATGACCAAAATTATGAGGGTTTCTACCCGGGCCCACAAAACTCTGAAAAGAGAAGTAAATTTTGGTTGTGGGCAATTTTCTAATGAGTAAAGTTCAACCCCTCCCCCAAAACACAACAAGGTAGTCAATGTCACCACATGAATGTTTTTTTTTCTTGCAAGTGAAGAATACTCTGAAAAATGGGTAAAGATTACACTTCGTTTTTTGTTTCACGTCCACATAAAAAATTGATAAGGCATAAAATTTGATAGATATTTCTTCATTTTTTACAGGCTCAGTCGCAACACCATCAATAGCCGTGAGGAAGCAATTAGCTGGTCTTACAATGCGACCACGTATTTCGGGGTCAAATAATGATGATGGTCAGTATTTTTTATTCACATCTCTGAAGTAATTACCAAAATTGTGATATGCTAAGGTAAGAGAATGCGGCTATCAGTTATTATCGATAAAAACGGTTAAAAAAAAAAAAAGAAATCTACAGATGTTACATGGACCGAGACGCGTGAGATTTATTACTCCCTGTTAGCACAGGCGGTAAAATTACGAGTTTGTAAGCGCATAGTCCCGATCCAAATCCTGCTGCTGGCATTTTTCTCACTTTTTATGAAAAATTTTTTATCGCGAAATGTAAATATTTATTTTTTAGGAACAACAAAAATTATTTCTGCTCTCTAAGACGCGGGCGTAAGATAAACTTTCATAAGATATATTCTCCATAATAGTAACTACCTGAACAAATCGATAAAAAGCTCTAACCTTTTTAAGAAAATTGAGTTTCAAAATCTTCAGAAAAACCGCTGACATTTTCTCATTTTCAAGAATTTTACAAATTTTTTTGTGAATTTTGAAAGAGAATGGAGAACCTACTAGAATCAGAAAGACAAAATATAATAGCTATAACAGTTTTGAAACTACAGCATTTTCAAGAAAATGATTTGAAATTGATTTGGTCTGTTCTTGTTTATCCTATAACTTCAATTTTTTTTTTAACGTTTGCCCTAAATAATCCTTCTAGTATATATAGCAATATTTTCCTTTGGCAGTAAGTAACTACAAACAGATAATTGAATCTTCAGACAAA
>NC_046657.1:67654992-67656144 GCF_010883055.1 Belonocnema kinseyi
CCCCCCCCCCCCCACGTCATTCACTTAAACTTGCTTTACGTACCCTCCTCTACATCCCAACCTCTCAGATTGTTCACATCCCTTCCTGTTTCTACTGTATGCTCACTAATTTTCCTTGCTTCACCTTCCCTACTTCTCCACTCCTCACGTCCCTCACTCACACTCACTGATCCACGTCTCCCTTCCCTTATTTTTCCTTTATCCATATAAATTCTATCTATAAGAATAATATAGATAGAAATAAAGCGAAAAAATGAATAACATCAAAAAAGCTCTTTATCTGTTAAGAAAATTTTTTCTAACATATTTTTATTTTTCTATTTTTACCTGAGTGGGTGACTAAACAAATGCGAAACACACTAGGAATAAGAAAACACCCAGAATATATACCTGCATGATATTTAAATCCATTTCAAAACTACTCCAAAACCTTGAAATTTGCAAAATCCTCTAAAATCTTTGAAATTCTGAGAAAGACATTGAAATCTAATAATTCTGCCAAATTTCTTTGAAATTTCTTAAAAAAATTTGAAAACCTTACAAAATTTTTGTGGACATCCATTTTAATTTTATTTTTGAAATTTTCTGAAATTCTTGGAAACCTTTAAATCAACTTTTAATCGTTAAAATCTGTGCAAGCTACGGAAAATAAAATAAAATTAATCCCATAAAGTTCTCTAAACAAAAAAGTATAAAGCTCTAGAAATCTTTAAAAGCTTTCAAAATTTATGAAATCTTGGGAGAGTTTCTAGATCGTTGGAATTTTTTGAAAAAAAAATCAAAATCTTTTCAACTACTTCCCCTTACCTCATTTTTCCTTACTAGCCCTCTTCTTATTTCTATTCACGTACCCCACTTTCCTTTCCCACATTTCTCCTCACTTCTGCATCCCTAGTTCCCTCTACACATTATTTTTCCTACTCTTTTTTTTCTCTTTTCCAAAACTTCCCCTATTTTACTTACCCCTATTTCCCCTTATTTCACATAAATACTCACTCCTGCTTTCTTATCAATTCCCCTACTTTACCTCTTCTCATAAGGCCTTTTAGAAAAAAAGTACGACGGACATTCACATGACCAAAATTATGAGGGTTTCTACCCGGGCCCACAAAACTCTGAAAAGAGAAGTAAATTTTGGTTGTGGGCAATTTT